>NW_027517018.1:0-605833 GCF_048772815.1 Callospermophilus lateralis | reverse complement strand
CCCTTGCCCTTGTCTGGGACCATTCTCATTGGACTGCACCAGGGCCACAGTGTGCATGCCCTGGCAGAAAAGCATCCCAGGTGTGAGGGAGTGGCACATGGGTTAAAATCCTAGTGCAGTCTATCAAAGGCTCAGGGTTCTTCATTTCTTTGAGCTCTAGGATTTAATTCTGTCCCTGCCAAGTACCCAGGCTATGCCAGTAGGGCAGAGAATTGCCACAGCCACCTCCAACAGAGCATTCTTGGGTTTCCATGCCTGTGGGGCTCCTCTACTTCCAGTGACTATGAGAGCAGATGAGATTTGGGGGAGAAATAATACCTTAAACTAAGTCAAACTGCAAATGTGTTTCATTTTAAGGAAATGGGAAGGAAGAAGCAGGGCTGCTACCAGGGGCCTCTGCACTGGAGCCATGTGAAAGAGCAGCGGCAGCATCCATCTGGGATCACAAGTGCAGGGTGAGGGTCTACACAGAAACTTTTTGTCCTAGGGGAGGTGGCAGGAGTATCTTCCATATAGCTTGGGGCTGGCTGGATAAACCGAGGCCAGTCCGGGAGGCTAGAAGCCCATCTCTAGCATCACCCTCCACAGCCTTGCTAGGCAGATATCCTTTTGGAATCCTTGAATCTGTCTTAGGACAGGACACCTGATGATGAGGGTTTGTTTGTCCTGATTCCATGTTGCCCCCTGTGAGTGGCCTCATGTGCCTGAATGTCAGCTTCCAAACACTGGAGGTCACTGGGCTTTGGGGACTTCCTGGCTGCTGGGCTGGTGATGTGGTTGTAGAGCAGAGGGTATATCACTACCCTGGGATGCTCAGGCCTTCTATCTGCACATGGAGCCTGGGTTGGACCACCAGGAGGGGATCCTACAACCACCTCCATCCCCTACCTCCCACAGAGGGAGCTGCCAGGCCTCCCATAGTCTCCCTGGTTGGGATTCAGGAGTGGGCCACCTGTTAAATTTTGAGACTGTGGAGGTAAGCAGCAGGTGTCCTCCATAGTTAGGGACTCTGTTCCATGCTTTCCTAAGGAGGGCCTGATTCAGCTGCATATCCTCTGTGGGCTCCTGGGCCCTCTTTGGGGGTGGAGGTTATGCAGCAGTAAAAGCCAGTTTCTCAAGTGGAGAAGAACCAAGATGAGGTTTTGCATTTCTGCTAAAGAGGAGAAGCTGATTGCTTCTCCTGGACAGTTGCAGGTGACAGATCATTAAGTAATATGTATTCCCCTACATATTTGGGGATAGGCCCTTTGTCCCTAAGGTAATGCTGAGGTGGGTGAAGCTGTCCTAGTGCAGCAGACACAATCAGGATAACCAATGCATCTTATGTTGGACACTATTGGGTGGAGGAGCCATAATTCCAACCTTGGAATGTTGCTGCTTTGGTTTCTGAAACAGTTAGCAAGGCCACCTGGCACACACTGAATCTTGTCCTGGATCCTGCAGAAGTTGCTATGTGTAACATGGAGTCACTTTGAGTAACCCATGGTAGCCTGAATTTCAGCTAGTCACCACCTGTGGCAAGTGACAGAACTGCCACCTACATAGAGGGGACAAATCAGGTCTGGTGTCCCTGTCTATCACTCCCCACAGCATGCAGTGAGGTTTGAGTGGGTAACACATCCTGGAAGGACTTCAGGGCTATCAAGGTACACAAGGACACTCAAGGATAGCTCCTGGCAGCTCTCACAGAATCTGAGGAAAGTCACTCTAGATCTGAGGCTACCTTTGACCGAACACTTGCTGGCTATGAGAAGCTGATCATGGGGCTTGCTGGCCTAAGGTTGGGTTAGCAGGTAGAAGCTGGCAGATCATCATCCCTCCAGAAAGGCAGTAGGCAGTGACCTCTGTGCTTTGGGTCTAGGCACACTTTGTTCCTGAAGCAGTTGAATAAAGACAGAAATGGAAAACTATGCAAAGGCCAGGGCCTGAGGCAGCTGGTTGGTTGCCCAAAGCTGATGTGGCACAGACAGCCCCCAGCCTATGGTTTTGGAGTGCATTTGGACTATGGGGCATCGCACACATGCTGGCCAAGCTCCAAGTGGCCTATTGGTTTAAGTGAAGTTGCTAATGATCTAGGTTTGCACATGAGGTTTCCAGAAAGGTTATAAGTGCTAAGTCATGTTTAAAATGCAAATTGTGTTGAGAATTTTAAATACTCTCATCCAAACACTGAAGTGGCATGCTTATAATTCAGCATTCCAGGGGTAGACCAACCTGCCATTCATGGGGGAATCACGATTCCCTGTTGAGAAGGAGCAGGCCTCCAGCACTGCTGTGGCCAGGCTCAGCAGCCTGATGTTTCTTTGGCCCTGTACCATGTTGATTTCACACTCTGGGCACAGCCAGGGTGATGGTGTCTGGAGAAGACAGACAATGAAGGATAGAAAACCAACATTGTGTCTGTCTTTGGACACTGTGTCATCGAGACTCTGGCTGTTTGTTTATGTGACACAGTTCTCATGTGATTGATTTCTTTTCTCCTTTCTTTATGAGACACCTCAGAACTTGGGCAAAATTTCTGGGTCTTATTAGGACCCCAGAAAAGTGTTTTGACTGGAAGTTGAGGTTCCCTGATGAGTGATTTCTCTCTCCCATCTCTCTGGGTTGCTGTAGGTCCTTCTCACTCCCCCTACCATGGATCTGCATCTCTTTGACTACACAGAGCCAGGAAACTTTTCTGACATCAGCTGGCCATGCAACAGCAGTGACTGCATCCTGATCAACACAGTGCAGTGCCCCACCATGCCCCACAAAAGCCTCCTGCTCTACACACTTTCCTTCATTTACATTTTCATCTTCGTGATTGGCATGATTGCCAATTCTTCGTTGGTCTGGGTGAACATCCAGGCCAAGACCACAGGCTATGACACCCACTGCTACATCTTGAACCTTGCCATCACGGACCTGTGGGTGGTCATCACCATCCCCATTTATGTGGTCAGCCTGGTGCAGGACAACCAGTGGCACATGGGCCTTGGGCGAGCTTACCTGCAAGGTCACGCACCTTATCTTCTCTGTCAACCTCTTTGGCAGCATCTTCTTCCTCACGTGCATAAGCAACGACCGCTACCTCTCCATCACCTACTTCACCAGCACCTCCAGCCGCAGGAAGAAGATGGCACACCACATCGTGTGCATTCTGGTGTGGCTGCTGGCCTTGTGCATGTCTCTGCCCGACACCTTGGAGACCGTGGTGTCTGATCCCAACAACGAGACCTCCTGCTGGTTGTTCTATCCTGAGCACAGCATCAAGGAGTGGCTGATTGGCATGGAGCTTGTCTCTGTTGTCTTGGATTTCATTGTCCCCTTCTCCATCATCACTGTCTTCTACTTCCTGCTCTCCAGGGCCATCTCAGCCTCTGGTGATCAGGAGAATCAGAGTATCCGGAAGATCATCTTTTCCTATGTGGTGATATTCCTTGTGTGCTGTCTCCCCTACCACGTGTCAGTGCTGCTGGACATCTTCTCCATCCTGCACTACCTCCCCTTCACCTGCCAGCTGGAGAACATGCTCTTCACAGCAGTACATGTCACATAGTGCCTGTCCCTGGTGCACTTCTGCATCAATCCTGTGCTCTACAGCTTCATCAACCACAAGTACAGATACAAGCTGATGAAGGCCTTCACCTTCCAGTATTATGCCCAAACAGGCCTCACCCAGCTCACCAACACCTCCAGAGTGTCAGAGACAGAGTACTTGGTGCTGGAGCAAAACTCCAAATGACCTGCTGTGCAGAGGCCACATCATGGAGCTTGTGAACATGGCTTATGGTCTTCATAAGAGAGCAAGGGAGCTTTGGGTTTGATGCCCAAGTGACATGAAGAGGAGAAGGTGTGACATTGTGCATCTTACTCTCTGTCCAGTGCTGTGTGTCAAAGTCAGCTTCAGGAAACACTTGACTGGACATCTATACAATAGAACCTTCTGCTCTTCCTGAAATTTTTATATGTTGAATTGTATTTAAGTCTTCATTTTCTCACTATTGGCATACTGCATAAAAAGTATTGGAAAGTTAAATGTATTTTAAATATTGCAAAGGAGGTATAATCCTGACATACTCAGATTGCTTTAGTTTTAAGATTAGTTTGACTTTAGTTTTACTAATGGTGTCATTTTTAACTAATTTAAAGTTATGTATTTATATACATGTATATGCATATATATAACTGTATACCATTCTTCACTGAGATATGTTCTTTATAAAAGTTTTATAGCTCTTTAATGGGTTGTATTTGCACAGGATATGGAACAAAAATGGCTTCGTAATGCTGTTTGGAACATTAATAGTTTTGCAGAGTTACATTTAAAACAAAAGAAGACTGTTACAGTCTACAAACCTGTGCATACAATGAACAGAGTTCTCTTAGTCTGTAAGTTGTTTCTTTAATAAAGAACATTGTTTCCTAAAAGTTCATTCCAGAAAGTGTGCCCAACATTGAGGTAGCATTCATGATGTTGCTATCTGGACACACCTGGCACACACAGTCAAGCTGAGCAAGAATAAAGAAAGAACTGCCACAGAGCAAACTGGAGGGTTAGTGTGGGTGAGTGGCATGGAAGGCACAGCATTCAAAGTGCTGAGCATGTTTTAGAAGCTCTTCAGGTGGTGTTGGGGAGGGAGGTGGTGGGCAGTGAGATATCTGGAGGCAGAAATGCAGGAAATGTGAGCCTGGATTGGCCAGGGCTCCTCTGCTCCTAGCACCAGTGTGACATCCCCTCACGCAATCCCTGCTGAGAGTTGAAGGCAGTACTGCTTTCACATTCTTAGCAGACCTAAGAAAAAGCTGCAAAGGAAATGCATATTTTCTACTTACCATAGACCAACTAATTACATTTGTCCCCTGTCATCTTCACCAGATATGTCCCAAGATCCCCTGAAACCTGGAAAGTATCTGACTCATTGTGTATATTTTATGTATTTACTATGCATTCTCCTAGACATACACATCTACCATACATTTTAATTTATAAAGTAGACACAGAGATCAACAATTATGAAAATTAGAATGACTATATAATTTTCTGTTATAAAAGTTATTTAAAACTTAGGAATTATGTACTTATAGAGTATCCCATTTAGCATTTTTTTGGGCTGCAAGTAACTGAACTGCAGAAAGTGAGCCTGTAACTAAGGGAAGGCTATTGGCTGTGCTTGAGGCAGTAACCAAACTCTGGCTTCTGCATTTCCACATGAACCTTCACTGGGAAGACTCCTTGGAGGAGCACTCTCAGAGCCACAGGAGCCACAGACTTCTACAGACCTGACTTTTAGGTGGGAGCTCAGGGAAGTGTCCTTCCCCTCTTAGCACAGGTGAGACCATCCACAGGTGGGTCTTCTTGAGATCCAGGGGCTACTGACCTTTTGGAAAGTTCCTGAACATATGGGCTCACCCAGACTCACAGCCTAGGGGTCTATGGGGGTTACAGATAGCACCACTTGCAAAGGCTGCACAATCTGAGTTCTGAGGCCAGGCAGTGTGGCATGCTGACTCCAAATCACTTGACACATGTACGCAGGTGTATGCACACTGTCATGAATGCTGTAATAATAGAGGATCAATAAGTGAAAATGCAAGAGAAAGGAAAAATAACACAAGGAGCTCACAAACTTGGGGAGAATCATGACGTGATTAACACTTATTACCATTAAAATGTGGCCATGTTTGCCCTGAGGTTTCTACAGGTCAAGTTCAAACAAAACTCCCAACCAGTGAATTGAGGATGAGAATGGAGAACAGAAAAGCTGAACTTAAGTTCAGTGTTCAGGCTCCTCCCATTCATTGTGAACCCCTCCTAGCCCAGGAGTTCAGGCATGTAGATGCATAGTGCTGGGTTCAGGTGGGGTTCCTTATCCATTCACAGACATCTCCTGTGCCACCCAACTTACTGACTCCTATTGCCCTTGCTGAGTGGGACCATGGACTACTTTCTTACTACTCTGTAGAGCCGGGTGACCACTCAGTAGCTTGCACCCACTCTTAGGTGCAGAGCAGTTAGGAGGTTTGTGGAGAGCAGAGCAGACTGTGCTGTTCCAAGCCATTTCACACTATGCAGAAAAGTACTGCCCAGACCTGAGCTACCCTGTTTTAAAAAGCAGCAGATTTCCCTGGGCTACACACTTCTGAGTGCAAGTGAAGAGGCAGAATGACTCATGCCTTGACAGACCAAGTGGATAACCACCAGATGCTGGGCATATAGAACTTACTGGAAAGAATTAACCCAACTGGGCACAATGGTGCATGTCTGTAATCCTAGCCTCACAGGAAGCTGAGGCAGGAGTATCACTGGTTTCAGGCCAGCCTAGGTAACTTAGTGAGTTCCTGCCTCAAAATAGAAAATAAAACTCTGACAGGTAGCTCAGTGGAAACATGCCATGCTACGAGGTTCAATCCCCAGAACCACATACAAATAAATAAGAAAGAAGGCAATGACCCAGCTGTGCATCAGCAACATAAGGCACAAATGGATACATAAGTGAATCAGGTTAGTAAAAAATTACTCCCCCTGCATTCACTAAATTAAATCAGATACACATGGACTCCTAGGCACATGAGAACCTCATCCAGGAAACCAGGACCATGAGCTTACCAGACACTGCAGACTCATCACTGGAACACCAGGAGAGGCACCTGGGACTGTGGCAGTGATATTTACTTCTTCATCTTGTGTTTTAGTAATCTGACTTTTTTCTCATTTTCCCTTCATTAGCATGGGCAGAGGTTTATCTATTTTATTTTTCAAAGAACATCTTTTTGTCTTGTCATTCATTTCACTTGTTTCTTTCGTTTGAATTTCATTGGTTTCAGCTCTGGTTTTATTTATTTCCTGTCTTTACTGTTTTTGGTGTTGATTTTTTTTCTTTTTCTAGGGCTTTGAGATGTAGTGTTAGAGATTTTGATATGTTGTATAAGTGTTCCCATTTACATCTTAGAATTTTTTTCTATTTCACCCTTGATTTCTTCAACTGTCCATTTATCAATCAATAGTGTATTATTTAGTCTCAATTTGTTAGATATTTTACTTTATCATTGATTTCTAATTTCATTCCATTGTGATCTGAGAGAATGCAGAGTATTATCTGTTATTTTGTATTTATTCTTCCTTTGCTGTGTAATTTATGGTCTATTTTAGACAATGAGCCTTGCTGTGGAGAAAAAAGTATATTTGCTCATTGATGGATGAAATATATATATATATATATATATATGTGTGTGTGTGTGTGTGTGTGTGTGTGTGTGTGTGTGTGTGTTTGTGTAATATCTGTCAATTCTAAATTATTGATTGCATTATTTAGTTCTATGGTATATTTAATTAGATTTTTTTGGGAAAAAAGACTCTGCTAAGAGGAAAAAAGATAAGCAACTGAATTGGAAAAATATTTTGAAAGGTCATACCTGACATAGGATTTGTATCTGGAATGTATAAAGGCATATAGAGATGTATACACAATTAAAGTTATTGAGGTGTACGTGTGTGTGTGTGTGTGTGTGTGTGTGTGTGTGTGAGTTTATGGATAGAATTTTATTTTCAAAATTAACCTTTAAATTATGTTTAATTGCAGGTGAATATTTAGGTTGTTTGAAACTTTCTGATTGTTTTGTGGTCCTGGTAGTTGTACACAGGGACATGTGTGTTCTTGGCAATAACAACAGCACTTACATCACATCCCAAGCCTTTTCATGTTTGGAGACAGGATGTCTAGATATTCCCTGGCTACATGGGAAAATGACATCAGCCTGCCTCAGCATCCCAAAGATCTGCAAATACAGATGTGGCCCTCTTCAGCCAGGGCATGTTGAGTCATTTAGGGAGTAATTGGACTGAACCAATACTTAAGAGACACTAGAAGTTATCATGGTCAATGCATATGGAAATTTTTCTGCTGAAGGAAATATTAAAATTACAATGGAACCAAGGAACTTCACACAGTTTACTATGTCATGTTGTAATAGTAATTTTCCAAGGAACACTGCACATCATTTTTTGTCACACACACACACACACACACACACACACACACACACACACACACACACAGAAATCACACATATACCTTTACCAATGAGCTCCATTCTCCTTTACTTTCTTTTCTCTTCATTTCTTGTATTGGGATGCACACTGATTTTTGAAGCCTCCCTCCTTGTGCCTATTATACCTGACATATACTGTCTTTGCTTCCCTGGTGTTACCTCAGATATTGATCTGCTTTTGTACTGGGTAGTAACTTCTTTTCTTGTAACTTATGCCTTTCCCTCTCTAGTTCCTTAGGGTATAGATTTCAGAGGGCTGCTTTTCCATCACAATGCTGTCAACAGTTTATATATTTCCATTGAAAATTGGGTGTGAGGTAAGAGTCTGATCCAGTATCAGGTGCCATGGAGGGTGACTGTTCTAGACATAGGGATGTACAGAGACTTGATGAGTGATGGGATCAGACAGAGGCAGGGAATGTTGAAAGTGCAAAAGGCTCGATCATAACATAGAGACAAGGATTAGCTCTATGTATTTGTCTGATGGTAATACAGGTATGATGTTGCTCACGGCTGGCCTGTTGAACCACGTCCCCAGCCTTCCTTACCATGTAAATATTCTTGCAAGGAAACATGGACCATTTTGGGTCAGCACCTCATCTATCTTCTGGTTCCTTTCATGTTTTCTGGAACCTAGTCTGAAGCTTAATGCAGCTTTGTCTGAGCAGATATCAACAGTGGCCAAAGAGAATGAAAACAAAAAATACAAAGAAAACCAAGGATGTCCACAAATCACCCCAAAATGGCCTGATCACACTACTATTCAATAATACAAAGAATATATTTGTTCTTTAAGTCATTGTACTATTGGATTCCTTGCTATACGAGCTTGGTTCTTACCCTAAAACATGCACTCCATATGCTATTCATAAAAGGAAGTTGTGTTTATTAGCGTTCTGCTGAAAAAAATGAGAGCAATAATGAAGTTTAACTGTATAATAAAGAACTAGGATGGCATATAACTTTAAACAGAATATGTGCATGTTTGTGTGGCACACACATCAGTTATTTATTTTTCTAATATCCTTTAACCAGAACTTCCATGGGATACTTTTCATTGATATTCTTTACTTAGTCCACAGTCCCCTTAATAAATGATAATCTCCTTCCCAAGTTCAATACTGCATTGCTCATATTCTATGTCTCATTATAGTGTGTAACCCAGTGTCAAACTTTCCTTTATGAGAAATTTTATTCTCAACTGTAGTTTGCCTTTTAAGTACATAACAGTTACTTTTCTGGCCTTTCTAGATACCTTTTCAAAGAGAGTCCTCCTCAGAGTCCATTTTTTAATTTCTCATTTTCGTATTACATAAATTCCCTGGTGGTTCATGTTCATTTTCCCATTCCTCAGATTATGAGTATATAAGGACAGTTCCCAAATCACATTTCTATGTCTAACTTTTATGTCTTGCATTTCCAACTGCCTAGCATATATTTCCAAGTAAGTGTTCAGCCAGTTGAGCAAACATAGATATTCATATATTGGAAAGATTTTTAAGGCACTTAATAGCAGACACTGTGCTAGGCATTATAGTGACCAGTAAAAAGCGTAAGGCCCCTGCTCTATGAAGCTTATATACTATGGGTCAGGAATTACCTAAAGAGCCTATGGGAAGGAGAACAGAAAGTCCAAGGATGTAAAGATCAAGATCTTTCTAGCTGAAGGGGGAAGTAATGGAACACATAAGAAGCAGGCACAGGATAGATTTGCATGACTTGTAAGCCAGAAATGTTTAAGCAAGCTTAGTCATCTTTGCCTTGAAAAGATTACTGTGGATCTGGGAATGTATCACATGTTTGGAGAGCAATGGTGAATTAAAGATAAAGATTATTTGGAATACTTTGTAGGCAAAATGGACAGGATTGGGCTATAAGTGAATATGGGGTGTCATGTAAGAGATGACATGATTCATTTCAAGGCTTCTGGGCGTGGAAGGTTTGTGGTACCATTCACTGAGGTGGGGACTGTTGGACAAGGACCAGGGGTAAATGCTAAGATCAGTGCTAAATAGGTAGTTGGATATCTTGACTGATACTTTATAGTATCTGGTGTGGAGATATGATTTTTAAGTTTTATATGATGATGATAACAAGGCTTGGGTGTGATTTCCTAGGAAAAGAGAATATAGTGAAAAGGAGCAAAGTCAAGACAAAAACTCCAGAAACCAAGGCCTGTTAGAGATTGTGCCAGAAGATATGGCTGAGAAGGAGGGGCCAGAGTAGCAGGAGAAAAACCAGCAGTGGAAGACAATGTTTTCAGAAGGAGGAAATACTGAACATTGTACATGCAGTTCAATAAATTAAGGAAGAATTACAAAATAGTCAAAGGACCTAGTGGAGTAGAGGCCTTGAGACATTAATACTACAGATGGAATGATGGTGTGGAAGCCAGTTTAGAGATACCTGAAAGGGAGGGAGAGAGAATAAAAGGAGAGGGCCAGCATATGTAGCTCTGGAAGGAAGATGAGATAGGAAAGATGCGAAGAGGAGACATGGTGTCCATGGTGGTGTGTCTTTTTTTTTTTTTAAAGAGAGAGTGGGGAGAGAGAGAGAGAGAGAGAGAGAGAGAGAGAGAGAGAGAGAGAGAGAATTTTTTAATATTTATTTTTTAAGTGGTGTGTCTTAATGGGAGCTTCTGGGACACATTTAAATGTGCATGGGAAGGGTCCAGTTAGGAGGAAAATGGAGATTCATAAGTTTTCTAAGAGGACTTTGCTTCGAATTCCCAACTCTCCAATCTTCCATAGTCCTCTCAGATTACCCCAAATGGAGATTTCTATTCCAGTACAAGTGTGAATACATTTGTAATCAATATTTTAATTTAATTCTTTCAGATTTACCCAAATAGAAACTAAAGGTATTTACTGAGAGTGATAAAAATTCTGTGAATGTTTATGTGTGAATATGTGCACATTCAGGCATGTTTGGGAAGGGGTGTTTGTAAAAGTTTCAAGACTCTAGGGAAGTAGTGTAGTCATATGTCACTAATTTGAAGTTTTGAAAACAATTCCAAAATCAGTTTTATTATTCATTCATCTTTCACATAAAAAGTGCACACTTTGAAAACCTTAAATTGTTATCACAACTTGAAGCAAAATAATTTTCAGGGAAAAAAGGAACTCTTTTCCATTTAAATCAGTCTTGGTATTTGCAGGTAAGACCGCAGATGTCATAAAACTCGAATGTCTAAACTTTTGTTTATCAAATGTAAATACAAGAATACTTAAGGAAATCAGCTTACATCAAGGAAGAGGTCTATAGCATACTGTCACCCATACTTAGTAGTCCACATGGAACTCCTTCTAGACAGAGACTTGGAAGAAGGGATGTGAAAGAATGCTAAGGAAAGCCATCTACCCTCAGGGGTAGATGGGGTTTAGTCATGGTCCACCATTCTGTCCTGCCACACCAAAGTTTGTTTCCACAATGTTGACAGGATGCCTCTAGAGCAAGACTGGCACAAAGTCAAAGAAAGAATTGCTGAGAAGACTGGATCATGAAGAAATTTCACTGTGACCAGAATCTGAAAAATTATATACAGTACCACTGAGAGCCAAAGAATGATCTGCATGAGATATAAAACGACATAAGTTAGACATTCTAGGTTCACAACATCACAATGAAGTCCACCAAATACCAGCAACAAAGAAAGTAGCCATGGATTATCACCATTGAAGTAGGGTTTCATTAACAAAGTGAATACAACATTAAAGTAAGTGTTTAACCTGATGGAGCTAAATCATGTAATTAAATGTTAAAAAGGGACACATACATCTGTGTTTGTGTGTGTGTGTGTGTGTGTGTCTGTGTACTGTCATAAGTGTATGTATACTGTCATAAAAGCTATGAAATGATGCAGAAACCAATGCATAACTTGAGTATTTTTAGCTCCCTTGGCTTTGAATTACACTACTATTATAACCCATAAAGGGACACTGGGTCTGGGAGCAGTGACACACGCCTGCAATCCCAGCAGCTCTGAAGGCTGAGACTTGAGGATCATGAGTTCAAAGCCAGCCTCTGCAAAAGTGATGTGCTAAGCCACTCAGTGAATCTCTAAATAAAATACCATATAGTACTGTAGATGTGACTCAGTGGTTGAAAGCCCCTGAGTTCAATCCACATCACCCTCCCTATGAAAAGTAGAAATTGGGCTGGAGACAAAACTCAGTAGTGCTTGCCTAGCATATACCCATGGCCTGGGTTTGAATTCCAATATTGGGAAAAAAATAAAAACAACTGAGTAGACTTGAAAGTAAGATTTTTTCCAAACTTCAAACTCATTAATCTTGTTTTTAATTTTTAGAGTGATAAGTGCAGCAGAGAAAAATTGAACTGAAGATTGTCTCCAAGACAATAAGAAATAACACCTGAAGAGTGTCTCTTTGGAATTTTGCTACTCATTTTTCAACATTAGGAATGTATTAGGAGTATGGGGTTGTGGCTCAGTGGTAGAGTGCTTACCTAGGACATGTGAGTCCCTGGGTTCCATCCTCAGCACAAATAAAAATAAATAAATAAAAGAAATGCATTGTTTCCAATCACAACTAAATAAAGGAATACATAAATAAGTGAAGAATGTGTTAGCTGAATCACATGAAAAGCTAATTGTTTAGGATACAATGTGTACTTTCCCCAAGACCATCATTGTAAAATGCCTCAACACATCTCCATTTCCTGTCCTAAACAGATCATATAACATTAATGCAGAAGAGCTCTTTGAAAACATAAAACATGCTGATACTCTAGATTTATTTTTTCATTATATTAATATGAGTCTTGATTATCTTTTTATTGTTAGTCTTAAAGAGACTACATTTTAGGCAATCAAAATCTTTTCCTTCTATGGATTCATTCTTATATTAAAAATAGTTAATTTTCTGAGTAGCGGTGCTGGGCGCTGGGGCTGGCGTGGGGTCCCGCGCTCTTTGCTCTGGTAACCCCAGGAGAGCTGCGGAAGCAGGAGATGCTGAAGGAGATGCCCGAGCAGGACCCTCGACCCAGGGATGAAGGGAAGAGGAACCAGCAGCTAGTGATGGCCACGCTGCAGGAGGCCGCGGCCACGCAGGAGAACGTAGCGTGGAGGAAGAACTGGTTGGTTGGCGGCGGCGGCGGGAGATCAGCTTGATGCCAGACCTGTCCGAGTGGGCGCTACGACCTTGGTTTGAGCGCAGATCACAAGCAGCCTTTCAGCTCCGTGAAACCGGCGGGGAATCCGGACCTCGGATGCCGCACTCCAGGTCCAGGAGAGCGGCCGCCGGGTGAGCATCATACCCCCTCCAACTCTGCGCTGATTGCTTTAACGTCCACATCATCCGCCAAAGTCGTGTCCGGGGTCGGTTGTGGTGAACAGAAAGAACCAATAAATTCTGTGGCTCCCAAGTGAGCCGTGCAGTCGCACGCCTACTGGTGCTGAGAGAGATGTGCGGGTCATCGCTCAAGCCGGCTTGGGGAGCTCTGCTGAGCAGGGCTCCGGCCTACCCCACCCCATTGTGTGAAGTTCTATGGGCTTAGTAACCACATTTTCAAAACAGGTCTTGTTATGTAAGCGTTACTTCTGGGGAAAACCAAGCGACATTCCCGAAATCGAAACTATTCTGGAAAAGCTTGTTAGCAATGGATACTCATAGATGACATCTGTTCTTTGAGGGAGGTTGAAGAGGGGCATCTAGCACATATATGCCTTCTGTGGCCATTACTTAATCTCTGGTTAAAGAGGTTTAGAGAGGCTGATTTACTAGGGGTGGTGAAAGAAGCATACTTTTAGTCAAGATCTGGTTCAACTCCCGAATGTTACAAAACCTGAGTCTGCCCTATTTTGTAAAAGGTCATAACTATCTCCAGGGTTATCAATTGATTATCCCTAACTCTGTGGCTCATACCTGTAATCCAACAGACCTGGGAGGCTGAGGCAAGAGGATCACAAGTTCAAGGCCAGCCTCTGCAACTCAGTGAAACCCTGGCTGAGAATGTGGCTTAGTAAAAAGCACCTCTGGGGTCAATCCTCTGTACCAAACAATATAAATAAATAAAGGGGCTGGGAATGTTCCTTCATATTACTCCTAGGTTCAATTCTGGATACCTCAAATAAAAATAGGCTAGCCTGCATGATGGTGCACATTTGTAATCCCATCGCCTGAGGAGGCTGAGGTAGGAGGATCTCAAGTTCCAGGCCAGCCTGGATAATTTAGTCAAGACTCCCGTCTCAAAATAAAAATGAAAAGGACTACAATATTGCTTAGTGGTAGAGCATTTGCCTATCATGTGCAAGGCCCCAAGTTCAATCCCAATACTAGATAGGGTGTGGGGGAATAGATTTAGAAATGTAAAGGGCCTGACATAGCAATGTAATGGGTCCTCTCCCCTCTAAAGGTTCACACTGTAGTTCTGAATCCAGTTATAGGACCTATGGGAAATGCCACTGAGAATGAGATAAATCACTGGGGTTGCAGCCCCATTGTAGTCAGGTCACTCCCCTGTTCATTTTTGGTGCTGGAGATGTTTGAACCTAGGTCCTCAGGCATGCTAAGCACATGCTCTACTAACAAACTACACCCTCCAGCTTCTTTTTTTTTTCTTATCAGTGGACTTTATTTATGTGGTGCTGAGGATTGAACCCAGTGCCTCATGCATGCTAGGCAAGCGCTCTACCCCTGAGCCACAACCCCGGCCCTTCCTTTGTTTTATACCCTGTGGTTCCCAAGCAAGACTGCAATTGACAGAAAACACTGCTTTTATTGAATTGAGTCAAAACAATAAATAAAAGTTGTATAACACTGTGATGAACAGTTTATAATCAGAGATGAATGCTGGTGCTTTTTTCAGCTGCTGGATTGTAGAGTCATGTTCAATACATTTGTTGTGATCTTTATGGTGTAAAAAAAAATAAAAATAGTTAATTTTCTTCCACATAATTCTCCAGGTTCACCATGTCCTTAACTCTCCTTTGTTACTAAAATATTTGTGAAAATCTCAAGGAAGAGGCTTGTCTTGATATGTTTAACAGAAAAGAAAAGCAAACTTTCTCAGGATTTGCTTTTTTCTTTTCTATAATGTATTAAAGACACCACAGTAGATATATTTCCTAAATATATTATCTTTATGTATAAATATTTAGAATATATATATATATGTATTATAAGTGCTCCTAACTGAAGTATGTTTACAACTATATAATAAACAGGTATTTACTAATTTAGAGTTTACACCTGGGTTTAAAAGATTTAACATATTCTTATATGAAATATATTTTTATAAACAAAATCTACAAATTCTAATAAGCAAGATTTAAATCCCTCCCTGAAATTTTGCTAAAAAACACCCAAACCAAAACCAAAATCAAAACAAAAAACAATAAGAAAACACTGCTTAGAAAAATAATCACTCAGATGGAGCACCTGACATTGGAGGAATTCTCCCATTTCCTTCATCTTTTGAGATGAAGCAAAACTGGGGTGGGAAAGAGAGGAATCATCCCATGGGTCAGTGGTGCCTTGATTCTCTAATTACCGTTTTCACTCTCAAGAGAAGAGGAGGTACTGGTTAATACCCAGAGCCAGAACATCTTAGCTGACTTCCACTACCACCTAACAACCAAATGAGAAATGAATTGAGACATATCCACCATTTAACAAGGGCCTAGAACTGACACCCACACAAAATGCACAGATGCCTGAAATGTATACAAAGAAAAGCAGTCATTTGTTGAGTGAGTGAATTCTACTACTTGATTAAACTTTTAGATCTTCCTCAAAAGAAAACTAATTCTTAGCTCTTTTACTAATGATTGACACCCACCCTTTCAATGTAAAGGGCAGGAGGAGGAAGGAACATGGAGAGCTATGGGGAAGAGAATTATCATCTATTCTAACATAAGAAAGTATCCATATAAGGAGAATATTTAGATTGCCTAAAACACAAGACCCATATTAACACAGTGGAAATATAAATCAGGAACATCAGTAAATTTTTTTTTGTTTCCAAAGAGCTCTTTTTCTGTATTAATATTTTTTGATCAAAATTAGTTATAAGGAATTTTCACATAAAGAGTATCTTTTATAAACAGGGCCAATATAAACCTTAAATTTTAGAATGATTTTATATTTATTAATTTAATTATAAGTCCAAGTTTAAAAAAAAATAAAATGTGATGGATTTCAAATGTTCAATCTCCAAACCAACTTATGAGAGGTTCTTGAAGGTAAGGATTAAGAATCAGATAAAATAACTGCTCACTGAGGGTTAATGGCAATCTAGCAAGGGTTTGATTACCAGCATGGTGTTTAAAACCTCAGTCATTTATAAACTACCACATTTTAAAAAAATATATGATGTCCCTAGAAGGAGATGATTTCTAATCTGTAACATACACTGAATCTGAAGACTGATATGTGCTCTTACCTGATGATTGAAAACATTGAATTAAAATTCTTGCATTCCCTAAGGTGCAATGCTATCTTGATAAAATGCTTAATGAGCTTCATCCTCTTCAGCTGGTTTGTCTCTAGAAGAATTTCAGATGCCATCCAAAATGTCTCCTGGTTAATGACTTCTTCATATTTCTTCAGGTTGTGACAGCTGGATTGTGACTTAAGTTTAAATAAATCATCTATATATTCAGTAGGCTCAATGTTGCAGAAGAGTTCAAAACTCTGCATGGAGAGCTGGGTGGCAACTTCCACAGTACTGAGCTGAAGGAGGGAAACTTGACCCTCTCGCAACAACTCCTGAGCATCCTCATCTGAACAAAGCACTTCTATCTCCATGTTGTTTTTCAGATAATACCTGTGAAAGCAGAAGTGTGTTAGATGTAGTCCAGCCTAAGCAGAAGCCTCATGATATCTGTAAAACGTAATCCTACTTTCTAAGGGAAGCTTGACATAATACAGAATTGAAACCTGGAAGAGCTCTGTTTACCCATGACGGACAGTGCAGTTTCTGAATCCATTGGTAGAAAACAGAACCCAGAAGTCAGAAAAGGAAAAGTACAAATCACTTGGGATTTCATTATTACTGACTGAGATACTTTTTCACCATTCCTTTTCTGCTGTCTAAACCATTCCATCTTTTTTTCTACGGATGAGAGAAAATATTTCTAAGTTTAAAAAAAAGGTACAGGCTCTATGTGTGAGCAGAAAAAGTCAGATCAGGGACATTACTCCATTTTGAAAGAATAAAAAGAAAACCTGACCATTGAGGGGCCCAAATTAGATCAGTAAAAGATCATTTAATTTAAAAAAATCCCCAATAAACCTAACAGCTATTCCTTCATGTGATCTTATGACAACAACCCTAAAGCAGAACTCAGAGCTAGTCCATCTCATTTTAAGCAACTTATTGAAAATGGCATTTAGGTATTTGCTGTTTCCTATTTTCTCCCTTCATCCCAGCCTCCTTCCTTCCTTCCTTTTTGGGAGGGCAGATGTTTTCTCTAATCAAAATTCTATAAATGAAGAAAGAGTGGAAGTCCCATTAAGCTGGTCTTTTGCAAATTTCACAAAATATCTCTGGCAGATAACAATGTATACTGGGCTTTTGACATTCATAGATGGAATGCTCTCCATTTTGATTACACATTAAGCATATGACAGAGATCCACACATATATTTTTTGAATAATGAATGTGAATCATGAACTTGCAGCTCCATAGTGATCTGAAGAATTCCACCATGATTACAAATATATCAATGTACATTCAAATGATAATTGAGAAAAACCAACTTCCTAAAATAAAACTATTTACTACTGTTGAGGTTGGAAATAAAACTGAAGGTTACAAACATTATAGTTGATAGCTATAAAACAAATTTTGAGCAAAGTCAATGGTAGTTTAGATCTATAACAAGGAAAATTTGAGCACAACAGAACCCTCCAGAAGAAAAATAGAATAATGTTATTTTTGTGAAAACTCAATTTTCAGTCTGTATTGGATCTGAGATCCTAAACCTAAGTACTGCTTTTCAACTTCTAGTTAGTTGTGGTTTCAAAATAAAATTACATATGCCCAATAACAGAAATGTCACTGAAAAGAATGACAAAATCAGCACTGCCTTCTTCCATGTACCATGGGGCACAGGCACTTACACGGCAAGCAACCAAGCTCTGTAGCAACTGGAATTTGGTTCCAGCATTCAGGGGTGGTTTCTGTAGTGTAATGCACAATGACTGACTGGACAGAGTTATTCTGCCAAATACACTGTCATAGATATCTCAGCCTAAAATAATGAAGTTCCTTGAAAATCAGGCCTATGGGAGCATATGATAATTGAAAATGATTAGAAGCACTGTTTGTTAATGCCCACATATAAATAGGAGGAAGCAGCGGGCTCTACTCTGCAACTGCACCTCAATCTCCCTCTGTTTTCTCAGCAGGTATTCCAGAGGGCAAGCCACGGGGGAGGTTACAAAATCACCCTCAGGAACGGACAGTTTCCTGGGACAGTTTCACGAAGATGGAGGTGACACCTCAAGGAAGTCACTGCCACACATGTAGGACCTCTGTGCTGCTGCTGCTGCTGCTATGCCATCTGCTGCACCAGGACTGCTCCCTGTGGGCCTCCCTCCCCAGGAGGGCACGTACCATGGCTGGTGGGCAGGCACAGAGGCTTTGCTTGCTGTGCCCTTGTTGGTTCTGCTCTTGGCGAAGGCACTGAGCTCTTGTCACTGTCCCACGGCAACCCTGCTGTGGGCAAGGTGGGCTGCAGCACAGAGAGTCCACTCCCTGTCCACTTCAAGCTGTGGGATTCCTCTGAAAGGCAATGAGGACCAGCCCTGGGCCTTCTACCTCATGAGTCCATCCAGCATCCAAGCACACTGAACTCGGTCCCTCCTTCCCACTTCACTTCATTCCCTCTTTGCCTAATTCCTTCCAGGTTGTCCACCCCGCTGGATGATACTTCCTGTTAGAATTATAAACATATAATTCTATTCCCAGAGAGACTGCTCCAGGGTCCTACTCAGCCAACACCTGTCAGGATGCTAATGGGATCTGGGAGTACAAGGCCAGAAGGTAGCGTTATTCGAGTTGCTCACTGCACAAAGTCCCCCAGCCAAGACAGTAATCATCACATATTATATCTGTCAATACTACAATGTTAACAATTTCCATAACTGTCACACAATTTTGTCTGTCAATGGGGATGATAGAATAAATAAGAATAAATATTCTTAGAGTCATTATATTGAACTCCTTATTCACCATTTGAGGTTCTCCTCATCTGTTCCTATGGATGTGAGATGCAATCTGATGGGGTTTCTTACTCCTACAACAGCTTCGCTACTGTGTGCTCCCTTTGTGCTGTCAAATAATTTTTTCTTTCTTTTTTTTCTTTTTGGCATGCTGGGAATTGAACCCAGGGGTGCTCTACCACTGAGCACCATCTCAGCCCTTTCTATTTTTTATTTTGAGACAGGGTCTCCACTATGCTGCCAGGCCTGGCCTGGAATTTACCATCCCACCTCAGTATCCCAAATTTTGATGACAGGCGTGCACCACCTCACCCCGCTAATTACATTTTTGTATGTTGTAGGTTCAACAATACAATTATATATTGTTCTATGCAATTGCTTTTTAAAATCAATTAAGAGAAGAAAGGAAAATATACTTATAGAGTGTCTTTTCTAATTACATAATTGCCTTTGTCGGAGTTCTTTCTTTTCTTCTGTGGACTGGAAGTGCTGTGTGGGGTCACTTTCTTTCAGCTGGAGGAAATTTCTTTAGCAGCTCTTGTCAGGCAGATCTGCCAGCCACACAACCTCTGGGTCTAGGATATCTGGGGACGGCCCACCTTCATTTGGCTGTGTCTCAGATGACCATGTTTCTCTTTGAGCACGTCATTCACTGCCTTCTGGGAGCGAGAGCTTCTAGTTCTGGTGAATATGAGCAGCTTTTCTCTTGCTGGTTTCTGCTCTCTTCTTTGTTTTTCAGTGGTTTAATTCTGATGGGTCTGCTGGGGCTCTCTTTGCACAGGGTCCTACTGGGTGTCATTGAGATGAATGGTTTTCCTCAAATCTGGGAAGTTTTATGCCATTATTTCTTCCAATATTTTTCCAGCTTCTTTCCCATTCTCCTTTCAGGCCCTCTCATCACGTGGTGCACTTAATGGTGTTCCCATTCTCTGACACTATTTCTTCTCTCTCTGGGGGATTATGTAAACTGTCAATTTGTGTTCAGATTCACAGATTTTTTTCTTGTGCCAGTTCAAATCTACCATTGTGTCCCTACCATGATTTTTTTTTTTTAGTTATTGTACTTCTTCCGAATTTTCATTGGATTCATTTTTTCCCCTTTCTGTCTCTGTTGGTATTCTCTCTTCAATGAGACATTTTCCTCATACCTTCCCTTACTTCCTTAAGTGGAGTTTGCTTTATTTACACATGTATAACGCTGCTCCAGTCTTTGCTAATTTGACATCTGGGCCCTCTCATGAGCAGTTTCTGTCACCTGCTTCTAATACTGCTATGGATGGATGACACTCTCCTGCTTCTTTGACCCTCTTCTATGGTAGTTTCTTGTTAAAAATTGATCATGTTCGTTTATGTATCACAGTAACTCTAGATGCTGAGTCCCCTCATTCATCCTTCCCTGGGCTTTGATTTCCTGTTTATTTATTTTGTGACTAAGCATGACTATGGTAGTGGAAACAGTTTCTCTTAGTGTGCATGCAGTCTCTGATGTTGATGCTCAGCAATTACAGCCTCGAGCAAACAAACCGCTCCTAGGGAAGACAGCAGGGCAGATCTCCAAACCCTGGCTCAAGTGATCCCATGGGTTAAGCTTCCTCTTGACTCTCCTTGCTGAGCCTCTCTGCAGGTCTCACTTTCAACTGTTAATTCCTACTAATGGCCAGATGACTGCTCATCTGTTTTTGGCAATGCCCTGGAGCAATTAAATTCATGTGCCTTTGCAGGGTGGTTTTGAGACAAGTTTTTGAGGTGTGACACTAAGATGACCCTTTTGCTCTGGCTCTCCTGGTGAATACCTAGCTGGACTGTGGTCTAGCCTGTTCTTGTGAAGTGAAGAGTGTCCTCTTAATTGCTGACCACCCGAATCTCCACGCCTTCTCAGTGCCTGCAGACTTGACTCTCACCACACTCTGTCCTGATGAAGTCAGTTCCCTTGGGCAGAGCTTCAGAATCCTTGTTCTCCTGACCACTCTCCCCCTGGCCAGAATTCAGCACCACTACTGCCTGGGCTGGGCTGGGGCCAGATGGGGAGAAGTGCAGTGGCCTGCCCCCAACCCAGGTAATGCAGCAGTCCTCAGCTGGGAGTCCAGGAAGGGGATCTATGTCTTGGCTGCACCCACCCAGAATGGAGCCCCTTTCACAGTGCAGCAGGGGTCAGCAAGGAGGGCAAGGGAGAAGCAGGCTGTGGCTGAAGGCCAGAGGCTCATTGTTCTTATTACAAGTTAGTAGATTTTCTTGATTCAATGGGTTTTTTTCATTCATTGTATGCCTGAGGACAATTTCCAGATACTTCAAATGGTTGTTTTAAATAATTTGCCACAGTTGTGGTAGCTTCACTAGGGAGGGGGTCCACAGACATCCTGGAGGCTATCTCGGGTACACATTGTACAATAGCTGGTGAGTTAAAGTCTATTTTATCGGATGTAAGTGTTTCCTCCTGTGCTTTCCTGGTTTTCATTTGTATGAAATATGCTTCAAAGTGTAAGGGACCAAGCCTAACCCTAACACCTGGGAGCTTCCTTAGAGTTCAAAAGCTCTGCCTTCTCCCTCAAAGCAGTCCCTTGAGAGGAGGGATGATGGTTGTCCTGGGGCAGGCAGAACACACAGGAGGCTGAGCCTGAGCCCCCCAGGGAATCTTCCTCGCCATCCTGAGCTAGAGGCTAAGGAGTAGGCAAGAGAGGAGTTGGCCTGGATCTAAAGAGAGGAAACAGGAAGTGAGAGGGGACCATGTCACTTGGAAGAGAAGCCTAGCCAGGCCAGAGAAGGGTCAGGTACCCTTTCCTGAAATAAACTGGAGCCTAATTTCTGATTGGTGGCTAAGGTGAAAGAGGGAAGAATATAGGTGTCTAGGAGAGCTCGTGTATGGGAACCCCACTTCTGAGTGAGGAGGAACCCCACTCCTGGGTGGACAAAGAGAGCAGAATAGCTTTAACAGGTATAGCATCCACCCCTGCCCCTGAACTTAACAATTACCACTGGGAATTTAACCCAGGGGTGCTTTACTATATAGCTACATCCCAGCCCTTTTTATACATTTCTTTCTTTTTTTTTTTTTTGGCGGGGGGTGGGTGCTACTGGGGATTGAACTCAAGTCACTCTACCACTGAGCCACATCCTCAACCCTATTTTATATTTTATTTACAGATGGGGTCTCACTGAGTTATTTAGTGCCTCGTTGTTGCTGAGGCTGGCTTTGAACTTTCAATCCTCCTACCTCAGCCTTCCGAGCCGCTGGGATTACAGGTGTGCGCCACTGTGCCTGGTTCCTTTTTTTACTTTTTCTTTTGAGACAGGATCTCACTAAGTTGCTTATGGCCTTGCTAGGTTGCTGAGGCTGACCTTGAACTTGAAGTCCTCCTTTCTCAGCCTCCTGAGCCACTGGGATTACAGATGTGTGCCACCCACATCTGGATTACTTTACATTTTTTTAAACTTTTTTGAAATTTATTTTTTGTTTAAAAAATAAATGTTTAACAGGGCATGGTTGTGCACTCCTGTAATCTCAGTGACTCAGGAGGCTGAGGCAGGAGGATCACAAGTTCAAAGCAAGCCTCAGCAACTTAGCAAGGCCTTAAGCAACTCAGCAAGACCCTGTCTCTAACAAAATATATAAAATGGGGGCAGGGACTATGTCTCAGTGGTTAAGTGCCCCTGGATTCAATCCCTGGTACAAAAAATACATAAATAAATAAGCACTGAAGCAAGTCAAATAATGCAGGGACATATCACAGTCATTCCTTTTTTCCTTCCATATTGTCAGTGTTCTCCCGAGAAACAGAACCATTAGGATGTATGTAGAGACATATGGAAGAGGGCTGGGATGTAGCTCCAGGATAGAGTGCTTGCCTGTCATGCTGGAGGCCTTGGGTTCAGTCCCTAGCACCTCAACAACAACAACAACAAAAAATACATAAAAGAACAACTGCTATGGAAACTGACTGCACAAACACAGAGGCTGAAAACTTCCACCATGCTCCAGCCACACTCGAGAGAACCAGAGGTGAGGGGTGTGATCCAGAGCCCAAATGCCTGCCAGTAAGAGCTGGGACCTAAGGCCTGAGGACCAGGATGTCTGAGACAAGAGCAGATGGACCTCCCAGCTCAAGAAGTGAGAGTAAATTTGTCCTCCTGTGCTCTGTGGGGGTGGGGGTAGGGACCCTCTGTGGATCATATGAAGCCCAGCCATGTGGGTGAAGGCAGATATACTGAGTGAGCTGCTAATCTCTTCTAGCAATATCCTCACAGACACACCCCAAAATAATGGTTTATCAGCTATCTGGGTATCTCTTGGCCTCATCAAGTTGACACATACAATTAACCATTTTGAGTTTGCCATTTTCTCTGTGTTTATTTAAACATATCTAATGATATTCAGATAAATGGGAGTTTGTCCTAAAGAGAGTTCTGTTCACTGGATTCTGATATTTGTATCTCCAGGGCCAGGAAAGCAAACATACACCAGTCTTCAGGGCTGTGGCCAATCACTGAAGCTCTCATGTCATGCAATCCACTGTTCTCAGCAGCTTAACTGTCGCCTCATCCTTTCTGTGAGCAAACCCATGAGACTGGCATTATTATCATTCCCGTTTTACAAATGAAAAGACTGAGGCTGATAGCAGTTAAGTGGTTTGCCCTTTAACCATGAGATCTGGGAGGACAGAAACCCTGATGTTTTGTTCATCACAATATCCTCAATGCCTAACACATTTTCAGGCACAAGTTGACCTCAATAGATACATTTTGGCTGTCCAGGTCCACGCGGGTACCAATAGTCAGGTCAGGCTGGAACCATGTTCTTCTGACCCTTTAGCTAACACACTGCATTGGCAGTGGTACAGAGGTTTGCATTGTGGGGGCTCCCCTTATCCCATGGGAACCACACTGAAGCTGCTCTCTCTGAGCTTGTTCAGACAGGAGGCTGGTGTCTCCTAGGCAAGGCAGGTAGCCTTAGATTCAGGGTAGAGCTCCATCCTGGCGGAACTGCTGCGGTTTCATTCCCTCTAACATCCTTGTGAAAATGACTTTGTGTTCAGCATGTCTACAAAGGAAGACAGGCAAGAAGGCTTCCAAGAGCCTGGTCAAGGGTCGGTGCTTCATCTTGGCTGATTGAGAAACAAGGAACAAATGGACAGAGGAGCGTGTTCCAAACACCTGTGGCCAGGACATTCACTGCAGCTCTCAGTTTACTCCCTGAACAATGGCAGGGTGACTGTAGGAGAGGACACTGAGGTTCAGAGGTGCAGAGACTGTCCAGAGTCGAGCCTGTGTAGTGTGACTGCCAGACCAGAGCCTCTCCCCAGTTAGCACCCCACAAAATTCCTTCCCTCCTATTTACCTCCACCAGCGTGTGAGCCCACAGGGTCCCCAGGGCCATCTGCTCTGCTGCTAACTCCAGCCCGCCTCTTTACATCTCAACCAGAAGCAAAGGCAACCTAAAAAGATAGGAAAGATGCGTACAGGAGCTGGTTTCCCAGAATGAGGTTGCTAACAACTGCCCCCAAGTACACATCTATTGGTATAATTTTTTGTAGCAAAAGTTTTGAGTAATATTGAAGTCAACTTGACCCACTGAGCTTAAAGGAGAAGAAAAGGCCTGGCTGGGGTGGAGGAAGAGCAGGTACACAGAAGAGCTCCGTGACTGAGGCCAAGGGGTGGGGACAGCTGAACACTGAAGGAAGAGACAAAAGCTGTGTCCAGATGGGCCGGGGGCATGGAGGGAGAGTCCTCCCTGAAGGAGAAACTTAGGCACCGGAGGCTGCGCCACATACAGAAATCTGCAGAGGCCCAACAGAAAGAGTACCTCGCAGGCAATGCCAGTGGCCCAGAATGTGAGATGCAGGCAGTCCAGCCATGCAGGCGGCTCTCTGAGAAGTGGGTTGGGAGTGTAAGGTAGGCAGGTGACCATCTGAAACATTCCGGGCAGCAGGATCAGTTAGGAACTTCAGCAAGGGCAGTTATGGGGAAGGTGGCCTTTCCTGAGACAGGTTGGACAACAACGGTTTTACTATGTTCACATTGACTCACACTCAGCTATTGCTGCAGGCAGAGAAGCCCAGTCAGGAGGGAAAAGAACACCGTGTACTGTGGGGTTCTTTTGTTTGTGTGCTTGTCTTCATTGTACGTGCTGCCTGAAACCCACTCATTAAAAACAACCAACTTCTTTACAGCTGGATTTAACTGAGGGGCCATATTCACTTCTGAGATGAGTTGGCTTTGATAGGTGAATGGAAATTCATAAGTCTGGATGGCAGTAAAGGAGATTCTGGACTGATGGATCAGCATGGGCAAGGGTATGGAGGTGTTCTGGAAAGAGCTAGCTTAGGATGCACTGAAAAATACATTCTGAAACAAAGGAGTTTGAGAGGCAACAGGAATCAGACCACGAAAGGCCTTGAACATGGCAGAAACACAAACTAATTACTAAGTTTTGTGAATAGGAGGCTTGTAACTGGATCTGGATTAGAATTTATTATTTTTACTAATTATTATTGTTATTTGTGTGTGTATATATGTGTGTGTTGCTGGGAACTGAACTAGGGCATGTCCCCAGTATCTAGTGTATGTTTTGTGTAATTCCAGAGGGTGGATACTTTCTTCAACCAGGATGGTATCTTAGCTGGATCTGTTTCAGATCTATATTGCTCTTTAAAAATAAATATAAAAATCATAACTCATCAGGAGTCATCTCTCAAATCCATTAAAAATTGACACTGGGGTTTACAATCAGTAAAAAAAAAAACAACCCTGTTCTCTCATTGGTTGCTTTAAAGAGTCATTTGAAATTTTTTCATATGATCTTCCATCAATTTTCACACTTGATCACGTCACATGAAATTTTGAATTCAAAACATTTCCTGAGAAGAAATAAAGACACAATTTTTAAAAACATAAGTCTTATTAAAATTTTCAGAACCACTTTTTTGCATGAGCATCATTTGGTCACCAGCAGGCATCTTTCATTGGCTTCATATGGCAGAGACTGAAGAATATGTTTGTAGGAGCGCTGCGAGGCCTCGCGCTGCTGGAGCAGGCCTCCCAGGCTTCCTCTGTAACGCCTGGTCACGCCCTGGCCCCGAGCGTCCTCCTCTGACCCCACCGGTAGCCCAGGGGAAATGCCCTGGGGCTCCTCCCACGGGTCAAGGAGCAAGTATCCTGGGAAGTCGGAGGTGGGCGTGGAAGGTCGGGGGCAGTCAGCGCGGCCCCCCGGATGCCGCCGCCCCGGCGCGCGGCCCCCCGGATGCCGCCGCCCCGGCGCGCGGCCCCCCGGATGCCGCCGCCCCGGCGCGCGGCCCCCCGGATGCCGCCGCCCCGGCGCGCGGCCCCCCGGATGCCGCCGCCCCGGCGCGCGGCCCCCCGGATGCCGCCGCCCCGGCGCGCGGCCCCCCGGATGCCGCCGCCCCGGCGCGCGGCCCCCCGGATGCCGCCGCCCCGGCGCGCGGCCCCCCGGATGCCGCCGCCCCGGCGCGCGGCCCCCCGGATGCCGCCGCCCCGGCGCGCGGCCCCCCGGATGCCGCCGCCCCGGCGCGCGGCCCCCCGGATGCCGCCGCCCCGGCGCGCGGCCCCCCGGATGCCGCCGCCCCGGCGCGCGGCCCCCCAGCCCCCGCCGCTCGTCCCCATCGCCCCCTGCCACTCTCCCCCCACCACCCGCGCGGTGCCCCGCTACCCCCAGTGCGCAGGCTCGGCCGCCCCAGCATGCGCCCTGGGCTCCGGCTGCCTGGCCCCGGCCGTCGCTGGCTGCGAGGCTTGGACCTCTTGCGGCCGGGCAGAGAGTTTCCTGCAGGAGCAGCGGCGGGGACGTTCTCCGGCGCCAGGGCGGGCGAAGGTTCCGCGCCCCGACTTTTCGGCGACCTTTGCGGGCCCGCCGGCGGGTGCGGGCAGCGAGCGTCTGCGCGGGGCGGAGGGATGCCGTGCCATGGGAGGGAGGGCTCCGTGTCAATATTTTTGTGCGGCCGCGGCCGAAGCTTGTGGCGCGCGGGCGGCGAGCGCTGGGACCCCGGCGTGGCAGAGCCATGGATGCCCGGGCTCAGGCCATGGACTCCGCAAAAAGCGGCAGACAGCGAGACCTGTAGAGGCGCTCCTGGGGAGGTCTGGGGGCCGGCGCAGCGGGCGGCGGCGGGGCTGGCTGGACCCGGCACCCTCGCTCCCCTCGTCTTCGTGCTCCGACAGCAAGGAAGACAATGGGAAGCCCCCGTCCTCCGCCTGGTCCCTGCCCAGACCCCCGCGGAGGAAGCGGCGCGAGTCCACCTTGCCCGAAGAGGACATCAAGTTGCCATGACCAACTTTGTCATTTTTGAAGCGCTGGAGGTAAGCGCCCCCTCCCCCCTTCTGCCCTTCTGGCCCCATTGGCGGCGCCGGGCTCCCCACCGGCCTTGTCTCGCTGGGCGCTGTCTGTTGGTCTATCTGGCCCGCTGAAAACATTTTCCTTGTGTGTCTATACCACGTTTTGTTTACCCATTCATTCTTTATTTTACATGTGAGGTGTGCTTCTGCCTCTTGACTATTGTATATGTAATGTTGCTATGAACATGGATGTGCAAGTCTCTTTGCAATCCTCTTTTCTGTTTTCTGTGTGTGTGTACGTACATATGTAGATATCTATATATGTATGTGTATGTGTGTGTGTGTGTATATACACACACACACACACACACACACACACAGAAGTAAAATTGCTAGATCACATGAAAAGTCTGTTTTTATTTTCAAGGAACTGTTTTCCATTTTAAAGACATGTGTTTAAGGTCATCTTGTTGGTCCTTGACCTCTAGATTGTTTTGAATTGACCCTCGGTAAGTACTCTCAATCACCTGTTGTAGCATACCTTGAACTTGAACACACTCCCACCACTGTCCATTGCTCACTGAGGCCCAGAGCCAAATAACAGATTCTCAGGATCCATGACTGGCCAGAGAAGTAAGTTGAATCTTAGCAAGTGTGAGCTTAAATATTTCTTAATTGTCCAGATCTTTCAGTGCCCCACTTGGAGATTACTGTCATCACAGTGTCTCATCAGTTCTATTGTAATTATACAAGACATTTTTTTTTAAATCAGACTTTATATTCCTTTGTGTAGGTACCACGTTTTAGTTCTATCTCCTCTAAAACCTGCAGAATTTGGTACAATACTCTGTTGGCAATTTTCTAGTGAATATTTGGTTTATCAGACAAGTGATTGATGGAAAGGTATATGGTAGAATTAGTGTCTTTAATCTTGACCATGGCCCCAGATGGCTGTTTGATCACATCTAAGCTACCAGCCCTCTTCTTGTCATGTCAGATTATAAGCTGAAAGAAAGAATGAGCGTAGGTTAAAGAACATTTAGCACTTACCTTGTGCTAGGTACTTTGTTAAGCACTTACATTAGCTCATTCCGCTTTACAGTAGTGCAGTAGAATGCATTTCACTTTTGTAGGCAATGAAACGATAGAGAAGGGAGACAGTTTGCTCAGCTCAAAGAGGTAGACTAGGCACAGGATGTATATTTCTTTTCCATGAGGCTAGAAAACTCATGTTATAGTTTTAGCCAGGAGTTAGGATAGTTTCATCATCACCAGCAATGAACTATAAGCTGTAAGGTTTAGAAGAATGAATAGCAAGATCTTGAGATGGGGTACTGAGACCCTGTATAAAAGAACCACATTTTAATTAGTAACAAATGGAGGGAGTTATCAGTGCAAGTTGAACAGTGGAGAAGGTTATGTGCTATCACAAAGTGTTTGAGAGAGACAGTTGCCCTGATTTGGAAGAAGGGGAGTTGAGGGAAAATGAGTTCCAGAGGATGAAATGAGAGGATGAGGTGGCTGGAGAAGATAAGTTCCTTCACAGAGGGGCTTGGGTTTTCCAGTCTCCAAGCAGAATAGGGAAATGTGACCTGATGGCTTAGCTGGTGTCAAGGCTCCAGGTAGCAAGATAGCATCCTTCTTCTTAGATTGGGCCCTCAGCATCCCCACCATGGAGCGTGTGCGGCCGAGTTTCAGCACATATGTTGCACATATTCTCTTCCCCCACTATGAGTGAAATAGAACATGAAGGAGAAATCAACAAATACTCTGAATCTCTTGACACAGAGAGCAAAACATATTGATGGTGTCCCGCAACTCTTGATAATTTCATTGAACTATATGAAGCTTAAAATTGATACGTAGGCCTAACCCTGATTAACATTGTTACTGTCATTCTGACTTGACTGAATAAACTGATATGGAATAATCTATTAAATATATCACACTTGAACAAGGAATGCAAATCATATTTCATCTATAATTAGATGGGAGACAAAAATCACAAAGAGACGATTTTAGTGAATATGTCTTGGTGTGTACACAGCATCACTAGAATTTTTTTCCTGTTCCATGGGGAGAAAGAAGTTGATTGCCTTTCAAGAATTGATTGCTGTCCAGGAAATGAGAGGCTGAGGGGTGAATTATGTAATGTTCACAGAGTGGGTTTTATTTATGGATTCAATGAAATTAGCTGTGGTCTTCCTAAAGTTAATGGCACTGGAAATGCACCATTCTATATTTAGCTGGAAATACCTAACTTTCCAAGTTAGAGACCTAATTGCTTCTCAGATTATAATGTGTTTGCATTTGTATCTCCTTCTCCTTTCATGGGAGCTGTCTGCTGCCTTTACTATTTGTGAATTAATGTTGCAAACCAGAGCTTGTTAGTGAAAAGGATGGTATATTTTCAGTTCTTTGGTGCTCTTGTTTCCCAGTCACAGAATAATCTATAGTGAACCTGATTATTGATAATAAATAAGAGACATAAACCAAAGTAAAAAAGATAAAGACAGTGTGTTTGGAGGGGTCATTGAACCAAACTGTAGCTAGGAAATAAGATAATTGTAGTTTTTAGCTCATATGGTTGTTTTGAAGGGTAAAAACACATGCTAAACCTTAAGAGCACATGTAGAATGTGTTTCAGTGCATTTTATTTGCTTTCATTATTATTAGATACATAGTTGGTATTTGTGGTGAATGGTGAGTGTGGTATGAATGTGAATGTTAAGAGCATAAATAGGCATGTAAATGATATGTTTATGTCTTTTTCCAGATGGTTGGCATAATGAAACAAAAGATGACATTATGGAATTGTTCTTATTTGGGACTAACATATCAGAGAATGTTTTAAGTTGTGGTTTCATTTTGTTTTGTGAGGTTTTTCTTGACTGTTGTTGGTTTATAGTATTTTTGGTGCTGGAGGTTGAACCTGGGACCTTGCACATGGTAAGGACGTGATCTACCATTAAGCTATACCCTAGCCCCTTTTTGTTGTTTCTTGACATATTAGTTTGATTTATTTCAGGTGATGTTCTCATAATGTATCAAAGCATCTTTTTATACTTTTAAAAATATAAATGAGGACCATACCATCATTTAGAAAATGCCTGTAATACTAGGTACTCAGTAAATGTGTGGGAGTATTTTTTAATGAGGATTATGTTTAGAATTTATTGACTCTGTGACACTGCCCTCAGACTTGAGTTATAGGGCTTTCCAAAAATGAGGTGTGAGTGCTGCAGTAGAATCATCCAGGGTACCTGAGGTGTGTTTTTAAGGTGCCAGCCTTTTGCCTCCAGCATTTTTGGAGCAGGTAGTTATGTCTTGAGTCACCTGGACTATTGGGCATGGGCTGCATGGTTATACATAGTATAGGGTTATCTATGTGGAGTTAGGTGCAGCTGTGGTATTTCACCTAAGTCATAGCTTTTTGTGGAATGCTTCATTACAGAAACTTGGTGGATTTCAGAGATGATGTACTTTATAAACGGAGTCTAGAGAGGCCTATGAGAGAATAACAGAAGGCTGACATTTCCCACTCTGGGCCAATTGTTTGTCTCACGGCTTTGCATAATGACTTTCTTTCTCTCCCCTCCCCACCTCTTCTCTCATGCACTTAGAAGGACTTAATGGCATCATTTATAGTTAGAGAATAAATGTAAAACTGATTTGTTCAAGAACACCAATAAGTTGCACTTAAAAAAGTAATGATTCATATAAGGCAGGACAGATTGCTACTTGAGGGAGCTAATGGCCAGTTGGTTTTAGAGTAGATTACCAAAGGAAATGTAGCTTTACCTGCTGACCCCTCAGTTCAAGGAGCTGTGTTTACAGTGTTGGAGCACTGTGGGGGAGGGCTCAGATTTTACAGCAGAAAGAACTGTGGATGTCTAACCTTGCAGTTGCTCTGGGCTCTGCACCCATGACTCTTGTGCATTTCCTGTGAAAATTTCACCCCACCCCACCCCATCTTCTAAAGCCCAGGAGATCTTTCTACACATAGCCACAGGCTTTACCTAGTAACTGGACAAGGGAATGATGAGAAAGGGCCTTTGGGATTTTTAGGGGAAAATTACTTGGCTTTGAGAAACTTAATGGAAAATATGTATTCAGTGCAGCTAGGTTCCAGGCACACACTGGAATAAAGAATTAAGCATTGTTTCATCTCTCAAGAAGTTGTCTAGTGTGAACCATCTGTGTGCAAATAAATGGTTTCAATTACTGTGAAAACAGCAGCAATGAAAGGGGCCACAAAGAATGGTGGTAGTATCCCTTGTTGTGGGTTAGCATCCACATATTAGAGAGAACATTATGCCTTTGATTTTTTGGGGTTGGTTTATTTCACATAGCTCCATCTATTTACTGGTAAATGCTATAATTTAATTCTTCTTTATGGCTGAGCAATATTCTGTTGTGTACATATAACTCATTTTCTTTATCATTTCATCTGTTGTAGAGCACCTAGGTTGGTTACATAGCTTGGCTATTGTTAATTGAGCTTCTGTAAACATTGAAGTGGTTGTGTCACTGTAATATGCTGATTCTAAGTCCTTTGTGTATAAATCGAGGAGTGGAATAATAGGGTCAAATGGTGCTTCCATTCCAGATTCTCTAAGGAATCTCCATACTGCTTTCCAGAGTGGTAGCATCAATTTGCAGTCCCACCAGCAATGCATCTGTGAACCTCTTTTTCTACATCTTCACTAATGTTTATTGTTGCTTGTACTCTTGATGATTTCATTCTGACTGCAATGAGATGGAATCTCAGTGTAGTTTTGATTTGCATTTCTCTAATTGCTGAAGATATTGAAAATTTTTTGACCATTCATATTTCTTCTATGAAGTGCCTGCTCAGTTTTTGTTGTTGTTTTGTCTTTGTGTGGGTTTTTTTCCCATTTATTGATTGGGTTATTTGTGGGTTTTGTTGTTGTTGTTTTGTTTGTTTTGGTGTTAAGTTTTTTGAGTTCTTTGTATATCCTGGAGATTAATGCGTCTGAGATGCTGGTGGTAAAAATTTCCCTCATGCTGTTGGCTCTCTGTTCACATTATTGTTTCCTGTGCTGTGAAGAAGTTTTTAGTTTGATACCTTCCCATTTATTGATTCTTGATTTTACTTCTTGCTATTTAGGAGTATGTTGAGAATGTCAGTTTCTAAGCCAACATGATGAAGACTTGGGCCTACATTTTCTTTGAGTAGGTTCAGGGGCTCTGGTCTAATGCCTAGGTCCTTGATCCACTTTGAGTTGAATTTTGTGCAGGGTAAAAAACAGGGGTTCAATTTAATTCTAGTACATATGGATTTCCAGTTTTCCCAGCACCACATGTTGAAGAGGCTATCTTTCTGCTAATGTATGTGTATGTTGCCTTTGTCCAGTATGAGATATGGGTTTTTCTGTGTGTATTCGATTCAGTTCTGCTGGTCTTCTTGCCTGTTTTGGTACCAGAAGTATCCTGTTTTTGTTAGTGTGGCTCTGTAGTACAATTTAAGGTCTGGTATTGTGATGCCTCCTGCTTCACTTTTCTCACTAAAGACTGCTTTGACTATTCTGAGTCTTTTATTTTTCCAAATGAATTTCAGGAATGCTTTTTCTATTTCTATGAAGAATGTCACTGGATTTTAATAGGAATTTCATTAAATCTGTGTATGGATTGGTAATATGGCCATTTTGACAATATTAATTCTCCCTGTCAAAGAGCATGGGGGATCTTTCCATGTTTTAGGTTCTTCTTCAATTTCTTTCTTTAGGGAAATGCAGACTTTAGAAACCAAAGAGCAGACTGGGGTTGTGGCTCAGTGGTAGAATGCTTTCCTAGCACATGTAAGGCACCTGGTTCAATCCTCATCAACACATAAAAATAAATAAATAAAATAAAGGTATTGTATCTATCTACAAGTTAAAAAGTTAAATAAAAAAGAAGCTAAATACCTCTGTGCTAGACACTAGATGAATCCATGTCCCTATATATCGTACACCAGGATTCATGTGCAACACCCAGGAACAGATACAGAACAGTAGAAACTTCCAAGTTGGGTCATTTGTTACAGGTTCCATCAATCGCCAGTAGCTTCCTTTTCATCTGTTTATTAGAAGCTTCTTTGTTAATAAAGTAAAAAAAAAGTGTTCCTTATTTCTTTTTGCTTCATAATACTCTCTGTATTTCCTCTTTTTGCAAAACTCAAAATTACTGTTTTTAAATGTGTTTTTGTCAATTACCATAATGTGAAAATATTTTACTTTTTTAAAAAACATAAATTAATTAGTTCAAACACTGTTCTTACCTTAGAAATATATCTAGCAAAATATCTCATTCATGCAATATTAATGTAGATACTTTGAAATTATTCCTTAAATGACAAATCCATATCGTTTATTATAGAACCAATATATTCCTTATTTTATCTCATAGGCCGCATGGGATTCAGAATGCATTAGACAATACACAGTTTACATATTAAAACTAATTTATGAAGTGATAACTCTGAATTGTGTTCCCTTTCTGATTACCATATATTATGTCGTCAAATTATTCACTTGATTTCATATGTTGACCAGATTGTAAATCAATTAAGAATATCCTTTAACAAGTTGGTACAGTATATAGTTCCAGACAGATGTTATTTATTGAGCACTTTGTTAAGCAATTTATTCGAAATCTCATTTAATCTGAGAATAATGCTGTAAGATAGGTTCATATATATATATAGTTAAGTAAGTTGCTGGAGGGCATACAGGGATTCAGAGGAGAAGATAGGATTGTGCAACTCCAGTTCACAAGCCGGCACCCCTCTTTACTACTTGATTTAAAATGAAACTTAACTCATCTTGATTCACCCACTGAATGGAGAAAGCAGATCATTTCATACAACTGGAGGAAGAGAGAAACAGACTCAGAGAGGGAGAGGGAGAGAGACTATTGATCAAAATTCTCAAAAATAATTTCTGCCTTTAAACTAAAAGCATTTTTATGAAGTGAAAATTACTCAGAGGTAAATATGGTCACACATCAATTTGGATCTTTTGTAAACATTGATTGTTTCACTGGCTTTACAATATAGCTAAGGGATTGAATTCAGTGAGGAAAATATACATTTTACAAACTAATAACTTTGCAATTTCTACATTAAAGTGTAAAAGTGAGATTTGATCAGCCTCTGTTTTTTGATTTACAAAACAAATCTGGCTTTTAGCAGAGAAGTTTATTTAAATTTTTGTGTTAATAAGGATTGCATCGTAACTCTCAGTTTTATTATTTTTAGACCATCACCATTGAAATGTAACAGTTAACAGGAAGTTTAGTAAAGTCATTGAATCAAAGCACTACTTTTAAATCTTTTTAATCAGCTCATTCTATGAACTAGTTCTCAGACATGGTGACTTGAGTTTTCATAAACATCCAAAGTGAGAAAAAGCACCATTCTGGTCTCTGAAGTGGTGTGTGTGCATATGAATGCAGTGTGTATGTATATATGTGACACTATGGCAGTTGTCTTGCACGCTATTATTTAAACTTACTTTGGGTTTCAGATCCAGCCTAGTTTCTTTTAACACTAGCCCAGAAGCCCAAAGATATACCTACTTTGCTTAAAATTAGTTAGATCCCTGAGGGCCATAGAAGGGGTCCCTAGGTTGTCACTTATTCTGAGGTCCTAATTTCACCACCCAGTAGGATGACAAAAGGCTACTTTGGCCTTCTGCTCTTGTACCCATGCCTCCCTCCACATTTCCCCTCTTTTGCAGTGCAGGTGAGCAATCTCTTTCATCACACTGAAATGCCCAAAAGGCTGTTCCCTCAGCGACTCACCATCCTCAAAGAAACTTTTCATGGTATTTTTCTAAATAAAGACAAGTACTTCCCCAAACAAATGTTGTTGCAAACTTTGAATCAATTTTTCAACCCACTATATATATCATCCCCACTATGTGTATCATCTGCAGACTGTCATGAACATCCTGACACAACTCTAACTAGGTGAGCTACAGATAGTTCACCAATGTTGATATCAATTTAATTATAATAACTAGCTTATTGGTAAGTAAATTGTATTCCCAAAAATGCAGATTATATTAATAATAGATTAATAATAGAATCATTTTTATTATTTTGATGATCAAAATTTGTAAAATTTTTAGTAGGGGAATAGATAGTTTCATGCTCTATTTTCAAAACAACAAATGCATCTACTAATATTCCTGGTATTTCAAAGTAGTCCAAATCATGAAGTATTTTGGGCACCTTCTCTACACCCTTGAGCACCTTTGTCCACTCAGGGAAGGACACTAATGGCAGTTTAAGCATGCTCACAGAGCCCCCGGAGTGTGGTGGATGAACTGAGGAGGGTTAGACAGCTTTTCTGTGAAGGGCCGGGTAGTGTATTTACTGGGCTTTGTGGACCACACAGTCTCTGTCACTAATAATGAACTCTCCCTCTGAGGACAAAAGCAAACAAAAGATACACAAATTAATAGACACAGCTGTGTTACAAAAATACTTTATTTACCCAAACAGGCAGTCCAGATTTGCTCTCAAGGTAACCCTCGGCCTTATGGGACTGATTCATAGACCACAGGCACCAAAACCATTTCATCTCTGTTGTATTCCCTTAAATGAAATTCCCAGTAAATGTTACTTCTAAAGACAGTTAAAGGGGTTTGTCTCTGCAGTCATGTTTTTATAGAAATTTATAGTCACTGTGGTAGTTGCTTAATTAATGATTAACAGTCACATTTGTATTACTGATTGGTTCCACATGTGTAAATAACTAATAAAAAATTCAGAACAAAGTTCATTCTATATATTCTATTCATCAGATGGTGGATAAAATGAAATCTCATCTGGTTAAAATAGATTGAGAGTTTGTTAAAGCCGGAAGTCATTTTTCTAAAGACAACTACAGTATTTGATCCCCATCTCTGCAGAGCTGATGCCTGTTTAGGCTGCAGGAGCAAAAGGCTTTCATCAGTAGGGGAACAGAGTAGTGTACTGTTTCTTTTTCTTTTATGTGAACTATAGAACCATTATTTTAAAAGCATTTTCAAATGATGTCATAACCTGCAATGCCCATGGGCCAATTCCAGAATTAGTCTCATTTTAGAAATGAGACAGGCCCTCCATGCTCCCTGTATCACCATTTAAGAAAGAATATTCTAGAGGTCTTTCATGATTTTGCTTCCAGAGAAAAACTGACAAAGCTGTCACAGTGACACCATGTTCAAACTGCTTCACATGCTAATTGCCATCAGTCTCCTGCTGGAGTCTCAGGTGTCCCTTTAATGTCATCTGCTGGTGTGTAGAAGCTGGGTGAATGAGGTCAGCCACAAAGGCATGCTGAGGTGCTGGGTAAAACAAAGACCTACCAGACTATTGTGAATAACTTTCACACATCTTTGGTCTTGGATTCAAGTTGGAAGCTCGGGTCCATCATATTAGAAGTTTATTGAAGCAAGGTAAGAGCCTCAGTTCAACCAGCCCTCTGGAGTTAGTTGTTCTTCATGATGAGACAAGAGACAGTCATGTCCCTGTTCTGCTCACCTGTATTTCACAGCATGCTTCTAGAAGGTTCAAATGGGTGCTCTAGAATTAGGATCAGGCTCTAAGATACACCCCCACACACTGCCTGACTCCTTTCTGCCAGTGCCTTTCACTCCAGAGAGAAAAACACTGTGAGATGAGAACGACTGTTAGCTACCAACTCTTTCCTTGTGTGTCTCTTGCAGGAGTCCTGTGGAATCTCTCTTCATTTGATGCACTCAAAATGCCAATCATCCAGGACGCCCTGACAGTATTGACCAACGTGGTGATTATCCCCCATTCAGGCTGGGAAAATTCACCTCTTCAGGATGATCAGAAAATACAGCTGCATTCATCACAGGCGCTGCGCAATGCCACTGGGTGCCTAAGGTCAGTCCCGCGACACAAGGACCTGCTCCTGCCATCTTCCCTGGGTCCTCCTGGGTGAGGCACTCTTCCTTGTAGTTTTCGCTGCTGCCTTCCTAAGGGTAGGATTGTTCTGCAAAGATGAGTGTTGATGTGGCAGTACAGTATAAGAAGCTAACCGAAAGTTTTTAATCCTGCACTGAACTGGTGTAGGCATCTTCCACTGCCCTGTACCTACACCTGTGTCTGACTTATTTAACATAATTCTTTTCAGTCTAGGGCCCCAAACACATATTTTATCTAACCAAATATAAGTCACTTTAATTGAAAACAATAGTTTTGGGTAATTTGATGTAATATCATGCATGTAGAATAACCAGACAGGCCAGTTGCTTGGGGAGTTAGACAACAGATGTGCAAGGACCTACTTAACTATCACCAGTAGCTGTTTTTGTTTTTGTTTTTCAATTCTCTGTGTGACTGTGCAAGTCTGTGGTTCTTAGAAAGAGCTGTTTCATAATGCCTGTTGTGTTAAATGCTTTTTTAGATAATAGAAGTTGTAAATATGTGGTAATTCTCTCCCAAAGCATTTTTACAAAATCATTCCCTAGAAATCTATTGAGACTTCTTAGAGCCTCTTTATGCTTTGTTTAATTTTCACTCCTACGAAAGAAAATAATAATCAAGATACAGTTATAAACTCTGGAACCTGTTCTCCCAAGGATGTTTTATTTTGTGTCAAAGCTGGAAATCTCCCCAGGATAAGGTTAATCATGGGATGGGGCTCAGGAGGGGGTAATTAAAAGCACCTTGTATTTCAAGACTAAATAATCTGTATTTCAAGACTAAAATGTACAGAGTTGCTTTTGCTGGGCTGGTGCAAAGCTGCCATTTCTCTTAACACTTATTTGGCTTCTAGGTATAAAAACATGTCTCTGCCAAGTAGGAATGAAATCACCTCAGTGACATTAATAATCGTCATGTCATGAATATTCAGAATAACACTCTCAGCCTAGTCTTGAGAAGGGCCTCTGTATGAATGTGTATGCAGAATGTGAGATAAAGAGACAGGCTCCATGTGTATCTCCACACATTCACAGCAGTGGGGACCCTCTAACAATTTTGTGTATCTTCCAGGTCACAAATTCATGAATTTTTGACATGGTTAGTCTCAAAAGTAAGCCAAATTTACAGTTTTCCAAAATACCTCCATTGTGGCATTTATTTTATGACTTCTTCAATTGTTACCCTTCAGAAACCTCTTACCTCACCAGGAGAAATATAACTCTTCCAAAGCTCAAGCTTCAGGCACTCCCACCTTTCATGGCTGATCTTTCTAGATCAGTTATTTCCACTTATTACAATTAGTTTTTCCCTCCCTGCTGCCGCTGACTTACCAAGCCTGTCATAGTTCTTAATGACTTCTGTGTGTCTCAGAATCAATGGCATAAGAGTAGAGACCTAGTTAGTCTATCAGTTGAAATCTGAGTACCACAGGAGCATGATTATGTCTTCTTGGTGTCTGACTCAAGGCTTGGGGATGCTACCATTAAGAGCATACACATGTAGTGCTGTGATGAAAAAGTAGCTGAAGAAGCTAGACTGGTGCATGTCAAGGCCCCCCTTTGTAAGCCCACAGCTGAGGTGAGAACAAGTGTAGGTTATACTCAGGAGACTCTTCATCCTTCTCTGTTCACTCAGAGCTTTGGCTTTTGCTGCTGGCTAGAAGTGGTAGCAACACAGGAAGCACGAGAAGAGAGCATTTGGTTTGGAAAGAGTTTGTTGTAGCCAGAGCAGGTTTCCTTAGCCAAGATGCAATCAGGGCTTGTGATTTCCCATGTTTCTGTGTTTATCAGGCGAGTGACAAACCAAAACTCATCAAAATCAGTGAAACTTTAACTTCTCCCTTAATTCATTAAACTTCCATCCTCCTACAAAAAGCAGTATGATTCCGCCTCTTATTTGTCTTTGTTTTTTGTCGTCATTGTGTGTTTGGGTACAGGGGATTGAACCCAAGGTGCTTACCCACTGAGCTACATCCACAGATCTATTTTTATATTTTATTTAGAGACAGAGTCTTGATGAGTTGCTTAGGGGCTCTCTCAGTTGCTGAGGCTGGCTTTAAACCTAGATCCTCCTGCCTCAGCCTCACGAGCCACTGGGATCACAGGTGTGCACCACCATGCCCTGGGCTCCCCTTTTGTTTGAATGTGTTTATGAATCATATCACTTTGATGATCAGGTTTGACTGGGAAAGGAAGAAAGCAGCCCTAGAGGAGGCCAAAATTAAGTTATCAAAGTGTGAATGGATATAAGCTTTCAAGGAATTTGTTTTTCCATTTATTGAAAACAATGTTGACAATATACCCAAATGGGTGTGAATGCCTACATCATGATAGAAGATTTTAGGTTTTAGTATGAGTTTATTTACATTCTTGCTTTTTCTAGAAACTCCTAGATCTTTATTCATATATATTTTTTAAAATCTTCCTAGGCTGCTTTTGCTTACAGTAGTTTTATCTTGTAAGCATTTACCGAACACTTAGTGTGTGCCTTGGGGAACCAGAAAGGAGACAAGAAGTCAACACAGCATCTCCTGCACTTTAGAAACTTGTGCCTAGTGGAAGAAAGGGCCATCCATACAGTTAGCCCTAAGGTGGTGTCCTACTCTCAGACTGATGTCATGGTTAGGGTACCACAGGAGGAAAACTGCCACGGGAGTCACAAACTCAGCCAGGTGTGGTCAAAAATGACCTCAAGGATCAGGTGATATTGGGCCAGGCATGGAGAGGACTGCCCCAATGGGTGCAAGGGAAAGCATCATGGCCAGAAAGTGCAGCTGGCATGGTCTGGTACAGGCCTGGGAGAAGTCCAGGAATTCCAAAGTGCATTGTCCTTAGAGACTAGACTCTTAAGTCAACCTTCAACAATTATTATTATTTATAGAATCTCTGCCTTCCAAGGACCTGAAAGTTTTGATCCAAATATAGTCAAGCCACCTACTAGGTGGCCTCTACTTGGCCAACATCCCTCTTGCCTTAAAAGGCCAATTGCTTTCTTCCTCTCTCCAATTCCTTCCTTTCCATTTCCCTCTGCTAAGGCCTTGCTGTGGTCTGGATTGACTTGTCTCCCAGAGTTGCTGTGCTTTGTCCTCAGTGTGTTGAAGAGGAGAGATGGTGGGGCCTTTCAGAGACGGGGTCTGGTGGGAAGGGATTGATGTGGTGGGGAGGACCTGGTTAGTTCCTTTGAGACAGATTGTTGTTAAAAGACTGATCCTGGTCCATGAATCTCTGTGGCTTCTCGTTTTGCCACATGATCCCTTCCATACAAATTCCTGCCTTTGTAGTATCACTGCCAGGAGGCCCTTACCACAGCTGAACAGATGGGATTGGCCAGTCCTGGACTTGCAGTCTCCAAAACTCTGACCTAAATGACCCCACCCCCCCTTTTTAATAAAGTACCCAGAATCAATTCTTTTTTGTAATAACAGAAAACAGAATAAGACAGAATTTAAGTATAGAGTGGCAAGTGGCTTGGACAGAGTTAGTCTCTTAGCCCAATCTTGAATCTTCATTTAGACAGTTATAGTTGCCTTTTCTTTTCTTTAAGAGAAGCCTGTTTTTAAGGAATATCCTTGACAATGACATTGACATGATTTTTACAGTACTCAGACTCCTTCATCATTGGATAAAGTTAAGATAAGTTGATATTTTGGGCTTGTTTCCATTAACTATATATTCAGGAATTGATAAAGAAAATGAAATATAAAAGAAAATAGAACTCTTCCCAGGATAGTACTTTCTAAGGCAGTGTTGCTTACCAGTACAGTAGGAGCATATGGTAGAGAAGATCTATCACTTCACTATTAAAAATCACTACTCTTGATTTTTGTTCCTAAAGAATTCATACGTGTTATGTCATCTTGGGTGAGAAGCCAAGGTTAAAGATTTAAGCAGTTGCTATAAAGAGATAACATTTTTATTGTTTTTCAGAAAGAAAATACAGTTTTATGAATGCAAATTTCACTGCTTCTAAATTTCCAAAAAATGCTTAGCAAAGGGAAATCTGAGTGAGAGAGATAAGTCTGTGCCTCTGTCATATGGAGCTGAGAGGCTGATGTCATCCTGCTTTTATGAGCTCCAATCTCGGGAGACTGTGCCCACTGTCTTGTGCTGTCTCTTGAGCAGTGGGTGTGGTCCACCATCTGTGCCAGTGGCTCCAGACCCTGCCTGGGGAAGGAGCCAGCTTCAGGGTACCTTCTAGAGAGAGGACCCACTTGCCTCCGCCTTCCCTAAAAGGCAGGAAACACCTTCATGGAAAAGTCCTGGCATGTTGACACAGCAAAAACTTAAGCACATAGCAAATATAATATGAAAAGTGGATGCCCTTAGTCCTTTTCCATTTAAAATTCATTTCGGATTAGGAAATGGATTTTTTCTCAAGCAGATCTATCTATTTGTTCCTGAAGTATCTATCTGTCACTGAGGAAAGATGACAGAAATGAAAAAAAAAAATCTCTTACATGTTGTTGGAGAAGCAGGGTGATGAGAGTGATGGTGGCTGGCTTGTGGGAGGGAATGGGTTAGTGTTGTGAGATCAAGAGCAGGACGGGAAGGGCTTCATTCCCTACTGTGCCCCAACTCATGCTCACCTTCCTCATTTCTTCCCCTTCTCTCATTGTGTCTTTTGCTCCAATTCTGCCTGATTCAAGCTTTAATGTCTGATATTTTAAAATATGGTTCAGCCTGGTATAGTGATGCATGCCTGTAATCCCAGCAGCTCGTGAGGCTGAGGCAAGAGGATTGCAAGTTCAAAGCCAGCCTCAGTAACAGTGAGGCACTAAGCAACTCAATGAGACCCTGTCTCTAAATAAAATACAAAATAGGCCTGGAGATGTGTCTCAGTGGTTGACTGTCTCTGGTACCCACCCTACCAAAATAAAAATATGGTTCGAAATAAATGTAACAAATAGTTAAAAAGACTGAAGACGTGTATGAAGGATATTGCTTATCTTTTCTTCTTCATTTTATTATTAAGAACTCTTCTGGTGAAAGGACTTCAGATAGCCTGTCAGGATGTTCAGATCTTAAAATGGATTTAGTTTTGTACCCATGACTATTTTGTTGCACACAGTGTAATCAGATATGTGTGTTAACCTTTGGCCGGCACCATCATCACCTTCAACTGAAAACACATATTGACCACCCCGTCTGAACACTGATGAGTGAGGTCAAATGGGCTCTGCCTCTGGACAAGTTTATGTCATCTGAGGTCCGCTTGGTGAGCTGAAAATGTCCCACCAAAATTCCACCCCTAACCTCAGATTGTGACCTTATTTGTAAATAGGGCCTTTGGAGACATAGTTAATATCAGGTTGTACTTGTCCTTGTAAGAAGAGAAGAGCCACACAGCGAGGTGAACAGGAGGAAGGCAGAAGTGAAGACAGAAGCAGAGGCTGGTGGGATGGAGTGGCAAGCCAAGGAGGCCAGAGATTGCTGAAGGCTTCCATAAACTAGGAAGAGGGATGGGATCCTCCCATAGGGCCTTCAGAGGCAAGATGACCCCACCAACATCTTGATTCTGGAATTCTAGACTCCAGAACTCTAAGGGAATACATTTCTGTTGCTTTCAGCCATGGATTTTGTGATGCTTCATACTGGCATCCCCAAGAAAGGAACACATCACCCCAGGAAGAAATGGAGAGACACCTATAAAACAAGGTAGTCACCTGTGGACACAGCACAGGGAGAAAAATGAGTAAATATCTCAGAAAAGAGACACGGCCTGTCCCAAAATAGTGCCCACACATGGGGACAAACAACCCAGACCAGGGACCTGTGTTTCTGTACACAGGCCATTTCCTTCCATGGCTCAGATACAAAACAAAGCAGTATGTGTGAGCAGGACTGAGTTCTTCAAGCCCAGATATGTTCACCCCAGCTGAAGAAGGTTCCATCTAACCTCTTGACTGAATGACCATTCAATAAGGGTCTCCCCACACTGTATCTAACTTATTGTATAGCTGCACTGTATTTAGTCATGGGTACTTGCGACTTTGTCTCCAGCCCGAGCATGTGCACAAGTGTGGGTTTGCTAGCTTCCCCAGCTCATTTCCTGGTGCCCCTGAGTTGTTTATTTATTTTTATTATTCTATTCCCACTTCAGCATCTTGTCCTAAAAGACAACAATATACAACCCTAATTTTTTCCATCTATTTTTGTGTACACAAGAATGTTATTAAGCCATCAAAGGAGCTGCACTGTGCCTGTGCTTATGAGTATAATTAAACTCAGACCCTCAATTAGTCATTTTAACCCATATATTGGATGAGTGATCATTCCCACATTGCCACTAATTCTAGAGTGACCTTGAGAAACCCCATCATAAAGTAATGCTAATGATAATCATGCTCTAGCTGGAATGCTCCAAGGACATTTATTTTATCTGGTTTACTCTTGCATTAGCCATGACTAAGAAGGGGAAATAGTACTATTTTTGTGTTAAGATCAGGTTATTGCCAGTATTTTTCATGTATTCAAAAAGAGTCTTAAAAGTGCTTTTAAAGTGTTGTGTGATGAACTGTGGACTGCCTTACCCAAGTCTCCACCAGGCCAAGGGTGTGCAGCTCTGCCTGGAGTACTCTCTGTCCAGGTTCTCTGGAAGGGACAGGACTTGGTATCTTTGGTGCGAGAACAGAGGAGACACTCACCCCTTACCCCATCCCTCCCCATCTCCCACACTCTCTCTGAAAAGCAGAAGTAGTTCTTTACTGGACATTCTCCATGTTTAATATGATCAGAATACCTTTTTTTCTTTAGTCAAGGCTCAACAGTGAAGGTCGTCTACTTTGGAGGGAACAGAATTCACTGGGGGCATGAGCAGGTGTCTTAAGAACTCATCCAATTGGTTGGCACCCACCAGAGCAGCCCCACTGGGGACAGGGCTTCCACCTCCCCAGCATGCCTAGCTCACTGACCCCAAGCCCACCCAATAGGAGGTGGTGGTCTCTGCTTGCATCAGGTTGCTCAGTTGACATGACAGAGTACTGAGGAGAGGGTGGCTTGAGTAATAGAGATGTCTGCAAGGATGTAGAGGCCAGGAGTCTGAGTCATGATCATCAGGGTTGGTTCTCTGAGGTCCTTGTCCTTACCTGTAGCTTTCTGTCTTCTCCCTGTGTCTTCCCATGGCTTTCTTTCTGAGTATGTGTCCAAATTTTTTCTTTTTATAAGGATTCCAATCAAGTTGAATTAAGACCATTGCTAAAGGCTTCATAAATTGTTTCTTCTTTAAAAACCCAGTCTTCAAATATAGTCGCATTTTGAAGGACTTCAGGTGAGGACCTCGAGTATGAATTTTAGGGAGATAAAATTCAGCCTGCAGCTCTCATAGTGGGTTTCCCTGTTTCTTTTCACTCTGGGAAATAATTTTTAATAAATGAAACATTCTTATGGCAAGGTCACAATGACCAGTATGAAGCATATTTGATTCATGTGCAATATAAATAAAAATTATACTTATTCTATAACTTTAAAAAAAGCTAATGTTATTAGTCTCTATTTCCAGATGGAAGTGATCATAAAAGTAGTCTATAGAAAATGTTCCATACATAAGCTAACACTTTCACAAAAGTTCCTGTATGAGGGACTTTCAGAAAAGTCCTTATATAGAAGACTATAAAGGCCGATTAATGAGTACTGGGCTTTTTTTTTTTGGCATAGTTAACTGATGAAATCAATAGTTTCATTTAGTGATAAAATATGACTTTCAGAGAATTTCTGTACATATTCATCATCAATTCTAATTGATGAATCAAAGAGTAAATAAAATGACCTCTGATTAAGAATTAGGTGGTCTGCATTTGTACCCCAGATTTGCAGCATCTTGTCCAGTGTCCTGAAGGAAACGTGGCAGCTTTATCTTGGCCTCAGTTTCCTGCCTTTGAAGAAAGGTTTGGCCTGCACACCTTCATAAGGTGACAAAGAAACTACAACACAGTTGGGGTATTTGCTAGCTGACCCCAGACATTCTCTAAGTGAGGATCCAGAAGAGATATACCCAAGTGGGCATATCTCTTCTGGATATTTCCACTTGGGTCCCCAAGTGGGTTCTCCTCAGGGAGTGCCATGTCTCTCTGGCCCAGCTGTGGCCTTACTGGTGTAATACTGGACCTTGAAACTGCAAGACCATCGGGAGGAAATTAATTTCTGAAAGAGCCCCTTCTAGAAGCCAATTCTGATGTTTCTATAACATGCATGTTGCCTAATGCAGCTGTCCCAATAATCCTGTGAGGCAGGAATTCTGATCCTGTTTACAGATCCAGAAGCTGATGCTCATGGAATAAGTATAACTTCCCCGAGACATACAGCTTGCAAGTGAAAGAAGAATGCATATAAAGCCCAGATTGCATGATGATGCCTTTAGGTCCCTGCCACTCTGCTGTGTTCCACAAGACAGAGACCAAGCGATGCCCCCAAGGATGTGCATATGTGTTTGTTTACAGTGAGGGCAGATGTGACACTCAGTCCAGATTCTGGGTCTAAACACCAAGTTGGAATTGATAGTCGATAAAAGAAATTTACTTAGAGAAAACACCTGAGAGGAAAATGGGAGGGAACCAAAGGAACTAGAAGAACCATCAAACCATGGCTCAGGTCTGACCCCAAGTTAAAGAGACAAGGAAAGAAGAAAGGAAGAAAGGAAGGGAGGGGGGAAGGAAGGAAAGGAAGGTGTGTTGGTTAGGTGTTCATCACTGTGACCAAAACACCGACGAAGAACAACTTAGAAGAGGAAAAAATTATTTTGAACTCACAGTTTCAGAGGTTCACCCCTTGATTGGTCAGCTCCATTTCTCTGGGCCTTAGGTAATGGGGAGCATCATGGTAGAAGTATATAGCAGAGTAAAGCTGCTCAGCTCATGGTATCCAGTAAGCAGAGAGAGAAGGAGAAGCTGGGCGACAAGATATAACCCCCAAAGGCATGTCCCCAGTGACCCACCTCCTTGAGTCATGCCCTCCCTGCCTTCAGTTACCACCCAGTGAGTCCTTTTAGATTATCAATCTATCAAATGAACACATCCACTCACTGGATTACAGCTTGTATAGTCTGTTTCATCCCTAAACATTCCTTTATTAACACAGGAAACACTAATATTCCAACCATAACATAAGGAAGGAAAGGAAGGAAGGGCAGGTGAGCAGGCAGTGGAATGTCTTAGACTTAAGCAGAATTTATCTAGACAATCAGAGAGTTCTTGAGCCCAGCCACCCTTCAAATGAACCATATCTCCCAGGAACAAGTCCACCTTGCCACTGCCGCTGATCTCCTCTGTGGCTGGGAGCATACAGAGAAGAGGAAGCCCTAGCATAAAAGAAGGCAAGGAAATAGACTTCAGGGTGCAGCAGCCAGGGCCCGTCAGTCAATGGCACTCCTGCAATCCGTGATCTGAGTGGTGTGTTTTCATTGGGTGACACATCAGTTAACCTTTTGATAGCACTTCCCTTCTGTACACACTAAGCTTATAAAATGCTATGTTATCATCAGGAAGCTACTGGATATAATATAAACATGAGTTGTATTAATCAACATTTGGTTTTCTTGGGGTACATTCTTTCAGACCCCTACCCTGTGCCAGGCCCTGTGGTAGGTGCTGCAGGTGATGGACAGAGGATTAATCCGTGGAATTTGTTGTTGGAAGCCCTGAAGAACATCATTAAAATAAGATGGTCTGATGTGTAGGTCCACACATGGCTGCCCTGGAGTGGGCAAGTTGCGGTGTTTTCCCAAATTAGTGCCTCAGGAGATAATAATACTGTTTAATTTCCATGGCTTCTCAACTTCTTCTTACTGACACATTTTTTTCAACACATAAAAAGTTGTGGTTTTTTTTGCCATTAACTAGTTTAAAATTTATGTCTTAGAGCTCCTGAGCTTTCCATCTTCAGGATTTTATATCTCCTTATCCTTTCCATTACAAAAAGTCTGAAAGGTTTTCTTTTCTTTTTTTTTTCAAATCTTCAAAAGATCTTCCTATCCCCCTCAAAAGACTACTAGATTTGTGCAAAGATCTTTCTGGCATTTACATTTCCTGGAAGAGTAATAGGGATTATTCCTTTCTAAATGTTATGTTTTTTCCTCCAAGCTAGAAAAATGAATATAATGATTTTACCTTAAATATAAATGATGAATATAAAACATCCATCAAGCTAGTCCATCTTAAAGTTTCTATAACTTATTTCTGCAAATTTAATCTACTTAATTATGAAAACTTACAGGCTCTAACTAAAATTTGTTTTATATAATTTATTCTATAATGTACAAATATGGGCATTTTTAAGAAATGAAGAACAAATATTAAATTTTATCTTTTTGCTGTGAATTCTCATGTTTCCTATCAGAATATGAATATTTAGATCTTTCCATTAGTATGAACAAATAACTTCCTTTAAAAAAAAGTTTCAATGAAAAGTTTAGCTAATTCTCAATTGGTATACCCTGATGTTTAACATTTATTCCTATAAAACATTGGTTTACAGGATGTTAATCCCTGATAAATATAAAGCTGATTCATTTCTAAAATTCTTTATAACTTCTTCATATTCGAAATATAATTTTTCTTCCTGCTGTCCCCCAAATCATATTTCATTGCATAAAGAGTAGCTTCCATGGAGGAGAAACAAATAAATTATCTATTAACCATAAATTAAAGAAGAATGGCTTGTCAGTTTTATTAATAGCATACATACTAAGCCTCTGCAGTCTTTTAACCCATCTGTTTTCATGCTATTTCTCTTTTCCCTGATCAGAGTGGCATTATTTTAAAATAAAGTCACAAAGGGAAGGTACTAGGGAATGAGATTGATCAGATTATGTTATGTTCATGTACAAATGTGATGCAATGAATTCATTATTCTAATGTCTAATTTTAATGCACCAAATAAAATAAATAAACAAAATAACCAAGCCATTTACCAGATTTGGGACAAAACAATCAATGAGGTGATTGCAGTGAACAGATATCAGACTGCAGGTGGAGTGCCCTCCGTCAAACTCAGATGGAAGTCCTCAGCTTGCAGGTGTGAGTCCTCTTGGAGGAAAAGAAACCTGAGCCTTGGGAGCCACAGAAGGCATTCAGCAAGCACCAGTTCAGAGGTTCCTGCCCAGCGTCTGGTAAATGCAGAGTGAAGAGTCGGATGCTCAAGTTCATGCTGCGTGCATCTCTTGATCATATCGTACAAAGCTGCTCATTCTAGAAACAGGATCATTCTTTTCCCCTTCATGGTCTTTTTCTTGAGTCTGGTGGACCCTTAATTAACCAAGAAGATTTTGCATTAAACTTTCATTGTTCCTTAGTTGACGCAGAATATTTAGAATAAAAGAGTAGAAAGTCTCCAGTTGCCATTCTGTCTTCATGGGCCCCCTTTCAGGGTTAATGACTTCCTCATGTGGGCTTAGTACTGTCCTCAGGAGTTGCACTGGGCCTTTGATGGATCGCTGCAGGGCAAAGGCTGATCAGCAAGTCTGGTTACCTAGGTCCCTTGGGTTCTGGGTTTCTCTCAACCAGCCTTTGCACCTGTGAGGTGGAGAAGAAAGGTGTGGGGTCTCAGAACATGACTGCTGATGGTGGGTGGGGATTTCACAGGAAGCAGAGGTGCCTTGGGGTGAGCTGGGGCTACTGCACTGGGTTTCTGCCTGGCATGATGAGCCCAGGATGTGTTTCAGTGATGAACTCATCATCATCTCATACAAAGCTGCTCATTCTGAAAACCGTAAGCTCCTGAACGTAGGGATCCTTATTCCTCCATTCTTACCTAGAGTTCTTGTTCTGAACTGACTGGAGTCTCTGGAAATACCAATTTAAAAGTTCTCCTGCATTAGAAGAGCCAAAGGGAGGACAGCCCTGCCCAGGTTGCATGCTCAGTCTGCCTGTTCTTGCCTGGGAAAGCTTTAAGCAAAGAAGCAACATTTAGTAATAATGTGTGCAAACGAGTTGACAGCCATCAACACTAGGCTGTCAGGACACTGTTTCTCTGTGCCATGAATTCATTTTTCAGTTGTTCAGTCTGCTAAGTGAAAGGACAGATGTGCCAGGAGTTCAGATTAACCTTATGTCCTGCTTCATTGTTCCATAGAGGTACAGACACATCATTATTCCCCATTGAGAGGCTCTAAACCAGCAAGGAAGATGTGCTTTGGATGCACTGATGGGAGTTAATAAATCCCTACAACTAATTATTTTTCTCTTAAGGTAATTTGTTACCAGACAGTAGCTATGTTTGCACAAAGATTTTTATGTGAGAATGGCCATACCCAGGAACAGGCAAGATGATTAATCATCCTCCATAATTCTCCATAATAGTCCTATCTGGACTTTCATGTCCAGAGCATTGTTCTTCCTGGGGCTGCATTTAGCCTGACATTAATTGGGACCTGCAATGTAATTGCTAATTGCAGGCTAATTTATATAAACAAACAAGGATTCTGCCAAATGAGTGTTGTCACCAGGTCTGGAATTTAATGGTCTTATACCTCTCTTTTGTGCACAGGTTTGGGTTAGACAGTGGGAGCAAATGAAGATTACTGCAAAACATAATTATTTCAAATCAGAGCAAAAAGCATGTCCTTTTTAAGGCCTGCCAGGAGGCGTGGTGTGTGGCCTGTCACATTAAGTAAGTGTTCACGCTTTCTGGAGGAGACTTAGTCCTTTGCTCAGAATCTGACTGGGCCTGAAGGGCAGTCTTTCCTCTCAATGTCTATGAAAGCAGTGCTGATAAGCTTCTTTCTAGAAGAGAAAGGAACTTTACTTATTTCTCCTCTCCAGGCAGCACTGTCATCCTGGCTAGCAAACATGATTAAATATCATTTGTCCTTGACCCCTGTTACTCCTAAGCAGCTGAAATAGATTAAGAGGCTGGCACTTCCTAAATCAGATGGAGTGGAATGTCCTCAGCCGGATCTGTGGTAATAGGCTTACAAAGAACTGATGCCGGAGTTTATTAGGACTTTCCAGGGCTTATTCCTATTTGAGGGGAGATTATTGAGACAGATTATCCTCTTGTTTTCTCTCAAGCACCCAGCCAGGATGCTCTGTGGGCTGAGATCCTCCAACATGGGTCCCAAAGATACGAAAACTGAGAATGAAGGTGCCAAAGTGTCCAGATGGCCACTGTGGACAGGGATGATTTTGGAGAAAAGGGTCCATTATGTCTCGCCTCTCAAGCTTCCTATCTCACTTTAGAAACTTACTGAACTATGAAGACTTTATGTAGAAGAAGTCAAAGGCCAAAGAGCACAATGAACCATGGAAATCAGATTATCCTGGCCTGTGGGCAAATCTGACTAACAGCAACAAGGAGACTCTCTGCCTAGTGGATGCCTGTTTGGGTTCTGTCACAGGCCTCTCTCCTTAGCAATTTCTCCCCTTCATATTATTTTTTTATTAAAAATAAAAAAATTAGATGAAATTCATACCACATAAAACTAACCATTTTTAAGTGAACAAATCAAAGAAATGTATCACATTAAAAGGTAGTACAAACCACCTTTATCTGATTCCAAAAGATATTCATCACCCAAAAGAAACCCCTAGAGCTATTAAGTAGTTACTGCCATATCCTTTCCCCTAGACCCTGGCAATTACCAATGCATGCACTATCTCTATGAAACTGTGTGTTCTGCATATTTCATATGAATTAAATCACAACATATAAGGTCTTTGACTGGCTTTTTTCAGGTATAACAATGTATTCAAGATTCATCCATATTGTAGTATGCTTCAGTACGTCAGTCTTTTTTATGGCTGAATAATAGGCCATTATTTGGATGTACCACATTTTATGTATCTACTCATTCATTGATGGACATTGGCCTGTGTCCACTCTTTGGCCACGGTGAATAGTGTATTATTAACCTGCATATATGTATTTGTCTTCAATTCACCTGGGTAGTTAATGAGGAGCAGAGTTGCTGGATCAAATGTAACTCTATGAATAGCATCTCAAGTAACCACAAAACTATTTTCCACAGCTCTTCTGTATACTCTCTGGTGTGGCCACCTCCATTATGTCTTTGAGTTGAGGCTCTTCTTTTTCATTCATTATCTTCCTTTTCATTTATCTTCATACCAGAGAAGGGTTTTGCCCTGTTTAGTAGATTATTGGGACAATGGCCTTGATGTCACTCACTCTGAATCCATGTTTGCAATAGTGGCCCATCACCTCTGCTCTATGCAGTAAAATTTTATTTGCTATTTTTTAAATTTGTTCCTACTAGTTATACATAACATAGAATGCACTTTGACACATCATACATAAATGAAGTATAACTTCTCATTTTTCTTGTTGTACATTATTGTGGACTTACACCAGTTGTGTAATGATAGTACATAGGGTAATAACGTCCAATTCATTCTACTATTCTTCCTAACCCTATGGCCCCTCCCTTTCCTTCTCTCCCCTCTATCTAATCCAAAGTACCTCTTTTTATCCCTAGCTCCCACACTTATTGTAAATTAACATTCACATATCAGAGAAAACATTCAGCCTTTGGTTTTGGGGGGACTGGCTTATTTTGCCTAGCATGATAATTCACTAGCTCCATTCATTTACCAGAAAATGCCATCATTTTATTATTCTTTAAGGTTGAGTAATATTCCATTGTGTATATATACCACATTTTCTTTATCCATTCATCTGTTGAAAGATACCTAAGTTGGTTCTGTAGTTTAGATATTGTGAGTTGAGCTGCTATAAACATTGATGTGACAGTGTCCTTTGGTTATAAACCGAGGAGTGGGATAACTGGGTCAAATGGCGGTTCCATTCCAAAGTTTCCTGAGGAATCTCTATCAGTGAGATCATTTCAGCTCAGGATGCCCACACATGACTCTCATCATACTCATCAGAACTTTATTCCCACCTCTTTACCTTTATATCAGCTTAAATGATCCCTATTCAGAGATACTTTTTTTGCCAGTTTGCCCCCTTGTAAATCAGTGCAGCCTTGAGGCATTTCCAAGGCACCCTGGGCTTTTCTGCTCCAGTCCTTGTCATGATTTGGAATGTCATCCTTCCCTGGGGGCCAGGATTGGAACCGGGTGCTCCACCAGCTGGCTTCTCAAGCATGAGAGACTCACATCTTTATTATTGTAGAAAGAATCCCTTTCACTGGAACAACTTCTGGCACCTTGTAGACCCCTAGTAAGTAGCTGCTAAATAAATGAGGGAGTGATATATGAGGGAATGGCCCTTCCCTCGCTGATGAGTTATCTGAGACCCACACAGTGCTCACACACTGCTGGTTCCCATGGGATCAATGGCAGAGATGAATTCATGGCATGGCCACCCCTTTCCATGTGAGACTTATCCCTTGGTTAGAGCCACACGCCTACTTGTTTTCCAGCGTGGGTATATGTGATATTTCTGCCAAGTGAAAACAGCTTCTCAATTATTTTTGTCAAACAGAAGACTAAATTTTCTCTTGGACAGCTGTCACTGGCCTGTTGAGTACATTTTGTCCCTGCAGTTTACTCAGATTGCTCCTGGTTCTTAGATACTGGATTCCTCATCTGCCTCATTTGGAGGAAGCTGTTGGACTGTCACCTTAACAGTACTGTTTAAAAATCCATAAATAATATCACTAGAGTGCTTTATAGGGGTAAAAACCCTCTTTAATAATCCCTATCATTCCTTAATCCTCAGGACAGCCTTACAAATGATATGTTTTCCTCCAACTTTAAATAAGAAAAAAAACTTACCTGGTTGGCCATTTATGCTGGCATTTTTGGTGGAAAACCATGCACCAGGATTCCAACCTGGGCTTCTGAATCTGGACAGAAAACTTTCCCCCTGGTGCTTCCCTGGTGTTAGCCTGTCCTTGCTCATCACTGTGGTCAGACACCCCATACCCCCCAGACACCCTAATAAGTAGAACAGCTATAACCATCTCATGTTCTTCTTCTTGGCCAAGTGCTACATCTACAGCTTGCATAAAATGGGTGATCACTCTTTCTCTGCACAAGCATATATTGAATTTCTAGTATGTGCCCAGGATTTTTCTAAGTGTAGAAACAAAGATAAGAAATGGTATTTATGACCTAAAAGAGTTGAGGGAAACCTGACCCATGCTGCATAATGAGTGCACCTAGTGCTGTTAAAAAACACCATGGAGAACTGGGAGGGCCCCCAGTGCCTTCTCCTGCGGGACTCTAAGAGGACCCTTCAGGTGATGGTCCTGCTGAGTGGGGTGGAGAGCAGGCCAGGCTGAAGGATCCAGGGGCAGGAGGGGCACAGTGCCTGTGTGCACTTTTGGGGGCCAGCAAGCGGCTCTGTGTGGCTCACCAGGGAGAGGTTTGCAAAGAGGGTCCTGAGAGGGGACAGTTTAGTGGGAATTGAGGTGGGTCAGTAAGGAGGGTCATGTTTCTGTGGAACCATGGAAGCTCGACTAGCAGGAAGTGCCTCTGTGCTCTAGAAATATGGCAGTGCTCACAAGGGGGAGGAGGAGACGGGGGGGTTAGGGGGTGGCATGGGGCAGGAGGGACCTAGGACAGCACTGGGCCCCTTTGCTTATCCTGGACTGTTTCCTAGAAGCTACAGAAAGAGCATCAGTCAGGGACAATATTGTTGTGGTGCACGCGATGTTGATATGAGATGAAATCCAATTGTATAGGAGCCGCATCCATTCACAATCTGACTACAGACCTCGGCTGGGTAACCTGAGGCAGCAGCTCTGTGTCTCAGTGTCTCTGTCTGTAAATCGGAATGGGCCTGTCATGCAGGGCTGGGTTGAGGCTAAAGCAAGATGGAATGAGCTATGCCAGGTTGGAGCCATCTTTACCTAAAATGGTGATATGTTCATTATGGATTTTTTGCATCAATTTTGATGAAAAGTTATTTCCTTAAAATATTATTTATCACAACCATGTGATCACACACAACACTACTGAACTATATAAAATGGTTAAGAAGGCAGTTTTGTGTCTGTTTTACCCAAATTTTATGTACAATAAAATAATTAGTGAATTTTTTTAGTGCCCTCTTAGCATTCCGAGCTGTAAACAGACAGTTGAGTTTCCATTTGTTTTCTTGTCATATTTTTCAGTGAAGCCTGAACTTGGCAGAAAAAAAGGGGTTTGATTATTGGGCTGCCAAGTCAATAATTGAGCCTGAGTGATAATAACGTGTGACAACAAATGTGCTGGAGTGAGCAAAAGTCAAGGGGGAAAGAGGAGGGAGGAGGAATAGAGGTCTGTTAGTTCAGACTTCCTCTCCAGCCCCAGCAAAACAGCCCACATAACAGATCCAGAAACTGAGGATCAGAAAGTCTCAATGTATTTTGCAAAGTCAGGCAGATAAAAAGAGTTGAAATGCCACACCAGAGTTCTCTTCTGCCCCAGGAATGCCTTAGGGAGTAGAAAATATTTCCATTATTTATAAACAAATGATGACATTGATATGAGTAAGCTCGTATGGGAAAAGATCAGGACCTGACAAGGATGTATCCTGATGTGCTCCTTGTGCTCTCCATACCCTCTACCTGGGTCCTCCAGAATGCCGGCTGCCTTCAACTCCAGACTTTTTTGCTTGAAATTCCTATAACATGCTTGAGATAGGAATGATATCCTGGTTTCTTTCTAATTTCCCTGTGGAATAGAGGTAAAGAAGGAGCAGGCACCAGGAGAATGTGCAACTGCTGGCTTCCCTTTTTATCTCCCTTCTGTAGCTAAATTACATTAATATTGGCATCACTTAGTCTTTCTTTCTCCTTTTCATTTTGTCAAGTTATCATAAATTTGACAGTCAAAAAAATCAGTCACAAGCCACCATGCATTTTCATTCACAGACCAACACTGGCTGTGCATGAAGACAGGTACCGTGGAGGACGGCCTGCTGCCAGTTTGGGCTCTGGAGTGCAGGCACAGCTGGCCTTGGGCACCTATTGGATTTCTCTTGACCATCAGTCAGAGGTGTCCTTCACAATATCATCTTTCATGGCTACCCATTTTTCCTTCACCCTGTGATCTTGCAAGCCGTTCAAGTCACTCTTTATTAGATCTTTGTCTGCTCTTAGGATAATTAAGCTTCCCTAAAGGATATTTTTACTGAAGTTGACTTCCAAAGATTAGAGCCCCTACCTTCTAGCTTTAGCCCTTTTATTCACCAAAAACTCTTAAGAGGGAACTCTGAGCACTCAGGAACGAGGTACAGTTAATCATATTAACATGCAATTATTGTTAATTACTCTGACCTTTTCTACTATTATATCCACCAACACTTCAAAAAATGAAAAAAATAATTGTCTTGCATGCATGTGCTTTTAAAGCAACCAAACAACATGAAAGGAATCAAATAAGCCTGCTTTCCTTCCCTTACTTTCTTAACCCAGAAGTAAACCAGTTAATTGTTTTATGTGTACATTCCAGAAAATGTATCTGTTTGTGGTTTGAAGACTGAATTGGTTAGTCATCTGAGATTAGTGTGGCTTGTGAGAGTGTACACCAAGCCATGGCTGTCACCCTTTGTCTATTCTAATTCCTCTTTGAAACTTAAATTATTGACATTAGGTCATATCTGTAAGGGACTCTGATGAACTCTAAAATTGAACTAGCTTCTGCCCAATTTGAGTTTTGTGCATTCTAATAGAGACAAAGAAATCAACTTATAATCAAGCATTATAAGAAGAGGCCAGAACTAATGTCTTGATAATGAAAATATCCAAAGTTTACATGATGCTATACAATAATTTTACAGCGTAATGAACAAAGGGCCAGCACAAAGTCTAGCTGCCTCACATGCTCACATCTGCTTGAACTCTAGTGGAAAAAAGTCCTCAGTGGTACCCAAGACTTGCTTCCTAAATATCATCAGCACAACTCATCGCTATAGCAAAGCTGAACTTATTCCATGCCATGTTGAGGGAAACACCACTTAAGAGAGCAGGAGCCATACCTTGTTATGGTTGGGGGAGGTCTCATGGGGAGTCTGAAGCCTGGTTTACAAAGCAGGGATTTCAGCGTGGTGCTTGCCAAGTTGAGGATTGGTGGAAGCAGGCTTCCAGAGTCTCCAGGTGTAAGCACGTATGTTGATAGTTTCCACTGAAGTGTTGGTGGGTCTTTTCACAAGTTTCTGTATTGAATTATCAAGTTCTCTGTCTGGTCAACAACCTCATGAAAGAGAAAATTATGCTAATCATGATGATTAAGTGATATTCATGAAGCAGATGTGCATGTAAATTCATTGTCCAAGCTGTGCATGTAGGGCAGCATGGATGTGGAGCCATAGGGTTATTCACTCAAAAATTATCTGTGTCATGAAGGACAGGAAGCTGGGAAGGAAATAAAATCACAGTAACACAAAGCTATCAATCATCTAAAATTCATTTTCACTTAACTTTAACAATCATTTGCACCCCAGTGTCCCAGTGACTTCACCTCTGGACTCCGACTTAATTATTCCCCCCCAACATGATGTGAGAGGAGAGGAGATCTCTAAGACAGGGGGTCATTCAGCTGGAGCCTGAGCCCTGTCCCATTTGTAAGCACACTATGTGTTCACAGATGCTGGGATTGTGGTACGCGCTGTAAGTGTCTGTGGATGGTCACCGAGGCAAACACAATGCTTACTCAATGAACAGCTCTAGGTCACCAGGAAACAACAACAATTAAGGATTTCTGAATCATACTATTTTTATGCTTAAGCCCAGTTGATTTGGACACAGGTCTGATCATTTCACTCATACTTAACTTTTGAATAAATCCAAAGCCCACAAAATGTTAGCGTGGCAATACGTAAGTGTTGTATTGAGTGGATAAGTAGTGGATATTCATGATTTAAGTTCATAAAGAACAAGCATCATAGATTCTCTCTCTACCAAAAAAAATCTAATGCTGAAAAAGTAGGGGAAAATGACCCCACTCTTATTTAGAAAAAATCATTTGCAATTTTGATTTCCCAATTATTAGAACATTGCCATATATTATACTGTCACAGGAGAGTGGGGTGCTGAAGCTCCCAACCTCAGGTCTCATGTTCTGAAAAAAGAAAATTTAAAGTCAGACACCAAAAGTCATGCAAGAGAATTTTATTTTAAGTCAAGACTTCTGCAAAGAGATCCTCACTAAAGTCCCCTGCACCTGCCCACCAGAGCAGACCATCTCTTCCCTGCTAGGAGCAGAGAGCTGCAGGTCTCCGTCTCACCATGCCAGGCCTCCTGCTCCCTGGTGCTCTCAGTGCTCAGCTAAGGCTGGCGACCCCTACTGCTGAGGCACCTGCCCCACCTTTAGACAGACAGGTGGGACCCTCAGAGAAGAAGCAAGAGGCCCTGTGCCATCTTCCATGCAAGATTCAGGCTGGTGGGGGGCCCTGGCCTCTTGTGGCCTGGTCTCATTAGCAGGTCACAGATTGCTAGGGACAGGGCTGGCAGTGCTCTCCTCCTGATCCCAGAATGGAAACCTCAACACAGCTGTAATCATAGGAATCTGTGCTGGCAAGTACAGTGCACTGCTGGGCTACAGCCCCATCCAGGATCCTGTATCATTCCCAAGAAAGTCCAAATGAGAACACAGCACAATGGACAGAGAGGTGAGCCCTTCATACAGCTCCACGTGTTCAAATTCCAGAACAGTCTTTTTCCCTCAGAAGCTGCTCTTCCTCCTTTTTATGATGTTCAATTTTCCTTTTTATTCTTGGTCCCTATCAAGTACCATGGAGGGGCCAGTTACACGTGCCCCTCCATCATTCTGAACTCAGAAGCATGTCAGCTGATCCAATGTGGATCTAATGTCTTCAGTAGAAAAACCATCATCCCTTTGTTATTTCAAGAGTTAACTATTTCAGTGTACCTGGCACCATGCTCAGAAAGGGCCTTTCAGAATCAACTCTATTCCTGGCCTCAGTGGCATCCTGTCAGTGGCAGCTGCTTTGAGAGCAGGTATCCACTTTGCACATTTGCAAAAATAAAATCTGACTGTGCTGTGCAATCAAGTATTCAAAATACCTAGCAATTTGCTTAGTTTACATTCATCCAGTCACCAGGAACCTCGACTTTTACTGTGAGGGAAATCATGGCTGGCAAGGGATATGAATGGAACACACATTTGCAAATCAAGCCCAGTAACATACATGCTGTTCCTTCAAATGACTAAATGCAAACGCAAAAGAAAAAAAACACTCAGCAACCAACATTGTCAAAGAGATCCCATGTCAGTGCCAGGGAAAAGCCAGAGTTCACCTGCTCACAGTTTTCTGAAACACGCTCCAAGCAGGGCCATTGACTTCTGGTCCATGTCTCAACCCCCAGTTCCCAAATTCCTCTTTAAGAGAGCTGTACATTCACTAGGATTACTCACTCCCAAGTCGATGGCACCACGGGAATCATTATGCCTGTGTTACTGACAGTTAGCTGTCACAAGCCATTGCTGTCACTGATTCACCCTGGCTTCAGCTCTATTATTTGAAGTTACACCTGCCCCTCCATCATTCTGAAATCAGAAGCATGCCAGCTGATCAAATTCTCCCAATATCCACCTGCAAATTTTCTAATACCTGAACCAATGTCCTAAGTGAAATGAAGCCTATGCTGTATCCAAATTGCAAAAGTGAAGCTATGAAAGTCAGACTAATTTTGTTTTCTTTTCCTTAAAGAGGCACAATGAATTAACAGCTGCAGCTTTACCAAAAAATAAAGAAAGAAAGAAAAAAAAAAACACCAAGTTAAATGTATGCTATAGCAATTTAAAAATGCATTATTGCTCAGAAAAGGAGAGGCAATCCTAGACTGACTCACCAGCTGACTCTTCAACCAAGGATAGAGTCGTTTGTTTTTTGAACTTGAGTGTTAATTTCAGCTTTATTCATAAAGGCCTCAAACTGGACACAACAAAGTGTCCGTTGAAAGATCGATAGAGCCAGGTGCACTAGTGAATGACTGTAATCCCAGCAACTGGGGAGACTAAGGCAGGAGGATGGCAAGTTCAAGGTCAGTTTTTGCAACTTATCTAGGCCCTTAGCAACTTGGTCAAAATAGAAAACAGAAAGGCCTGGGAATGCAGCTCAGTGGTAAAACCTGGGTTCAATCCCAGATCCCCAGTAGCAAACCAACCAATAAATAAATAAATAAATAAATAAATAAATAAATAAGGTGAGATATCTCCACACAATGGATTTTGTTAAACGATAAAAAGCAATGAGCTACTTGCTGAAATGACAGGGATGCTATTTCACAAATATTAGGCTCAGTGAAGAAACCAGACTTGACGTACAACCTACCAAACAATTCCATTTACATAAAAAATAAAAACAGCTCTAACCACATAAACGTTATTTGTTTTCAACCTGTAAGATCAAATTCTAAAACTGAGATAATAAACACAATGACAAAGTTAAGGAAATGTCGTTAAGCTCATCACTGGAAAAGGAGTAAAGACAAGGACAGTGGATGTGGAGAGGAGAAGGGAACAGGTTAGGAACGTCCTTACCAGTCAAAAAAATTCTGGCTACAATTGATGGAAAGGAGTTGATGTTGAAATAAAATATATTATACAAGGAATTAAAACATACACAGGCAGAATTATGGGTGGGTGTGTCTGACTGGAGCCAGGGAAAAGTAAGGTAGTAGCAAAAAACTCCATTTGTCACAGCAAGGAACCCTAAGTATTGTCCTGAAGGGATAAACCAAGACAAGTCACTAAAGCAGGCTGCATACTGGCAGGGAGGGACCACAGACAGGGAAAGGAGAAGTGGTCACAAGCGATGGCCCTAAACAGCAGACAGGTGGGCGGAGGTCAGAGAGAGTAATGGCCGCTTTCACTCCCAGCCCCTACAGACTCTATGTTCTATCACATGCACACACCATCTTAACAAAAATGAGGAAGAGAAAAAGTAGAATACTAAAAAGAATAAAAACACAAACAAATGGGGGGAAAAAACAGAGCAGGTGGTCCAGAATAAGACCCTTCCTTTAAAGGCACATATGTGTTCTAGGAATAATCTGGACAACAGATGAAATATTTTACCAACATTGCTAGAAAAGTGAATGATTGAGCAAGACACATACCATGAATCAAAATATAATAAAAAGGACAAAAACGTTAAAGGCAAAAATTAATGTTAGCATACATCAATATCCTAAGGCATCTGCTGATCATGAGATGAGGAAGGATCTCAAAAGCATAAAAACAATGAATAAAATGACAATAAATACACAAATGTATTTAACTGCATAAAAACACAATATTCGCTTATATCAAAAAAATCATAAGCAGCTGGGTGCAGTGACACATGCCTGTAATTTCAGCAATTTGGGAGGCTGAGGCAGGAAGATTCCAAGTTCAAAGCCAGCCTCAGCAACTTAGCAAGGCCCTAAGTAACTTTGCAAGACTCTGTTTCAAAGTAAAAAATAAAAAGGGCTGGGGATGTGGCTCATTGGTTAAACACCTCTGGGTTCAATCCCTGGTAGAAAAAAAAATCATGAGCAAAACAAGGTATGGTAGGCACACCTTTAATCCCAGCTACTTGGGCAGCCAAGACAGGAGGATCCCAAGACTGAGGACACCCTGAAAAACTTAGCTAGACCCTGCCCCAAAATAAAAAGTCAAAAAGGCTGGACACTTGCTTAGCACACATGAGGTGCTTAGTTCAATCCCTAATACTGTGAAAAAATCATAAGCCAAACTGAAAGGCAATCAAAAATCAGCAATCAAAATAACAAAGTTTATTTAAATATCAACAAAAATATATTGAATATTAACATTAAAACACCAAGAATACAGTTTTTCAAATGAGCAAAGAACAGAAAACCCCCAAATTATCTAAGAGCTAATAAATATGTGAACTATGTAGAACCTCACTAATAAGCAAAGTCATGTAAATTACACTATTAACAGGAAACCAGATACTAAACAGTAAGGATCATACTTTAGAACTTCACAGGAAACTGATCACTCAGTCAGCAGTGCTGGACAAACACCTGGCCATATGGGCAAGGGTGAGGTTGGATCTCCACCTCATCTCTTATGCCAAAATGAATCATTGAATACACAACAACATTGGAAGAAAATGCAGATGATGACTTGTATAAACTTGGCTTAGAAAAAGCAACTGAAGCATGATAACACAACCAGAGACCACAAAGTATAAGACAGATAAATCTGACTTTACAAAAATTCAAACCTTCTCAGCAAAACACTGGAAAACAGACCAGGGACTTTCTCTTTCAGCCATAAGACATAGCTTCAATCAGACCCTCTGCCACTGAGATTAAGTAACAGCACTGACTCCACTTGTTAAATATCCATTCAGAGGCATTGCATTTCCAACACAACCAGGTCTCACAGTCCCCTGCCCAGGAAGAAGGTCACAGCCTGAAGATGGGCTGCCATTCCGGTCACTATCCCTAGGTGGCGTTTGTGAATTCACAGGGCTGTGAGGCTCAGAAACCACATGAGCAGCAGGGAAGCATCAGAGCTCCGCTGAGCCTCCAGAGAGACAGTTTGAAGATCAGGGAGTTCATGGCTGCATGCGCAATACATGGCATACATTATTTTGTGCTAGGTTTTTATACTATTATTTTAAAACACATTTCAATTTCAAATAATAATTATAGCAATTATTTTAAAACTGAACAATATGTTATAGAAGAAACGTGTTTATTATAGATGCAATGTTTTTAAATAACTCCATATAAGCATATAAACTATATAAATTAAAAATGAAAATTTATTTTCTCTTGTTCTTTAGTGTCACAGATTTACAAATTCTTAACTTTATTTGTTTTGAATACTAAAATTTAAGAGATAATTTCATCTGTCTTTTGATTCATTACCATTAGAAATCATTGATGCTCCATTAAAAATGATAATTTACATAGTTCATTTGAGCTCCATTTTTCTTTCTCCTGCTCGTTCAATTTTCCCTGGCTACACAATTTTTAATAATATTGTTTTAAAATCTTTTAATAGACACCAATGTTTTAGGTAATCTAATTAATATCTGGTTCTTGACATGTCTTATTTAGGTGGTATCTAGTGATCCTTATTTATCTAGTGCCAATATTTATTTATGAATATTTACTTTATATGATGGGGCTACATTGCTATACAATTACAGTAAGTTTTGTATTTTCTTTCTATAAATTGACTACCTATAATGGATAAAATGTGATAATTTTGGTATGTATGTATTATTTAAGTAATAAAGCATTTGTGCAGGGCTGGGGATGTGGCTCAAGTGGAAGTGCGCTTGCCTGGCATGCGTGCGGCCAGGGTTCGATCCTCAGCACCACATGCAAACAAAGATGTTGTGTCCGCCGATAACTAAAAAATAAATATTAAAAAAATTCTCTCTTTCTCTCTCTGTCTCTCTCTCTTAAAAAAAGCATGTAGTGCAATTGGTCTCAAGAAGAAAATGCAATTCAATTAATAAATAATTTCTGAATAAAAAGAAAATCTTAAGATTCGAGGTTTAGTAAACATTCTTCTTCTTTTCATTTTCCATTCCCTTGTATGTGAATTTTCAATGCAGTTTTTTGATATAACGTTATTTAAATCTTGAGGATATCAGGCTAACTTTTAAATCACAGTGAACATTTTCATACATATCTCCATTTCTTATTTTGAAATTCTCCTTAGGACAAATTGAGGGAGTAGAATGAATCAAATACTGTTTGCAAATACCTTTCATACTCAGTCTACGTATTACTGAATCATATTAAAAAACAGTTTAAGCAAAGATGCTTCTAGAAATAAATACATGTATCAGTTTATCACCTTGCTCCCAGCATTTGATTTCTGTTGAAAAATATTGGCTATATTAATGAATATGTTATTTCAAGTTTATATTGTATTTACATACCAAGTATGAGTGAATATTGGAGATGACAAGGGGAGTGACTTTTGGTAAATGTATTTACTGTAACTTTCCCTTTGATATTTCCCTTCACAATTGTAATATTCATTTTGAGAATATTATATAAATCCTAGTGATGTCAGAGGCTTAAAAGCAGAAGCTAACTTCTGTTGAAATTGTAATAATTTAAAAGATAATTTCATCTGTTTTTTATTCACTACCTTTAGATGCCATTGATGCCCCATTAAAAATTGCAATTAACATACTTCATTTGAGCTCCAACTATAATAAAATAGAAAGCTAATACTCCCCAATGAAAAATCATGAGTGATAATATCATGCCTACTCTTTACATTTATTTCATTACTAAAACCTATGTCACTTCTTTTAATAATGTTTATATTATATGTCAAATTGCTGAGCAGCCATGCCTACTTCGATATCCATCATGCATCACAATCTCAGTATTCTAAACAAAACTTGTCATCTTCTAGTAGGTTTTTCTTCTTTTAGATTCTCTGTCCCAATGACATAGTTATCAAAATAATTTTCTATAAAGCCCCTATGTGTCATCCTTGACACTTAACCTCGGACAATCATCTATCTCAAGTTCAAGAAATTCTACTACTAAATAATTTCCAAATCTATCTCTTCTATTTTAGTTGCTAGTGTTTTACTCCAGGACCTAATAAATGTTTTTTTCAGAATCAGTGCATTAACATTTTAAAAGTAGTCCCTCCTCTTATTTTGTTTCACTTAGTAATTGCTCTATATTGCAGCAAAACTAATCTTTCCAAACTAGAATGAGATTGTGCTTTACTGCTTCTTTACAAATTCAAGGTAATTTAAAATGCATTACCATCATTCATTTGGTTCTTCATGATCTGTAGACTGGCTATGTTTATTGTGTACCAATTTCCAGGACACTATAAACCACCCCATCCCCAAAATATTACTTTCTGCCTAATGAATCTGATAAGCTCTCATAGGCAAGTTTTTGTTTTATTATACTTCAACCAAGTTTAAACAAAAATCTACTCTACAATCTTCTTCATCTTGTTTAGGATCATTATTCTTGTGATTTAAAAGGAAAATGATTTTATACATTTCACTTTTTGCATCTAGAAAGTCAAATTGGTTTGATGCCTGCAGTTACAATGTAAATTGGCTTTCCATATTTTCATTCTTTCTAAATGAGCTGAGAAAAGCAAACATGGTGAACTTCTTAGAAAAAAAAAAAAACACCAGTTTTTATTCATCTAATGCAACCAATTTATTGTAAAATAATTTCAGGACAGAATTTCTTGATAATGAATTTTACCCTCAAAAGTCAATCACAAAAATACATCAGTGAAGGAAGCACTTGCCTATAAAGAAGCTGTTCTATATTTTCTTTCTATTATAACACATTTCTCTGAAAGAAACTTTTTAGCAACCCTAAATATTATTATTGCATACAATACCATCTCCATTAAGTTTATTATGAAGTACCATATGTTTTAGTTTGGTGTTTTAAAGCAAAGAGAAGAGTACTTTAAAAAAAAAAGTAATGTTTTTATAAAGTAAACTTATTGGCAATTAAATTTAATTTATTATTTTATTTTCAAATATTGACAATTCTTGTTTCTCAAGAATTATATTTTTCTCTATTTTTAAATTAACCCAGGGAAAAAGTGTATATAGTGGGGCTATATACTTTACTCGGAGTATATAAACACAACTCTAGAGTTCTTTTAAAGTCTATCTTCTTTAATATAAATTCATTAGTCTTTTAATTCAATTAAATTTCAAAGATGTCAGAGCATAATTGTAATCAAACTGCATGCAAATTTAACTGAACTTCCCATTGAATCCCAAGAACTACCAACTAAAATTACTCATCTGGTTAAAAGATGAGCTCAATGTCCAGCACGTGGAAAGCATTTACTGAATGATGAATACAACCATTATTAGTACGTGCAACTTGGCAACCACTACCACTGCTACTTGATGACCACGGAAGAAGATAAGGAAAAAGGAGAGATAATATGAAGAAAAGGGAGGAAACAGTGGTAACAGAAAATAAAAGAAAGAAAAAAAATGTAAGAATCAGGGTGAGGAACAAGTAGGAAAAGGGAAGCAGGGATAGTAAAAGGGGACAAGAAGAGAGGAGACAATAAGTAGTACAGTCAGTGTTTCTTGAGACAAATTGTTTTGGGGATGAGGAGAATTAACAAAACTTAAACTGGAATTTGAGTAAGTATTAATTCTTCTCCAGTATTTGCTTTTTTGGCAGTACTAACACAAGATAATGTGCTCACATTAATGCTTTTGTGTATGTACTTCATCAAACATATACTTTTCCATTAATTGCTGTATTTGTTTTAGCCAAATCAATATGGGGTTTTGGGTGACTCAGCGGTAGAGCATGTGCCTAAGCATGCACAGGCTCTGGGTTCAAGCTCAAGCACCATAAAAATAAAAGATGCTTTGGTAAACTAAAATGATGTTGGGCAGTTACTTAGGCTATAAACTAAGTAACAATTACCAGTATTCAATTTTGTACATGAAAGAACAAAAATTTTGATGAGACTTCAAAACTCTTTCCAAATGCTGCCTATTAACTGCATGTTTGAAATTTGTGACTTATTTAAAAATTGCATTTAAAAAATTAGTTTGGTATTTTCACACTATATGAAGTGTCCTTTCAAAGGAATTTTATAAGGTCATCTTTCAGAACGTATATTTTCGTTGTACATGGAAACTTTTTTCATTGTAAAATAAGTAGATTTTAAACTGTACAATATTATCTAGCTATAAAAAACTATATATACCATCACAGAATATAGAAAATGAAAAAAAAAACAAATGATTTAAATGAAGAACATGAAGTATAGTAAAGGTATCAACCTTTATATATATATATATATATATATATATATATATATATATATATATATATATAAAATCCAAGAACTACCAACTAAAATTACTCATCTGGTTAAAAGTCCAGCACGTGGAAAGCATTTACTGAATATATATATATATATATATATATATATATATATATATATATATATATATATAGAGAGAGAGAGAGAGAGAGAGAGAGAGAGAGAGAAATATATACATATATACATATAGAAATCCCTTATATAATTAATACATACTGAATATAGATACAAGTTCAACATGCACACACATCTGTATATATTCCCCCAAGAGAGCAGGTATTCAACAAGGTGTCCAATTGTATAGGTTACTGCCTCAAAAAATGATGCCAAGAATTCACAGGATTAGAAAAATAGACTACAGCATCTAAAACAACAACAACAACACTAACAAGTATATTTTAAACTGCTCTGTTGAGGGAGTGAGTGGCCAGCTTAGTGCAGAGAAGAGCTAGAGGCAACACAGGAAGATCAGTTCCAATTCTTCTTTAGCTCTCCCCAACCCATTTTCCACCTCTTTGCCTTTGGACTGTTATTGCCTATCCTTTTGCCCTCACATCATTGTTGTGGGGATCTTCGTGGGCAAGAGTTCTTCTGGGTAAAGTTAAAGTAGGTGGAGGCTGACATGCTTTGTGCATTCAGTCGTTTACTTCTCTAATCTAACTCCCAGTGTTTGTAGATTGCAACCTGGCAAAACTGTCTTCTATCTACATTCCAACATAAAAAAGAACTTGGGGTGCCATATTGACCATAGTTATTTTCTGCTGGGCTATTTCAAAATCAGGTGATAGCTGTCTTATGATGCACTGCATGGGACTTTCGGTCAAAAAGTCCATGTCCCATGCCCTGTCCCACACACAAGATTCTTCAGCTTTCTTACAGTGATAAACACTTTGTTCTGGCTTTTGGTTCTTCTCCAAAACCAAAGAACCAATAAAGGTAGTGGAATAATTTTAAATAAATATAATAAACTATGATTCATGAATATATAAATGTAAGAAAAGAGAAAGATTACTCATGTCACCAGAAGTAAGTAATATTCCGGGCATCATAGAGATGGTAAAGACATGAGGTTTACTAATGCTCTTCTTTTCTAAGAGGGAAGATACAGCCACTGATATATTACGGAAACCGAAGTATTGTTTGTGTCTCTAAAGAGAAACAGAAATAAAATTATTGTATAAAACTTTAAACACCAGAAGAAAATATTATAGAAGTTAATTAAAAGTGCACAGGAAGTACAAGAAATAGAAAGAACATTACATAATATGGCAGAATAAAAACCTAGTTAGAAATTAAAACAAATGAAGATGGATTAAAGTAACCAAATAAAAGACAAGGATCCATAAATTTCACAAAGGAAAATAAAATCCAACAATGTGTTTTCTGCAAGAAATAGAAGACTTGGAAATGCTGAAAAGGACTAAAAACATATGCCTTATAGATATAAATCAATGAAAAGCTTGAACAAAAGTCTTAATGTTCTCACAAGCAAGGAAAAGAATTTTGCTTTGGATGTTTCACAGCTTTATGTGAGTTTACAGGTGATTTGTATAAATGGTCCTGATCCAATCTAAGTTAAAAAGCAATAATCCAAGAAGAGGGTGGCTAGTGGGGGTGGGGAGAGGAAAAAATAAAAGAGGAAAAAAACACGTGAAATAAAGAATTTATAATCAACATTCTGCCATCAGTACAGATGTAATAGTAGGCCAATCCTGCTTTCTAAGAGTAAGTCTAATTATAAAGAACCATCTGCCTTGTGGATCTCTCATCTTCAGATTTTATGATGTCAAAAATACAATATGTTTTAAATAATTGTATTTAAATCTATCCAGTGTATTTAAGAGAAAATAGAAAGGAGAATTTTTCCTTTCAGATTGCTAAGTGATGTTCATTAATAAAACATGTTATATGGAATGTAATGAAAGAGATCGGATAGAGAGAGTGCCATTGGGCAAGAAAGAAGTTGATGTGACATTGTGGACTACTCTCCTTACAGATCCTGTTGATATTACCTTTCCAGGCAGGAATTATACTGTTCAATGATTTATCATAATCATATAAGTTGAAAAGTGAGATTTTAGAACAAAAATCAATTGTTGATCAGTAAAAGAAAAATGCCTTGAAAAATGAGAGTGAATAAACGGTTAATCTTTATACTTTTTTTTAACTACAGAGAAATGAAAAACTTCCTCTTAGCATGAATTCAGAAGAAATCACTGATGAAAATAAATGTCATGTTTAGCCATTGTGCTTATTTTTTCTTCTGATTAATCATGCCACTTGAGAGTAAAAATAGTATTTTGAATATTCTAGCATGCATTAAGGAGGTCCTTTCCCTGAGAAATATTTTAGTGTTAGGGAGAATTTATAGCATGCAACTGATGTGTTTAAATCCATGACCTGTCTTTATCAAAGTGACTTTTTTTAAAGAATGTATTTCTTTTCACCAATATTTTTAAACTTTGTAAAAAAACCTTCAAAAATTATATATGTGTATAATACATAACACCAGAATTATATAATGGTAGTATTTTGTTCTGAAAATAAAATTTTAAATAAACAATGAAGCAAGAATCAGAGAGGAAGATAGGCAAGGGTTAGATCAAGAGAATGGTGGGATTGAAATGTTAATGCCTTCAGAGCCCTTTCTCCACCCATATCAAGAATAACCCTGCACCTGTTCCAACCTGTTGCTAAGATAACCTGTCCCAGAGATTGTCCCTTCCTATAGAGTTGTTAATTGCCTTCTGGCCCTGATGGCTCCAACTTGGCCCCTCCATCCCATCTACTGCTCACATTTTGGCTGTCACACTGAGCAGCTCCTGGGCCTAGTCACATAAGCAGGAAGGAGAGAGATAAGGGGAAGAGAGCAGGAGAACAAAGGAAGCCTAAGTCCAATAAAAAAAAAAGCCAGAATGGCCCCACTTCTAGAAACACCATCTATGGACCCCTTCTTCCTCCTCAGAGAAGTCTATGCTATCCCTTGTTAAATAAAACCTGCTTTATATGCTTGCCTTAGTGTGAATTTTCTAATGTTCTACTTCAACATGTGAGGGAGCAGAAGTTGTCACTGGGAACCTGCAGTATCAACAGCATAAAATAGAATTATTTTTTAGAAGACTTGAAACTGTAACTGTTTGATTAATCATTTACAAATATCCTTTATCTCAAAATAAACTTTAATCTCAGTATGTTACATCTATATTTTTAAATATATTTATAAGTTTCCTCAACTTAGCATATTTCCTCACTTTAGCATATTTACATCCTCCCCTTTTTTCTTTTTCTGTTTCAATTTCAAAATAGATTATATGATGTGGTAAAATGTTTTGTACATGGTAAGGGTTTCCCCCAGATATCCATCAGGATATTATTATTAATTCATTATATAAAGCAATTATGTTAATTTAAGTGCCTTATTTATGATGATGATATATGTATACCAAGAAGATATAAATAACCACATTTTTTTCAGTGCTTTAACAACTTTCTTATAATCTCTGTCAACATTACCCTAGTTAGTACACCTCAACATTGATTTACATTACTTTTCTAAGGTTCAGTTTTCCTCATAAAATTGGGTTTGTGGCATATTATTTTCCCAATAAGAAGCTTTCAAGTACATGTAAGAAGATTGTTGTACACACACTGTCTAAAGAAGCCCTCAGCATTGTCCTGCCCATCTCCAGAGTCTGTTAATATATCAAGATATCACTCTGAAACTTATGTTTTATGGTACAGATCATCCTTAAGTAGGAAAGTGATCTAGAAGGCCTAACCAGTCACATAAGCCCTTCAAAGCAGAGTCCCTTCTTTGGCTGGGACATAAATAAGAGATACTTGAAACACAGGAACTGATCACTGAGGGCACTCTGAGAATTGAAGAAGCCAAGCAAGAAGGAAAGGAGGAGGACTTCAATCCATGAAACAGGTCTCCAGTTGACAGCCAGCAAGAGCATGGGAACGACAAATATGCAACCCCAAGAAGTGAATTTTACAGTAGTGAGAAAAGTTTCAAGGGGTTCTTGGGTGTTAACTTCAGACTTGTGAGAATGATTGTTTTAAAAGATTTTTTTCTTTATTAAGTCATCAAGTTCATAGCGATTTGGGTCACAGGAGTAGAGAACAAATACATACACAAAGGCAGAAGAGTTAGAGAAAGACTTCTTGAGAAAGAAATAACTAACCATAATACCAAAGCTCAGAAGAAATGTATACATGGTGAAAGAAAGGGAAGTGAGAAGGGCAGAATGAAGATTCCCAGAGGCATAAGTTTGGGGTTTAAGTAGTATTTTGATACAGGGGTGTAGAGATGCGTGCAAAGAGAAAAAAAAATAACGGAGTCACAAAAGTCAGTTATTCTGTAGTAATAAATTCAGTGTTATTCAGAAAGCTATGGTACATTAATTGTGAACTCTAATCCATTAGAAAGTATGCTGGGATTTAAATACATGCACTTTAGTCCTGATATAGTACTAAGAACAGCCCAATGGAATAGAGAGTAGAGACAGATCAAAGGCTATTTTAACAATCCCCATAAGAAATAATTAGAATTTCAACTAATGAATTTGAATTTGAAAGCTACCCAGAAGATAAATAGAGTATGGAGAGGAAAACTAGGGAGGAAAGAGTGAAGGATTATTCCATTTCTGGTGGGTTTACTAAGGGACTGGAAATACTCCTCGCTGCTGTTCAGGGTTACAAATTTCAGGTAGAACTTTAGGATGAGAAATCTATGCATTCCATTTTAATGACATTTATGGAATTCAGCTGAGCTATGTATCAGTTAATTATTTTTAAATGAGAAAAAATTCAGCTAAAGAAATTTAATAGGCATTGACTACATGGGTATAACATTGGAAGAAAGGGAGATTTGGTCATCAAATGGATATTTGAGAATTACCAGCATGTTGATATAGTAGAAAACCAAAAATATTTAAGAACCCTGAGCATATGGGTATAGTAAAAAGTAAAAATGAAGTAACTATGAAGTAAAATAAAATGAACAGATGAAGAATAAGGAAAAGTCACTGTCACAATGGCTTAGAGAGGAAGTAACTTAAATGATTTTAGATGTAATAGAAGTAAAATAAAAATAATATTTTTCATTGGATTTACAAAAAAAGTAAGTCTTTGTGGATTATAACGAAACAGTCTCAGATGGTATGTGGGGGTCAAAATAGCAATTAGAGAGAGCTAACAAATTAACTGTAAAGTGAAGTAGTAAGTTCCCAGCTACACAATTATCAGAATGCAAACTTCTTTCAAGAAACTTGTGAATAGTACAAATGAAGATGAGTAACTGACTTAGTCTATTTTTGTGTTGCTATAACAACATACCCAATAGTAGATACTTCATAGAAAAAGAGGATTATATATCTCAGCTCTGGAGGTGGAGGATCATATTGTCAGCATCTATTCTATTCTGATAATGGCCTCATTGTGGATGTCATCACAGTGGTGTGGAACAGAGAAATCACATGGCAAGATAGCCAGTGGAAGATGGTAGGACCTAGGCTTTCTTTCTATATAACTATCAGCTCTCATGGGAACTAATTCACTTCTATGAGATTTGTCCCACTTCCAGAGATAGCATTCATCCATTCATGAGGATTCAGTCCCTATGATTTAGTTACCTTCCATGGTCCCATTTCTCAAAGATTCTTAATATTGCCATATTGCCATACCAGGGGCCAAAAGTTCAGCCCATTAATATTCATACAAATACAATAGATGATAGAATTGAGATGGTGATAATGATGAAGATGAACATGTGTGTGTAATTTGTTTTATATATATATACATATATATATAAAATTACATGAAAATTATATAATTACATATAAATCACATATATGTATATATAAAATTTATATATATATATATATATATATATATATATATATATATATATATATATATATAAAATTTAGACATGTGATTTTTTAAGTAATTTATAAATGGGCTAAGAGAGATAAAGGGTGGGAAGAAGAGAGTAGATAAAAGATGACCATAAGTTTGTCATTTTTAAAGCTCTCCCAAGAATTTATTGTTATTTTTTAACATTGGGTGGCACTAGTAATGAAGAGATTTACTAGCAAGTACAATTAAACAGTTTTTAAAAGTCCTTTACATTATAAAATACCCCTCTCTACATATTTTGTTGTTACTTGTGACTTGATTCCTGGACAGCTGCCTACCTAATTTCATATCTGCTATGATATTTTCATCTTCACATCACACATACCTAATCATTCAAATGAACTATAGAAGTTACTGTTTAAACCGTGATTAATGCAGTTATGAGAGCAACCACCACACAGGAAGTATCACTTCATTCAATCATCTTGAGTGCTCATCAAAATTTATAGATAAGTCAATCTCATCAATGTCAAGGTCACTTTTTTTTCTCTAATCAGTACATGATGTAGTTCATGGAGACATGCAATTCTCTAAATTCATTTTCACACATGATTAGCTTGCAGTGAGAGAAATATCACCCAGACCCTGCTACCCATACTTAAGTATTCTCCATTCTATCTGAGCTCTGCTAGTAAAACAACCTTAGAGACTGAAAATTAAGGGACTATATATAACACAGATACCCAGCATTTTATTGTCTAAATATTGAAAGCAAGCTTTAAGTATATAATAATTAAATTATTATTGTTTAGTGATAATAAATCTATTTAATGAAATACCTTGTATTTTTTAAATGAATGTAAACTTAACATGTAAGTGGAGAATACACTATTTTGTTAATGGAATTTTTTTAAAATATGCTATTACAAGCAAAATTCTGCAGAATTATAATTTTGTTAAAAATGTAGTTTTATATTTGAATTACTTTTCTTTTAAATTTTAAAGTTCACTTACATGCATATAAAATTAAAGGCTCTATGTTCTAGAAAAAAATATCTATAGGAAATAAAATATTTATCCAAAGACATTTAGTAATCATGTAACAAATTGAATCTATGGTAGGCATGACTGAGTTTTAGAGAAATATCATATTTGAAAGAAAATATTCCAGGTTCCCCCCATAATTTCACAACAATCAGAGATTTTCATAATTATATCTTGAACATCATCACTAGAACATATTCAAAAACGTAATTTTTACTAAAATCTACCCCTTTTTCTTTACAACTTTCCCAGATTCATTCAGAAGTTCTTTCAAGTGCCCTGCAGACTTAAGAACCACTGGTCTTTCTATATGCCCAGATTGCCTTCTGAGTCTGCATCACATAAGCTCTCAGAATATATCTGACAGAGAAGAACTCTCCCATCAAAGAGCAGGGATGAAAAGAACAAACATCAATCTTTGTTTCTGTTTTTTAAATGAATAGGGAAGAGGTATAGTTTAGAAACAATTTCACATAAACATTCCTACCTCCATAAAACTATGACTCTTTATTACATAACAAACATGGATTGAAAGGGCTAAATTGGAAGCACCTGGAGTTGATGCTTTGACATTTGTGGTCTTCCTGAAACCCTAGGGACTTTCTTCCACTTCCAAACTTTGCTAATTTCTAGAAATGGCAATGTGGGCCTGAGTAGGCTTTTGAAACATGAGCCAGCTCATGCCCCAACAGCCTGCTTTACAGATATCTCACTCCCTGTGTCATCATCCACCTGTGCTAATGCCCTCAGGAGCCGATAGCAGATAATAAGGAACAGCCCTTTGCCTCAAGTCCCACTGAATTAATTAAGCCAGACAATCCTAAACCTCACTACCCCACCCCACTTCTTCCTAATCATAGAAACCACACCAAGAGCTCTTGCCCAAATTTCCTCTCCCTTCTGTGTTTTTTTTCTTCTGTGCTTTTGAATGATGCCAGTGCTCCTAGCCCCTATGTGGCACTCATGTCATGGTGCTCCCTTTAACTGGAAAAAGAACATAAGAAGCTACCTCTTAAGTGGAAGCTTTCTCTGAGCTGTTGGCCCTTCCATACCTAAATAATAATGAAGACTATGTTTTAAAACACACACACATTTTATTTCTTGGAGACTTGAAATTGGACTTTGCAGATGCTCTAGTGTTTGAGATCAGCTGATTGATAGGCTGCCTCTTCCTCTCCCCTTCAAACCGAGTAGTGTGTATATTATCTCATTTCTATAGTAGAATTTTGGTACCAGAGATTGAAAACATTGGGCCCAGCAGCCCGCCACTGGAGGGCATGCCAAAATAGCATCCAAGGCAGTGTCCTCCACAGAGGGCATAATGGCGTGGAAGCCTCAGGAACTGGCTCAAAATTGCAGGAGTGCAGCACGGTGAGTTTAAAAACTGGTTAGCAGAGGGGGCGGTCTGAGCGCAGATTCCCCCTCTCAGCCATTTGGCAGTGAGTGGCGAGCTGCAGAGGCCCATGCCTAAGCAGACAAGCGGTTTGATGCTCATTCTTTTCAGCATAGGGTGTGGGTGGCTGTGAGTGGTTAGGGCAGCGGCTGAGTGTTTGTCCTTAACAACTTTTCAGCCCCCTGAACTGGCAGTCTGGAGTGGCAGCGGGGAAAACTGTCCAGACCCCATCTCCATGGTCCCCGTGTGGCACCTGAAACCCTGTGGCACCTGAGACATCAGTCAAAAGCACAGCAAGAGGCAGTGGGCTGGAAAGTTCAGTCCCAGTTGCCAGGGATGCTGGGCACTCCAGCTGCACCTGTTCCCAGCACCAGAACAAGGTAGGTGGGCCTGGATAAGCACACTGCCACAGGCTCCTGAGCCGTTCCATGGGCCCAGGCCAGGCAGGCTGGGGTGGGCTCGGGTGAGCACAGGCCTAGAGTGGCTTCTCAGTGGGCTAGGGTGGGGGCAAGCCTTTTGCACCTCCTTGGTGGGCTTGGGTGGGCACAGGCTGGGGTTATCTTTTAAGTGGGTGCAGGTCTGGGGCACTTCCTCTATGGCTTCAGGAGGGCACAGGCCTGGGGTGCCTCCTTGGTGGCTTCAGGAGGGCACAGGCCTGGGGTGCTTCCTTAGTGGGATCAGGCCTAGGGCATCTCCTTGGCGGCTTCAGCAGGACACAGACCTGGGGTACCTCCTCAGTGGCTTTAGCAGGGAACAGACCTGGGGCCCCTCCTCGGTGGCTTTATCAGGACACAGACCTGGGGCACCTCATCGGTGGCTTCAGGAGGGCACAGGCCTGGGGTGCCTCCTTGGTAGCTGCAGGAGGGCACAGACCCGGGGCACTTCATTGGCAGCTTCAGCAGGACACAGGCCTGAGCCGCCTCCTCAGTGGTTTCAGCAGAGTGCAGACCTGGGGCGCCTCCTAGGTGGCTTCACAAGGGCACAGACCTGGGGTGCCTCCTTGGTGGGCTTGGGAGGAAGCAGGCCTGGGGCACCTCCTTGGTGGTTTCAGGAAGATGCAGACCTTGGGCAACTCCTTGATGACTTCAGGAGGGTGCAGTCCTGGGATGTCTCCTTGGTGCCTTCAGGAGGGCACAGGCCTGGGGCACCTCCACAGTGGGCTCAGGCAGAAGCAGGCTTTGGGCACCTCCTTGGTGGGCTTGGGCAGAGGCAGGACTGGGGAACCTCCTTGGTGGCTTCAGGAGGTCACAGACCTGGGGCGCCTCCTTGGTGGCTTTAGGAGGGTGCAGGCCTGGGGTGCCTCCTTGGTGGGCTTGGTTGGAGGCAGACCTGGAGGAGCCTCCTCAGTGGGCTCAGCTGGGCACAGGCCTGGGGCGCCTCCTTGGTGGTTTCAGGAGGGTGCAGGGCTGGGGCACATAATCAGGTGGAGGCAGGCCTGGGGTGCCTCCGCCATGGGATCTGGTGGGTGCAGGCTGGGGTCTCCTCCTCAGGGGCTCTGGCAGGTTCAGTCTGGGTTCACTTCCTCGGTGGGCTCTGGAACTGACATATCTAGAAACTGCACTGTGTTTGCAGCTTCCGAGAGGGGAAAAAAAAAAAAACACACATGCAATGTTTAAGGGGCAAAATGGAGTGCAATTTGGCCATAAGGATAAGGGCAAGTTTGAGGAAGAGAATAGTAAGACAAGAATTCCAACAGTCATAACCAAATCATATTTGGCCATTGCCATGGAAAATATTCTTTTTGAATTTTTTAAATTGCATTTTTTTGACATTTAAAAAACTTTTATTTTCACTAAATTAAATCCACATTAAAACATTCTGAAAAGGTACAATTTTTTTTCATTTTTAGCAGAGTATTATAAAACATAAAGACCCCAAAGACAGAATACTTGACCTTTATAATTGAAAATCAAATTAGCAGTATATTAAATATTTACAAAACTCTCTTTTAAAAATACTTATACAGTTACATGCAATTTTGTAGAAATGACAAAAGAATGGCTAAAAAATGGAAGAATATTCCTTCATTCCTAAAAAGAAAGCACATCCAATAGAAGCTGCAAAGTTTTCATTCTTAGCATCAATGCCTTATCTCTGCACATGGGAGAAGTGATACATGTGACCACCATTTTTTCCTCTATGTGAGAAGGGATTTGTCCTGGCCCTTTGGCCTCCAATAGCACAGTAAATGGTTTTTTTGAGTACTGCAAGAGTGGACCACATGCTTCATATAAATTCAACTCTGGACCTGTTCAGCAATAGCCTCATTAGACTCCATTGCTTTCAGGTTCACCTGACTTGTTACTTGCAAATCATCTGTGCTTTGGAAAGGATGGCCATCGCTTCTTGACCTTTTGGCTAAGATCAAGTGTGGAAAGGATGGCCATCCCTGCTCAAGATCCACAGAACCATCCTTAGAGAGGAGGCTGAACAGGGAGATCATTTCCCTCACAACCTTTAGGAAAGGCCAGCAGTTACCAGGATAGGAGACTAGCATCAGACAACACCATGGAGGTTGGCTGCAAACACACTACCCTGAATGAAGAAAGGCCGCAGTGGTGTGAACAAGCTAACTCCCTTAGAGTTAGCAGATGGTGCTGGCTTTTTAATACCCTGTCACATATGTATATTCAAGAAAAATATTTTGTCTTTATTTTTATTTTAACTGATAGCTCCTATTTCCTCAGTGCTCATTAGCAATTAGAAGTTTTAATGTTAAACACTTTCCAATTTTTGATATTACCATGGAATAAAAATTAGAAAACAACCTGAAAATTGAGTATTTTGCTTAAAAAATCAGAAGGATACACTTATTTAACATAAGTCCATCCCAACACTGTTCTACCTGGGATTGTACATTTCTCTGTCCCCTTCAACACATGGCAGGCTATGAAGGCAGGTTCTGAAGAACACAGCACCATGCAAACCCATCTGGTTCTGGGTAGCAGGACAGGATGGCTCCCACAGGCCAGGATGTTGTATCTTCAACTGATTATGAAGTATTCTAGTGAAGTGAAAGGTGCTTTGGGTGCTTACTGACTGGTTGCATTTGGAGAAAGACTCATTAGCAGTAACTCTGCTAGTCAAGGTCTGCTCATCCAATCCGAGACTGAACATGGGTATAGGCTTGTGGGTGAGCAAGATTCCCTTTGCATCTGCTTCTCATGTTGAGTTGCTCAGTTTCTGACTACACAGCCTTGCACCACATATTTATATTCAGAGAGGACCAGAGATTTTCTGTGGCTGAGACATAGCCATTGCTAGGTCAGGACTGATAAACTGCACTCTGAATATCACACTTTAGATGGAAGTTTTATTTTAATTTTTGTTACATTAGGGTTAACCTCTAATATTTATCAAAACAGTGTTAAGTGTAACAACATTTTCATTTCACTATAATGACACTAATACTTAATAAGATTTTATTCTTTTGCTATGAGACAATTTGAATTAGGCTTTATTTAAAATATTTCTTTGTTTAAAAAAACCAACAAAATTGAAACTTTAGCTTTCAGCACATATCCAGCCATTGTGATAGCCTTCAGTAGTATCAAAACCATAAACATTTATGAACATTCTACTGTTCTTGAACACAACAGGACAAACTCCAGTCTGGTGCTCTCTAAGGCAAAGTTGTGTCAGCTCTTGATATTTGATTTTTTTGTAGTGTTGGATTAAGCGATCCACATCACTGTTACTTCTAGAACTATATGTAATACTGTGTACCATGAATAAAGATGAATACAGAGGTCAATTCTGAATGGCAAAGAAGTAAAATTCTACTAAAACAATACTACAAAAATTTACATAAAAGTATTTAATAAAAAATGTAAAAAAAATTTGCTTTATGTTCCTTGAAGTCAGGAAAATGATCTAAAATTTGAAGCCTCATAGGAGTATTGCAAGTTCAAACCCAGCTTCAGCAATTTAGTGAGGCCCTAAATAACTTAGAAAGATCCTGTCTCTAATAAATAAATATGTATACTTAACACTGAGCCACTCAGTGTTTAAGTGTTCCTGAGTTCAGTCCCTGGTACCATAAATAAATAAATATTTTTTTTCTAGGTAATGGTTATAACTTTCAAGTTTGTGCTTAGGTATGTTCTTTTTGAACACATTTTTTGCTGGTGTGTTATGGTTGTACATATTGATGGGATTTATTATTACACATTCATACATATGCACACAATATAATAACATAATTTGGCCAATATTTGAACACTTACATATGTAAGTCAAAATTCAATTTATGAATTAAATACAGTAAGCGATTAGCAATGATTGCTAATAATAAAATGGAGCTATTATAGAATGCACTATAATAAAAGTTACATGGATGTGCTGTGTGTGTGGGGGGGTGTGAGTGTGTAAAAATCCTACTTTGCTTTTCACCTTTTCATTTAGAGGAAGCACTTTGCAGCTTCTCATGGGCATGTCGAAATTGCCAAGATCACTCCTCCTGCAATACAGAGATATTATTAAATAAAATAAGGGTTTCTTGAACACAAACACTGTAATACTTCAACAGTCAGTCTGGTAACTGAGATGGCCACTAACAACTGGGTGAGTAGCATATACACCATGGATATGCTAGACAGAGGGATGATCCACTTACCAGGTAGAACAGGGTAGGAGATGCAAGATTTCATCACATTACTCAGAACAGTACACAATTTAAAACATGCAATTTGTGTATTTCTGTAACTTTCCATTCAATAATTTTAGGCCATGGTTGACTACGGGTAAAGGAAACCACAGAAAATAAGCTCACAGATAAGGAGGACTATTATACATGGAAAATATCACTGAGGATTGGATTTGGCACTTCTGGTGAAGTTAAGGATCACATAAATGAATTTTGAAGCTTTCCGGGGGGTGGGGGAGCTTCTCCAGTTATAGGAAAGGGTCCTCTGAAAAATGGCTGTCAACTTGCTCATGCCACCTTCAAAAGTCCTCTACTTGCCTACAGGTGCCCAGGGAAGATACATTCCATGATTTCTCAAGGCTAAAGTTAGTGGTTTCCTAGCTTTTTCTGTTCAGAGGGTTAGTTATATAAGCCAATCAGTACCGCTCATCCAGGATCTGAACAGGTACCTGGCTGGGTGACCAGTTGACCGGTAAGGTGCCACGTGGGATGCAGGAACATAACCTGGAGGGGGATGAGAGCTGCAGGAAGGAGGAAGATCATCAACAAAGAACTCAATTTCATTATGCAAGAAGACAGGGTGCAAGGTTACTGCAAAATGGTCAGTAATGTGCACTGATAAGCAATGGATCCTCCCTGTCCATCATTTTCTTCACAATGGCTGCCCCCATTGGGCACTGTGACCTTGCCTTATTACTATGTATGTTGCCAGTCAGGTTTTGATTTTATCTTATTGCCTCCTTTTTCTATAAGTAGCCACACACTTGTTTGTCAACCTGAGGGAAAGAGCTATGTTCTCTGATTTAACAGGTCTCTGTGCTGTGCCAGCTTCTTGGTGGGGACTCAAGCTGCCACTTTATGAGGGCTGCCTTGACTGTTCTGATTTATGTGGACTTGAGGAAGAAAAGTTCAGCCACATCCTTACAATGACAGGGAGATTGGCTCTGACCATTTTATGCTTTCTTCTTAGGATCAGTGATTCTATGGTTAATCAGAAGGAAAAGAACTGCCTTCACTGTGGCTTTGATAGATGCTTAAACTTCATATGTGGTCCTACTTGTTCCTCATGAGAATGCAAGCAGTGGACAACTCCCACCGCTTCTCACCTGGTTCAGATATCTTACTCATCATGCGCTTGGGTCTGACTTGTAGCTTCCCTGATAATGCATACATGTGTGTATGTATACACACATACATGTACACACATATAAGCATAAATACACACAATCATATATACATGTTATATACATATATATTATATGTTCACATATATTTATATATGAATAAATCCATTTATAATTGTCTTTTCCTCTCTAGGCCATGAGCTCCTTGGCACTAAGGCTTTTCCTGAGATACAGGATGTACCCTATAAATACTTGCCAAGTCAATGTATAAATGATCTGATAAAAGGATGTACCCTACCTCCATTTCACTTACCAAGGAAATTGACCTCATCTGAGTGACACACGGGAATGGCCAGGTGAGGCTTCTCTGCCCCTCACCTGGGATGCCCTGGCCTCATATCCTCCCCTCAGAGGCATGAGCCGGGCCCTCACTGCCTTGAACCCTCACTCCGTCCTGGCTGGAGAGCTCTTACCTGCTTCTTTGCTGTCTGGCTCCTTCTTACCCATCAGGTCTTAGTTTCAGTATCACCATCACCTTCATCTGGACAATGGAGACTGGCTTTCTAGTTGGTTTCCTGTGCACTCCAGAGGCCTTTCCTGGCCGCCCTACCTGCATCAGTTACCTGTGGCGCTCCCTCATGGCTCTCCCTTTGCCTTCTCACCAGATCTCTAGCAGTGCATGCATCCGTTTGCTGACTGTGTTGTCCTGACTTTGTCATGAGCTCACAGGAGGCCAAGAACTATAGCATCTACTCAGGTCGCTATCAGAACCTAGCACTCACAAGGTTTCAGACAAATCTCCTGTTGGATAAATTAATATGAACTTCATTTTTGGATGAAGAAACTGAATCAGAAAGAGCTTATGAGTTACCCAATCTGAAATAATAACTGCAGAGCATAGACATGAACCCATCTCTCTTACTCCAAAGCCCACATTATTTCTACTATACAGCCCTCCTTGCTCAGTTAAGGTGGGATGCATTTTATTAATCAGAATATCAAATGTTTTCTTCCTTCCTTCAGCATCGTTATAATGCTTTCAGTGCTCATCTGTGCCAGCCACTGTGCTAGATGGACATACAAACTGGATGAGCCAGTGGGCCTCAAAGCTTTTATTTTGGATGTTCAGCCTCAGTGCTATGGATAGTTAGAAGGGGTGATTCTTTGTTATGGGGTCTGTCCTGTGCATCTCAGGGTGCTTAACAGCACCTCTGGCATCTGTCCACTAAAAGCCCGTTGAGCTCCCCAAGATGGATCAACCAAATATGTCTCTAGGCATTGCCAAAGTTTCACTGAGGAATTGAAGCCACCCCAGGCAAAAACCATTGATTTAGTGGAAGGGTCCCTTGTGAGTCAAAGGTTTGATGATGACAGCCAAGTGCCATGGATGGGAAAGCGTAAAGTGTGCCAAGGCACAATGCATGATGTTTCACTTATCCTGCTCATTACCTTGAGCACCTAGACATGCTGATAACTGAGCCTTGAGGCTGGTACTCAGGCCAAGTTTTAGAAAAGAATAAGAGGCATGTAGATGAAAGAAAAGCTGAAAGTTCTCTCCAGCTGAGGTCACAGCATGTGCCTATTGCTGAATGCCAGGGAACTTTGTGGAGTTGAATGTGGCTGGAGTTTCCTGAGTGGTGAGACCTCAGGCCAGGGCCCAAGACAAGGGCTGTGTCTGCCAGGACAGAGCCACCTAGATTTCACCCTCTGTCTCCAGTCCATCTACCTGCAGCTTTTCTAGATCATATTTGGAAACTGTCTGTACCTAACAAAGAGGGGACCCAGGCTTTCCAAGGAAATTTGATGTCAGCTGCAAGAAGGGCTTTGCTTGCAAGACCTGCAGTACCCTGGGAACAAGTCCTGGATTGTGCACTAGAGATCTGTACAGAGAAGGGTAGTATTGGGCCTCATGTTTCAGTGGTGAACTTTGCTTGCATCTGATTGTGTTTTGGGGTCTTGGATTTCAGGCAATGCAATTAAGAAGTAAGCTGATCATACACTTTGCTGGAAGAAGAATTCTGTAAGCCTCTTAGGCACAAGAGCTGTTAGCAATTCAGAGCCAAGATTTCTGAATTTGTCCCTACACATCTGGATCTTAACACAGTCTGGGTATCCTCTATGACCAACACAGTATTAAGTGAACGTGGCCAAAGCAATTCAGACTCTGAGTTTGGACTAAAGCATTTAACTGACAAAGAATTAGGTCCCAACACAGATAGAACCAAGAGGGCCTGCTCATTATCATTCCAAAATTATGCTGAAATTTCAAATCAGAATAAAGCGGCTCCCATTCATTTGTCTTGCTTAATTTATTTGGAATTAAGCTCCTCCTGTACTTAGTTTCTGCCAGTAGGGGTAAAAGTGCAATGTTGAGTGTTTTGAGACTAGCATTAGGAAGCACTGGAAAATAATATATAAATCCCCAAAGCTCATCTCAGTTCATGTAAAAGAATAAAATTTAAAAAACCCACACAAACCTTTTCTTTTGTGGCCCAGGAAATTGTATCCACTATTTTCACAAATGTGGTAAGCTTTCCACTGCTTCTGTGAGAAGAGGATTATTTACCAAGATAATGATGATAGCCAGCATTTATTAAATGCTTCCTGCATCCCAGACAGTGAGCAAAGTACTTTACAAACATTACTGCATTTAACTCTTTGTCAGCTGTGTGAAGCACGGTCTCACTGTCTTTATTCTGCTTGTGAGGAAGCTGGAGACCAAAGAGCACAAGTTATGTGTCCTGGGTCACATGGTTCACCAGGATGTCTCTTCCCAAAGCCCATGACCTGAGGTACCATGCTGAGCATCCAGATGTACTGGGCAGGGGAGTGTGCTAGGCCCAAAATAACTAGGCAGAGGCTCTGCCTAGCAGATGTGGAAATGGTTTCTCCACACAGTGTGTTAATATATGACAGAGAGAAATACAACAGGACTTTGAAGCAGATGAGGAGTATCTAATTTCCAAGGGGGGACACTTGTACATAGGTTTGCAGATAGGAATGAGGTTGTCTGAGGAGGTGAAAAAGGGCACTGCAGGCAGGTGGACCTGTTTGTGTGGGAGGATCCTTTGGGAAGGACAAAGGGTTTGGTGAAGATAGAAAGATGGAGGTGTAGCAGGACAGGTAGGCAGGGGCCAAGAAGTAAGATGGCCTGAAAAGTAAATGCCAAAGCCTCTTCTTCCTTGGTGGGCAGGTTTGCCTTCTCTATGTTTTCAGTTCACTTCCTGCCTTATCCACCATTGACATCTTCTCTGCCTATTTGCTATTCACCAAATATTGGTCAGGAAGGCAGCTCCAAAAATTTTGACTTCAGCTCAGGGAAGATGAAGCTGGTTGAATATTGGAGTTTATCTAAATGTACCCTGGGCTGGTTATTCATGGGGTCCTTCAACCAAACTGCCATGAACAGTGTGGGATGAGATAGAATAGCCCCAGAGGGAGCAAGAAATAAGGGGTGCCCATTGCTTATTCTCATAGTCATCTGTTTATTTACTTATTTATACAATATTTTTTAGTGACTTCTATTTACCAGGCTGCAGGCAGGATGTGTCACAGATAACATCATGTGTAACACTCCCCAAGCCTCTATGAAGCAGTTGCAGGCACCTGTACCAGATGAGGACCTGGTGCTCAGGGAGTGCAGGAGTTCTTAGCAGGGTTGGCATTGTCACCTGAGTCCTACAGCCCCAACCCCAGGACCTCCCTCCACATAACCCTCGGCTGCAAAGGCAGAAGCCCACAGCTTTGGCGGTGACACTGGCTTCTCAAAACACAGAGTGGTCCCAGGCCCACAGAGAACTGATGGAACCCCCATACACATTCACCCTCTCATGAGACCCTATTTTGTGCTAAGCCCCATGTAGAGTACTGGGGAGGAAGCCAATGACTGGAGCCTATTTATGTGGGAAAATATGCAATATGACTCTCCAGATATCTTCACACAGAAATCACTATTTCTTATGTCAACTAGTGCATCAGCACAGAGGGTGGGAAATAGAGGGAAGAAATTCATATCTATTTATTTTTGGGGAGGGATGTATTGGGGATTGAACTCAGGGGCACTCGACCACTGAGCCATATCCCCAGCATTATTTTGTATTTTATTTATAGACAGGGTCTCACTGAGTTGCTTAGTATCTTGCTTTTGCTGAGGCTGGCTTTGAACACATGATTCTCCTGCCTCAGCCTCCCAAGCTGCTGGGATTACAGTTGTGCACCACAAGAAATTCATATTTAAAGAGCACCTACCATGTATCATGTTCTTTGTCAAATATTTGACCAACATCATCTCATTGCAACCCAGTGGAACAGGGAGTGCTTACCTTTATTTTACAGATGAGGCTCCTGAGGGTCAGGAACAGCATGGCTTGGCCAATGTCAGCCAGATGGGAAGGATAGACCTGACCTCAAGTGGAGGTATTATTTTGTACCAGGAGCTGATATTTTGTACCAGGACAACTGTATATTTTTTATCAACTACTTTTTTGTGCCAATAACTTTTGTGGAAGTCTGGCAAAACCCACAGACTCTTTCTGAGAATACTTATTTGAATCCATAAATAAAATATAATATGCAGTTATAAAAGAAACTGGTTGTTAAGTATTAAATAGAGTTAAATACTTAAAAATTTGAGCTGTCAAATACATGCTTCATTGTGTTGTACTAAAGGACAAGACCTAGTGGCAGGTTGAATACTATGATAACCTTGAAGCTGCCATGAGCATAAACAATACCTTGAACTAATAGGACATACAATTATCTATAATTTGTTTTGTGGGCAGTTTTAGGCATTGGAGATATTGGTGGAGTTTGTTACCTGTATTTGTTAATTGAAAGAGATGATAAATTTTAGTTAAAGGCTAGAATCTTAAAGGTATCATTTTCCGCCCAAGTTCCTGGACCCCCTAGATTCTGTCTGTGGATGGCAGGTTAAAGGTGCCACTTTATGGCTTTATGTTATTTAGTTCTATTCAAGGGGCATTTAATAAGGATCTGCCTGTGTAAGTCATATTTTGCAACACAATGTGGTAAAAAGGAAAGACAGAAAGTTATTGATACAGAGGGGAGAGACATGAAGAAGGAACAAATCTTTGCAGCATGAACTATGAGAAAGGCACCTCCCAGTAGGCCCTCTCATCCACAGGGGATGCATCCAAGATACCTATGGATCCTGAAACAAGGTGGTGCAGAGCCTGACATACACTGGGTGTTTTTTGTTTTTTACATATACACCCACACCTAGGATGAAATTTAATTTACAATTTAGACACAGTAAGAGATGAACAGCAATGACAAGTAATAAATATTTATAATAATAGGATAAAATAAAAGTTATGCAATGTCCATGCATTCTGTCAAAATATCTTAATCCTTCATTGCACTCTAGTAACATTTTCAGATAGTGGTAGACAGGAGATAGCTGAAACTACAGAAAGGGAAACCATAGAGGGGTGTCCGCCCTTACTGTATCTTATGTGTGCCCCACTTTAGCATAGGAGGAAGCTGGGTCCAGAGAGTTGAGGAGCTCTCCCAAGATGTGAGGTTGTGCACTGGTGCCCAGCATGTGAGCCCCACCCTGTCCTACACTGGGCATCACTTCCCATCAGCCTTTCAGAAGGATGTTGACTCTTTATAGAGGGATGGGAAGTTACAAGAGCCTAAACTTAAGGAGGAAAATTGTTCACTTTTGCTTATTTTGTAGCCAAACCTGGGTCTCTTGGATCAGGTTTGCCTTTCTAATCCTCGTGGTAGCAATACTAAAGGAAAGCTATTTACCCCTCTGAATGTAGATGCCATAGAAGAAAGTCCTTCTAAAGAGCCAAAGCCTGCTGGCTTAAACAATAAAGAGTGCTTTTGCACTGCCTTCCGCATGAAAGCCTACGCTTTCTGGCAGAACTCCCAAGGTAAGGGCCTCCTATCCTCCTATCCTCTGCCTGTCTCCCCGACTTCTGCTCTACTGAGCCCACCTCCTCCCCATCTCCCCTCCTCTCCTTTGAAGAACTCTTGAGTCCCCAAAGTGCCTCTCCCTTCCCTCCTTCTCCCTCATCTCATTCATGTTCCTCCAGGCATCAGGGCTCATAGGACAGGAGGCTCCCGTGTTAGCTGCTTTCCTGGCTGTCTCCAGGGAGCTGGGGGCAGGTTGCCAGGGTTTCTGAGGTGGCCCTGAAGGGCAAACAGCTTTGCAGGTCAATTTGAAGGCAGAGGCCAGTTGCACAGCCATCTGCAGATGGACGCCTCAGTACCCAGTTCTGGGGGGGGGGTCAGAAAAGTCCCCTCTGGGTTGAGGAGCCATAGGAACAATGGCCTTGTGTGCATCTTCTACTCATGAAGAGGGAGGACCAGCAGGAAAGCAGTGACTCCAGTGTCTGAGGCCACTGGGTCCTTGACTCTCACCATATTTCTGGGTACACTCTGGGACCTGTGAAGTGTGAATGGCACAGATAGTGACTTCCCAAGGTCACCAGGACAGTCCGGCAGAGAAAGAATCCCACTTCAGATCTATCAGACTTTGAGACCCTCAAAGGTGTCCATTGCTGTCTCATGGGACCTCTTGGGTCCTGTGGGACATATTTTGCCCACTTCACATGCCCTCCCCAGCCCTCTGGCTTCTAACTCAAACTTCTGGACAAGAAAGGGGGTGCAAGGAAGGGTGGGCGCTGTGGCAGCTGAAGGCCAAAGTGCGGCCCCACAAAGTGGAGACAAAGCCTGAGGCCTGGAAGCTCGTACTCCAGGGAGGGTCTTAGAGCTTCCTCACGTGTTGAGGCCTACCATTGACACCTGTGTCTCCCTCCCAGATGCTGGGACAGGCGATACCATGGCAGAAGACAGGGGCTATGGAAATGACTTCCTCATCGAGACATGATCCCCACTCTCAAGCCAACCCTCGGAGCCGTCAGGTAATGACCACTCCCATCCCCTTTGTGCCTCCCTGGCCCAGTTCAGCTCCCCAGGACATGGCTTGTAAAGTGCCCATGGGCTTTGGGCAGGGGCAAGAAGCTTCCAGTCACTTCTGGCCAACAACAAAGGATATTAAAACTCTGAGGGGGAAACTGCCTCAGGAACAATGGCTCTCCTTGGCCAATTATCTTGTGACTCCTGCTCACCTTACTAAAAACATATCCCCACTGCCCTCCTGACAGTTCTTCCAACTGCCACACTGTTTTTCCTATGGCTTTAACCAGCATTTATTCAAAAGAGTGTCAGAGGGTATACTGATAGGGAGTTTTCTTCCTTTATCAGCATTTTACTCAGAATGGCTTTTCTTCTTCCCATCTTTATTAACATTGTAACAAGATAATAAATTGGAGACCTTTGGATTCTGCGTTAGAGGAGACCTTTTGGATTCTGTGTTAGAGGATTCTATAATCTACCCTGGTGATTTCTGGTTTGCTTTAGAATTCTTCAAGAAAATCAACAAGCATGCTAAACTTCATAAGGGTGAATCCGAGGAACTCATTTGATTGTCCAAGAACCAGTCATGATATTTTCAGCAAGATTCCTGGTCCTATAGATCTGGAAAGCACAGGGGTATAATAAGCTGTGGACTTCAGCAAAGCCTTGGTCTCATTTCTCACGGCACCATCATGGACAGAATGAAATGGCTGGATGAGAACACAGCACCTGGATTCATAACCAGATAAAGGATCTTATTCAGAGCAAACTAGTTAATGACTGTGTTGACCTAGAGGGAGGCTCTGTAGGATTGCTTCATGTTCTGGACTCTGCCCTCTAATTTTTAGCATTTTCCCCGATGCCATAGTTCAAGGGTTGGCAAACTTCTTCGGTAAGGTGCCAGACAGTAGGTGTTTTAGGCTTCGAGGTCCTTAGGTCTCTGTTGCAAGGGTTCAGCTCTCCAACCATAGTGCAGAAGCAGTGGTCGTGCTGAGTTCCAGGATGGCTTTACCTTCAAAAGCAGGCAGGGGGCAGGTTTATCCTGTGAGCCTTAGAATTCTGACTCTCACCTTAAGTGAAACTAGGAAAAGGTCAGGCTTATAAAATGGCAATAATTTGGGAAAGAGGGCAAGTAATTGGGATGCTATAATCAACAGGTAGAAATAAATGGTGGTTACATGCTGGAGCCATGGGTCATGACAAACAGAAAGGATTTCCAATACTCCATGTCAAAGATCTGTGCAAACATGAGTTGGGAGGAAATGGGAGGGGCTGTGCCTCCTGACACCAACTTTTAGAATGTATGTTGATACTGCTTAGCAGAAGTTACCCTCAAGAAGGGACTCTCAAGGACCTCAGCAGCCCATCATGCCTGACCTTACTGCTTCCCAGGAAGATGGAGTGAGGGTTTGACTTCATCTACTGTTCTAGGTTCTCTATGTTACAAGAAGACTTAGAAAATCCAGAGACCAGAAAATAACTTTTTCTAGTGCCTAGAGTGAAAGAAATAAAGAGTCTATTGAGGAGAAGATATACCAGCTGTCCTCAAATAGAAAGCACTGTGACAATGACCAAGAGCATAGGACTCATAAGTGTACAGGATCAACTCTGTGCTCATGAGCTAGATAGCCCTAGGGAGGTGCAGAAGCTCTCTGAACCATAGTCAAATCACCCTAACTGATGTATTAGCAGATTGTTCATAAGTGTGATACTCAGCATCTGGTATGTAATGAATGCTCAATACATATTAGCTCTCGTCCTTACTACTATTGTCTCGTTGTTCAAATGATCAAAGTGAGGTAATCCTTCAGGAACGATGCCAGCAGGCCTAATTATGCACGGTTCAAAGGGATAGAACTGCAACAAAAAGCCAGAGTGTCCCCAGGTGGTTTGCTCTGCTCTCTCTCCCCAGCCCTGACTTTGCTAGCTTCCTGTTACAGTTCCCTTTACCCCAAGCATGACGCACAAATGCCCCTTCTTTGCCTTGTAGAATTTTGCAATTCCATCTCTATAAAAAAAAGTTCAAGGAGACGTTGAGGCCTTATGACGTGAAGGATGTGATTGAGCAGTATTCCGCAGGCCACCTCCACATGCTTTCCAGGATAAAGTACCTTCATACCAGGTAAGAGAGTTTCCCCTGGTGGGACTACATTCTCCCTGCCACTCAGGAATAAGTCAGGTGAACCTTAGAGCTTACTGCGAAAGGCATTCAAAAGAAATGGAAAACGCAGGGGAGAAAATTTAAGGACAAAAACTCTCATCAAGTATTGTGGACGTCAAGGCCAACAAGTACCAGACCAAATGGGCTGTGAAGATACTGTGTATCATTGACATGGCCCAGCCTAGGTCAGCACCTGATCATGGCTGATAAAGAGGAGGAGGCAAATGTTCTTCTGGCTCTCCCTGTGTTGCTTTGCATGCTGCAAAAAATAAATACAAAACCCCATTAAGTCCAGCTGGCTAATTCTATATATGTATTTTTGACCATATTTAAAAATCTAAGTGTTATTTATAATAGTGAAAATATGCAAATGGCATTGGTGTCCCACTATTAATTGCAACCATTTTAATTCAGCACCTGGATACTGTGCATAAACCTAGCCCTTTAGAATCTTCAAGGTGTTTATTGCATAACAGGTGCCATATTTCTGATGTGGAAATGAAAACTGAAAGAGCCAAAGATTTACCCAAATTACCCAGTGAGTATGGTGGCCTGTGGATATCACATATGCTATCATCACAAGTTCTATCTAAGATCTGCCTATATCTTGTGATGATCTTAACTGATATACTGTGTATGAATGACATGATCACAAACACAGACATACAGACACACATACACACAATACACACACACACACACACACACACACACACACACACACACACACTGAGAAATACACATGAGATGCACACCCTCTACCTTGTAGGGGACCTAAAGAGAAATTGAGGCAACTCAGATGAATGTGAGTCATTTCTGGGCTTGTCCAAATAATGTCTCCCCACTTGAGTCTCCTGCAGAGTTAACAGAGACACCACCCTGCAGGGGTTGGAAGTGAATGATGCCATCAAGTTGAAAATAAGCTTACTTTGCCTCACACAGTTTCAGGCAGTCAAAGCTCAGTGCCTGTTGAACAAACGGATGTGTGAGCGAGTTCTGAGTGTGACATTCTGTTCTTTAGGCAAGTGTGGCTCTCTGAGAGACCAAGGAGGGGAGCATGATGGCTAAGACAGACCTGACTCCACAAATATCAGCCAAATTTAATAAGCACAGACTAAATGGTGACAGTGTCATAGTTTTTAATATTCATCAGGAAAGTGTACTCCTAGGAGTTGTGGCCAGAGCTTGAACACCTGAATGACTGCCTGTGTTTCCCCAGCCATGCTGATACTGCAGGGAGCTAGATAGTCAGAAAAGCTGGTTTAGTATGAGATATGGCCTGTCCATGGAGATGGGCTGGGTTTCCAGTGGGTAGACAGAGATGGGTACTTCCAAATGCATGGTCTTAATGGTCCTGCTTCCACCCCAACTCTGCAGCATGAAGGGACACATTTCTCTCTCGTTCATTCCAGCTCACAGAGAAAGCTGGTGTCTCACAGAAGTCGAAGTGGGGTGCAGAGCCAGGATTGGTCCCATCCTGGTCATAGCCAGAGATGTCTGCAGATCAACAGGCATCTACACACTGAAAGATGGAGTCTAGGACTCATCTGTAAAAACTCCCTAATTAAACGGTTTGGGGAGGAATAAAAGAGCTGGGAGATACACAGGCTTGCCACACACATATGCCATTTCCTGTAAAAAATAATAAGATGCAGTCCTCACCCTGTCTCAATGGTTTGTCTGCCTCCTTCCCTCTCCCTAGGGACGGGAAAATGCTCTCAATGCCATCAGACAGAAAAGGGTGGTAATGTACTGTTGTGCTAAGTTCTCTTTCTTTCTGTTTTTCTCCTCCTCTGTCTCTTTTCCCTTCTCTCACATATTCCAAACTCACATATGAATTAAGCAGAAATAGAATGACTTGTTTTCCTTCTAAAACAAAGCTTTGTGTAATTTAATGTCTCCCCCTTTATTTTTTGCATCTTTCAGAATAGACATGATTTTCACCCCTGGACCTCCATCCATGCTGAAACATAAGAAGTCTCAGAAAGGGACAACGTTCACCTACCAGTCCCAGCAATTTCCCAGGTGAGACTTGTGTGCACTGACTGGTGGACCCTGTGGCCCAAGCCTGTGGAGCATCCCCACCCCCAATCCTTCAGCTGGATCCTTCCCAACTCTCTTCCCAGACCATGTAGATGATGCTTCTTTTCATGGTTTTGGGAGAAAAAATAACCACCTTGTTATGAAGCAAGAGGAGACACATAATTTTGTTGAAGCAGGAAATAAGAACACTTCCTGTTAGGAGCCTGGTTCCTTTTACTGCATCTTCCACCTGAGACTGGTGTCTCTCCCAGGACAAACGCAGAGAAGGAAATTGCACATCAGGCCCCTGACACACTGCAATTGGAGAGCGGTCTTACCTCTGAAATATTTGAGAGATTGAACAAGGAAGTGTCCTGCAGAAGGCCCACAGCTAGACTTTCATCTCTTTATTCTCAAATGTGTTTGAAGCAAGTGAGGAGTCTCCCTTAGGGACATCATGCACCTTCCATTTATAAGGAGAGCTCAGGGTGGTGGTCAAAGGCAGCTGCTCCTCAGCCACAGCCTGGGGGATGGAGTGAGGGGACCATGGACCCAGCAAGTATGCCCTGACTATAGGAAGTGACTGTCACTCTATTCTGTTGCTGCTGGTCCTAAAAATGACAGCCTCTGCTGCCAAGTAGTCCAATTTTTTTTAAAGAAAGACTGATATCCATATTTTTAAAGCAATTTCCCATTTTTATGTATTTTCAAATCTGGGCAGCACAAAGAAAACACTGGGGGGCCAGATGCAGCACATGGTCACTGGTTTATGGCATCTGCTTTAATTCACAGTTGCTCAGCTAAAGAGAGTCCAGAGATTTAAAGGGCAAAAGCTTAGGAGAGAGAAAAAACAAGAAGGGACATAACATGAGCAGTTCTGAGCAATAGTGAGTCTTCTCTCATCCATATAAAGTATAAAAGTATTGAAACTAAGAGCAAACGCACCACACATCTTTATCCCATTTCTACCAGCATCCTTTGTTTTGCAAAATATTCCAGAAGCAGTTTTTGTTTCAATTCTAAGTAAAATGGGCCACATGCAATATCTGTAGACCCACTGTATAGAATTTCAGAGATCAGATAACCCGTCAATACCTTCGCACACACACATTGCTCTCTCTAGTCAGAGGCTGAAAGGCAAGGGATGAAACACCAGCACTACCAGGTGCTTTAGTAACTTCAACACAAAGTGCCTTCAAGTTTTTCTGCAGTAAGGTAAGCATGAAACCATCAGTGGGGAAGCCTGGAAAACACCAGCTTTTCTCGTGAGTCTGGAGACTTGAGCCCTCTAGCCTTGGTAAGCAGGAGAGTGAGAATGTAGGTCTTCAGGGGTCATGGCCTCCTTAGCAGGAATGATCTTGCAAAGCAAAACTGTATATAATGATCTTAAAGAATCATTGGCCTTTTCCTAGGAATGAACCATATGTAGCCAGAACATCCACATTGGAAATGGAAGACCAAAGTATGATGGGGAAGTTTGTCAAAGTCCAAACACAGGTAGGTCGTTCCCTCAGCAGAAAGCAAACATGGGGACTAACTTCCAAATGCCACTTTTCATAGGGACACATGATACTTGAGCAATACTGACTACCACTCAGAAAAGGAGGTGCAGCTTCATCCCTGGGTTGGCCTTTATTGTCTGGCTGACCACATGCAAGCTAATCCATTGTTCTAAGCCTCAGTTTCCCCATTGTAATCCTCATGAAGTGGCTGGGAGGATTGAGTGAGCTGACACAGGTGAACTGCCTGGATATAGCTCACCGCCACCCCATGCACTCCACGGTGGTCCCTCAGAGATGTGCCCTGTCCCATCTCTCACCGCCTCCCCCCTCCTTTTTCTAAGTCCCTCTCAGGGCTTGGGTTGTGGAGTAGCCAGGAGGAGGGCAGGCTGTGGGTGTGAAAAGAGAAACCTACCCATCCCCAGCACCCATGTAGCATACATCTTAATGTCCACAGCCAAACAGCTCATATTCCAGCATCATTTGCCTAATTTTGCACTGACAGTTTCCTCTACACACATATCCATTCTTTTATTTTGTTCATAACCCACATTGGATCAATGCAGAAGAAATGAGAGAAAATTTGAATAATTATTCTGTATTTTGGCCCATCAAGAACGCTGTTTCTTCTAGAGGCAGAGGCAGGAGGATTGCAAGTTTGAGGCCAGCCTTGGCAACTTACTGAAACCCTGTCTCAATTAAAAAAAAAATAGAAAGGGCTGGGGATGTAGCTCAATGGTAGAATGTACCTGGGTTCCATCCCCAGGACCACACACACGTTTTTTTTTCTAATATTTATTTTTTAGTTGCAGTTGGACACAACACCTTTATTTTATTTATTTATTTATTTTTATGTGGTGCTGAGGATTAAACCCAGGGTCTCGCATGTACTTCCCAAGCACTCTACCACTGAGCCACAACCCCAGCCCCACATTATTTCATATTTTAAAACTTTAATGTGTATTCTCAGTTCTTTCATTTACCAGGTCTATGACCTTTGACAACTTTCTTCATCTCTCTGTGTCCCTGTAAAATTAAATGAGTCACAGAGTGTGTGAAATAGAGTCATACACCAGCTATTCTGTGGGTCAGACGTCATGAAGGCTTGGATGTCATCTCAACCCTTGGCTCATACTGTGCTTCATATCCCCGGATGATATTGTTCACATGCCAACATCTCCCAGAGAATTAAGAACATCACATACATGTGCATCTGGCTTGTGTATATAGTCTCCCCAAAATTCAAATACATTTCCCATTTAGGCAGACAAATCAGAGGTGGCTTCCACTGTACTCCCAAGGCTCTGGGTGGGTCTCCAGCTCCAAAATGTCCTGCTAACACTGCCCCTGCACCTCCAGGGTTCACATCAGCCTCTGGTGAAACATACTACAAGAATGCACAGGCTTCTGGGTAAAAAAAAAATGTTTGCAAATCATGAACTCCTACTTCTTGCTTGGAGTAGTAACAAAGAGCAAGGCCACCTCTTCCACTAGGGGACCATGAAGGCCTTTAACACTTTCCTCAAATCATCTCTCTGGTTCCAGCCTTTGCCTCCCAGAAAGGCCCTGCCTAAGCTATTTCCAGATTAACACTAACGCAGAGCTTGCTATGAGGCACAAAATAAATGATTAGTTTCTGTTATTTTTAAGAAATGCATGAATTCTCTTTCCTTCTGGAAACTTAATACATGGTATGCCCCCCCCAACCAATAACTTTGATGCTTACCCCAGAGGGAGCACTCATGCCCAGTCCCTTGTATTTTCCAGGTTCATGACATGGGGAAGAAGCTGGATTTCCTTGTGGACATGCATATGCAGCACATGGAATTGCTGCAAGTGCACGTCACTGAGTACTACCCAACCAAGGGGACCTCCTCTCCAGCTGAAGGGGAGAAGAAAGAGGACAACAGGTATTTTGATTTGAAAAACCATCATCAGCAACTATTCTGAGACAGGTGCCCCTGATCCCCCCAACAACTTCCACCAGGTGTCCATCGTTAAAGTCGGCCCCTATGGTTTTTTTTTTTGCACATGACCCAGTGAACCCGCCCCGAGGGGGACCCACTTCTGCAAAGGTTCGGGCCACTGTGCCTTCCTCTGCATCCACATAGGCAGAGAAGCCCACCGTCCTGCTGATCTTGACTATTCTCCAATCCCAAGTGAGTTACCACAACCAGACTGAACTGCACGGCTACTACTCAGACCACATCTCGCCCTGGCAGAGGCATAGCATCACGAGGGACAGTGACATACCTCTGTCCCTGATGTCTGTCAATCATGAAGAGCTTGAGTGGTCTCCTAGTGGCTTTAGCATCTCCCAGGACAGAGATGATTATATGTTTGGCCCCAGTGCGGGGTCAAGCTGGATGAGGGAGAAGCAGTACCTGAGGGTGAGACGGACACCGACACGGACCCCTTCACGCCCAGTGGCTGCATGCCTCTGTCGTCCACAGGGGACGAGATTTCGGATTCAATATGAACCCCTTCCAACAAGCCCTCTTAAAAGGGGTCACTGGCTGACTCCTCCTTGTAATGTAGACAGACTCTGTATAGTTCACTTACTCTCACATCCAGCGCTTACCAGTGGGAAACCAATGACTCCATCAAGTGCATGATCGTGCGTGGTGGCCCCCCGCAAGCAGGGGCTTCTCACGACCTTCTTCCTCCCCACCTCACCACAACAAAGCTGCTTCCTTTCAGCATGGTTTGCATGACTTGACCCAATATAAGTTGGTATGGCTAATCTCTTCCAGGACACACATTTATCTGCTGTTCTTCCTTTTAGTCATGACTGGACCAGTACCGGGAGAAATTATTGATAAGCCTAGCTGTTTGTTGGTTTGGTTGGCTGATTTGAGTTTTATTTTGGTAAGCAGAGAATAGAATTTACTTTTTTTTAAGGATCACTGCCCCTTTGTGTAAAATATTCTGGTAATTAACAGTTTTCTAAAGCAAGAAAATAATTTTCTCCACGAAAACACATGACATGCCAAGAAGCTTCCTAATGAGCAGACACAAAGAAAGATAGTCATCCAATTTCCCAAACCAAGAATTTTAGAAATGATTATGTTAACAGAAAGTCCACAAAATCATTTCAAAGCTCTCAAAGGGACCTCCGTTTTTCTGCCTCTTTCCTCATCTGTAAAAAGGTGTTGGTGACCCCAAGTGTAGAATTTCACATGTGTTACGAATCAGAGGGGAGAAATCACCACACACACACACACACACACACACACACACACACACACACACACAGCACATACACACCCAACACACACAAGCACACAAACTAAAGTAGTTCCAAAATTATGTAGGCAAAGATAATGAAATTTGCCAGAAGTGAAGTGCTCCTCTAGGCAGGAGCTAAGTTCAGTATCTTCAAAATAAGGTTCCAGTACAGATTCTTCTCCATATCCAAAGCAGAAATTACAATCAAGAGGGGATGCAGTAATTATATTTTCTAAAGGATTCCTTTTAAAAATGAGAAATCTTAAGCTCAGGTATAATGACATGGCTGGGGTCACTCTGTTGTCCCATGGAGAACCAGGACTCAAAGCCCCATCTGCTGACTCCCTCCCTACCCTATACTCTTCCCTCCTCTCTCTCATTAGGACCCAGAAATCATGCCAAGACACCAGTACTCTGTGTCATATGGGAAGGAATTGCCATATTTTATCCAGGGGAAGAGGCTATCTGCTTTTATTGCAAAATATGCTTACTCAATACATTGCATTTGGGATCCAGAAAAAAAAATTATACAAACAAGCTTGATCTATTATTAAGTAAGTAGGCAAAATCTCCAGAACCTCCAATTTTACTCCTACAGACTTTTTCAGTGAAAATAGTAGAACTGCACATAGCCATGACTCACTGAGGGTAAGTGTATGGCCTGAAGAGCACTATTGTAAAAGCATTAATATTTCACACAAATCACCTGTGGCCTCTACAGAGATGTTGCAACTCTCTCAAAGACTGATAGAAAAGGCTTCTGTTAGGCATGGGCTACATTAGCTAATGGACCATCCATAGTATCTATTGTCTTACTCTGCTCACCCATCTAAGCACTGGTTGTGTGGGTAGTTGCCATGGTGACCACCAAGATAATGGAAATGACCTACACCAATGTCTACATGCAACTGCTACCAATGTTCTCCTCCTTGACAGTAGCCATAGTTGCTATGGCAGACATTTGGTTGATGGTTTCATGAAGACCTCATCCAGGTACCCTGCCCTGAGTTGGAAAGAAATTGCTTATAGGTTGGTTCCTTTCAACCCACATGTCAATGGGTCATGTACAAAAGGCTAAAAATATAGTAGTGCTTAAAGCTTGGCTCCTGACTTTAAGCACTTAAAACCAAAGTCTGAACAAAGGCAGACACTGTGAATGGTAGAAGGGAGTTGTACATGGAGTGTCCCATGAATGGATGGGTAGTGACCTTGAAATTGAGGCAGGAAGAACACAAGAATGATCATATGCAAAAGACATGAAGCCCTCCCCTGTGGCTTTCCACTGGGCTTCATGGCATTCTGGGAGGCATAGGGTATGGACAATTTCATCCCTTCTTCCACTCTCTTCAACATGGCCTCAGTAATGCCACCGGGGCCAAAACCTAAGAAAATTTATGCTCCTCCGAAGGGTTTAGCTCTTTATTCTCATCCTCCTGGAATCTTTTGCCAAAACTGACTGTGCTGCCTACCAACTAACAAATAACTCTGCTGGTCTTTATGTATTTGAGTTACTGAAAGAAAAAAAAAGATGGAGAATGAATCAAATTCTCCACATATGCACAAATTATTTTTCTAATATGTCAATATTCCTGCAGAATCTATTAACATAAATATATTATAAGCAGATATGTTTTTCAAGAATTTGATAGAGTTCTTGGTCAAAAGAGTGAAATCTTTTTAGCTCTAAGTGGAAATATTTACCATGAACTCAAAGTTAGAAAGGGTATGCAGAAATTATCTTTTCTAAGGTAAAATTAGAGAAATCTTCTTAATGTTCTTTTAGTACCCTACTGAGAATTGGAACCTGTATCATTTCCCAAACCAAGGGTAGGCAGTCTAGCTTCTGCATGGGCTCCTAAGTCCAAGAACTGATTTTTTGTTGATTGCCATATGTCACCAACACCTAGTAAGTTTTCTTATTAGCTATCGGTGTGGACACAGAAAAATATGCATTAAATGAATTAATAATAAGAATCTTAAAACTGTTTTTCCCACCTAAGAAAACAAAAAAAAAAAGAAGAAGAAAATTGATCTTCTTCAATAATTCTGGTTAGATATTCCTTTTTGTCCCCCCAAAAATACATTCTAGGAAAGCAAACCAAACCTGTTCAAGTTGTGTGCCCACAGACAACATTAAAACAGAGCTGGTATTGAGGAATCAGGAGTTTAAGGACCAAGATGGAATATTTAAGTGATGGAGAGAAACAGTGTGCTTCCACAATTGTCCTTATGTTGGACAAAAGAATTACCCACAAGAATTGGCTAATAATATGCCCCAAGATTATAATACCACCAATGGCTTTCCAATTTTCCAGGATCACAGGGGTTTGGGACAAAACCCTTGAAGTAGTGACAAATTAATTACATCATAAAACTAGGAATGATCTTCTCAAGTAAAACTATGATCTCATTTTATTTGTTTGTCCTCTGTGTGTTATAATATGATGTATAAAAAAGGCAAGAGGTGAGACTAAGCGTGTAAAGCACTTGCCCAGCAGGTGATATCCCAGGCTTAATCTTCAGAACAACAACAAAAATAGTAAATTCAATAAATACAATAAAGCAAATAATTTGGAACCGGGGATTAAGCTCACTGATAGCACACACATGACTGTTCACGAGGTACTTGGTTCAATGCCCCACATCACACACCCACGCATACACACAAATTTTTAAAGAGGTCAAATTTTAGGAAGATCAAAATGAATAAAATAAATTAACTTAACAAATGTTAAACAAAATGAGTTCTATGGGAGTGAGAAAAAACACTTGAGATGAAGCATGAGTTTGACTATCAAACACTAGCACACAAGCAAGCACCAATTTTTTTTTAAACTGGGAGACAGAGAGAAACACTAAATTGAGAAAAAATCTTTTCAATGACTGTATTCATTCTTAGAACTGAGACTTCAGAGTTATTAGATATGACACTGATGTTATTAAGCTCTAGTTTTCATTAAAAAACAAACCAATACCACCACCACCAACACCACAGCAACAACCAAAAAACCAAACAGGAAAACCCCAAACTGTAGAGGTCAACACAAACTAATTAGTCAACAGTTGCACATCTATGTCTATCCGATTCAGGCACTTTGTGCTTTTAGTTGAAAGAGTAATTAGCTATAGAAAACCTCACATAACAGAATCCACTCATGATTTGCCAAAACTATTTTTATAATTCTATGATACTGTAATGAGAGTGAATAAAGAAAAATTAATTTCTTTATTCATATGACAAAATTTATTAATCACCACTCTATGCTAGGAACTGTGCAATCAAAATTCAGAGATTAGAAAGCCACAGTTTCTGCCATGAGAAAGTTAGGAATCTGGGGGCCTTGAATGTCAGAAGTCCCTTAAGACTGTTTAAGAAGAATGGAAAATATCTGATTTTATTGCCACAGACAACTCTGTGGCATGAAGAATGCTTCCCATCTTGGAAACGGTTGAAAGTTCAACCAGGAAGAAAGTGAGAGCACAAACTTTGCATCAAGATTGCATGAACAATCACACCAGCAAAGGCTGAGTGGGCTAAATGGGAGTTTGGATTTGTGTTTTGGACTTTATAGCTCCAGATAAGCTGTACAAGAAGTTGGCATCTGAAGAAGCCAGCTTCTCCCTCCTCTCTAAATCCCTGCCTAGATGGAGGCCAGGCAAGAAGCTGAGCTACTTGGTTTTTACCATGCTACCAAGAGAGGCTATGGTCATGGCCCCATCCATTTGAAGAGAATGGAGTCACTTAGTCTATGGGAACTGGCAGGTCAAAGTCTTTAGGAGCAAGAGAAGAAATTTGTCCAGGTCTTTGGAAATCACCTACACTTCCAACAGTGCTACTGACACACCTCTGATTCCCCAACCCTGTGCTTCTCCAGCAGATGTATGTAGCTGCCCTTTGGTCTCCATGAATAGTTTTTCAAGGCACCTAGGAATACAAAGATTTTCTTTGCTTTCCAAAATTCCTTAGGAAAGGAGTTAGGAAACTCCTTCTGAAAATTCTTAGGAATTTGCCTTTACTTGTTCTTGAAAATTCAATTATTTCAGAATGAACTTTTTAAAAGAGTATCTTTTCTTCACATCCAAATTAACCCACCATTCTTGTGTTACTGATATTTTACCATTTAAAACTGAACTAATTGCCCTATAAACAAGGTAGCAGGTAGCACTTCATAGACGCTCAGGTTAGAACAGTTTAGAAGATAGGCAATCTGCATAGTTTTCAAGGTTTTAAGAACTAGTAATAGTAATTCAAAGACATAAGAAGGATATAAAGCTGACCTGGGATGAAAGCTTGTGTTTTAGAACATTCAAACGTCTTTTAAATCAACTATTATTTGTCTTATTTTGCCAATTGCAAATAATGCAATCAGTTTATATGAAAAACTCCTAGTACAGTGACAACCCATGTGTGGAATTGTTATTCAGGTTCCTTTTAACAGTACATGTAGATTATTTGCCTAACTCTTTGATGTAACTTCAGGAAAAAAATGATGCTGGACATATGATCCCAATTATTACATGACAAAATCAGACTCTGTTACAATTACTTTTTATATAAGTACCACTCTATAACCAAACATGGTTACTCTTCAACAAAATGCTGAAGGGAAGGAATGTCAGGATGAAGAGAGGAGAAAAGTTTGATCCCAATGGCGGGGCTGGGACATTCCCCTAGACCCAGATGCTGCACTGTTCTCTCAAAAGAGGATTTACAGGAGGTAAAGTTAAAGAGGAATGATTAAATGTGAAAGAATTCCTGGTACAAGATGTGATGGCTGTCAGACCCACCCTGGTAGCAAGCTGGGAAACTTCCAGAAGAAAGTTAAAGTATGTCAAATGCTTCCTGGGGACTTTTTCCCAGACTTTATCAGCCTCAGCTTTGGCACCCCTGTAGGAAAATTGTGACTGGCTTTGACTTATTAAATAGATGCATGGAGACAAAATTTCATAAATTCTGAGATACTCAGAGCATGGGGAAATCTGACCATCCAGAAGAACTACCTCTCTTTTTTAGATGGGAAAGCAGAGGCTCAGAGTGTGGGGAATCACACCAGGTCTCTGATTAAATAATGGATGGAGTAGCAGAGTGAACTTCGAATGTAAGTCTCTTGAATCCTGTTCCAGATGTTGGAGACAAAAAAGTGTGACTGTGGAGCCCAGAAAATTAATGAAAATTTCCTAGTCCACTCAATAAAGTCCTAAACCAGACATACTTCCTGAGACTTCTTCCCATCTCTGAAATATGATCGATGTTCCCATGTATTCAAAGATGAAAATGTTCCTCCTTCCAACTCCTTCTATCTTCTAAAGGCCTCCTGTTGCTAGGTGCAGTTGAGAAAATATAAAGAACAAACCTTGACCACTTATCTGGCTATTCCCACTTGAACTGGTTCATCCATTTGGCCCAGCTTGAACTCATTTCAGCCCCAGAGTCACAACTCAGCTTGTACCCCCTTCTATGGGACAAGAAAATGGATTTTTCTATGGGTCTGATTTAAGACAATGAGATATGATTTCTTTGGGGATCTATATTACCCCAAATTGCCAGTTCTACCAAAGGTGTCCCTCTCTACTGTGATCTGGTCTCACCTGAGCACAGCCTGGTTCCTCACACCTAATCCCAGAGAACCCCCATGTTCACCAGGTCCTAACCAGGTATTCTAGGGCCTTCATCAAAAGCTATAAGAAGCAAATGGGATTCAACTTAAGACATTTTATGTTTGTGTAAGTAAGGTATTATTTTAAGAAATCACCAGGACTTTATTGACTCTCATAAAGATCTCTGTAGTTGGTTTCCACATAGGTTGTACTTGGGACAGATCTGCTAGAATCTGGGCTTTCTGCATTTTGATGAAGAGTAACCATGTTTGGTTACTCTTAAACTCCATGGAAGGAGTTTGCTTCTTCGGAGTCAGGCTGAACCAAATGCTACTAAGAGAATCAAGGAGAAAGGTGGTCAAGTTCTTGGATGGCAGTAATTGAAAAATTATAATGGTACCCAAGGCTTGTTCTTCCCAATAGCACTGTTCTGGGATTAAAATAAGTTTCAGGAAAAAAGAATTACTAGATCTTAACAGTCGAAATGGTGCCTTTATGAGAATAATCTTAGAATGGCTAACAATCCATCAAAAACCTGGCCTACTGTTTAGGAATGTATTTGTAATTGCTCTTTTACTTGTCAAAAAGACTGAAATTTGAAGCCTAAGAGTAATGACAAATGAGAGCATGTTTTATTCAACTTCAGTGTTCCCTTCTCTTTCTCTGCCCATAAGACTGAGGTCAAGGAAAAAGAGAGAAGCTTAATCTAATTTCTCTTCATGAATATCAGAAAACACAATTGTTCTCTATGGACCATTCCATCCTCATCCCAAGCCCACGAGGGAGACATTCCTGTCTCAGTCTCAGAGATGAGGAAACTGAAAATGGGAGGGAAACAGAAATGACCTTGCCGAAATTCAAACATTATAGAGCTGAGATTGTAATCAAATCCCATGGTTCTCCCACTCAAATTCTGCCTTCACCTCATTCCAAGTCTCCTGTGTCATATAAATGTTCCCAAATCAGGCCCTGTGTCCCCCCATGAGGCCTTGCTTTCCTCTGTCTGGTCATCTTTACAGTAAAATGACACACTTGTTTCCTGACTAGTCTACCAGCTGGTCCCTTTGACTCTAGGTTCTACCCTTCTGGTTCATCCCTTACAATGACATAGTGTCTTTAAAAAACAGAAATTCAATTATGTTGCTTCACTATTTAAACCTTCCCATCTCCCTTCTACATCATATATGGTTTAAATTTCTTTCAAACACATAATTCTTGATGGTTAGCCCACCCCACTGCCACCACCCCTGTCCCGTCCCCACCAGCATGTCTTCTATGTCAACACATTCTGTGCTCTTCTACTCCATAAAAACCTGCACCTGCCTGGACACACCAGTCTGTTAACTAACAATGTTCTTACTAGGTAACACAGTTCCTTTGGCCAAGGAAGCACTCATTCCCATGACTTTGCTAAAATCCACCACCATGGTCACATCTTTCCTGAATCCCCCATCTTCCAGACCACCCTTTACTTATGGCTTTGGCTGTGACCCAGCCAGACATCAAAATTTCTGTGTTTCTGTGCTATTCTTGGTGGTTTCAGTGTCAGCCTTTCCCCACCACTACTTGCTTGAAGATAGAAACTGAGTCTTTGCCCTCAGGACCTCAGAGAGGGACACCCAGTGCTAGAGAAGGAAGCAAGTGAATAGAGGCACTTAATAGTCCTTTTAGTTATGTACCTCAGCATAACAAGATAGCTACAAACTTAGAAGCTAAAAACAACACAAATTTCTTACTTATAGCACTGCTTCTGAGGACCAGGACTCCAGCTCAGCTTCACTGACTGCTCTGCTTTGGTTCTCACTAGAGGACAGTCAAGGGGACAGATGGAGCTGTGGTCTTATCTTAACTCCACTGGGGAAAAATGCTCTTCCTGGTCACTTCAGTGATGACTCAGTTCTGGGAGAGTTGCTGAACAGAGGCAGCCTCGGTTCCTTGCCGTATGGCTACCCGCTGCCCAACATCTGGATATAGGGAGACAGCTGGGAGAGCCCACAGGACAAAGGCTGCCGTCTAAAGTAGCATGATCGGAACCGGCACCCTGTCACCTTTGCCACATTTCAGTCATTAAAATGTCATAGGACTTGCTTCAAAAGAAGGGGAATAACATGAAAATGTGGATTCCAGGAGGGAAAAAAAAAATGGTGCCATCTTAGAGCCTGAGCCACACTAGATAATTAAGAAATTCCCAGCATCAGCATGAACTTGGAACTGTCTTAGGAGCTGGGGAAATTGGTACTCAGAAACCTCCTCCAGCTAACAAGGTTATTTGCCTCATCCCTGAAATAGACTTTATAAACTCCCAAGCTCCATTCCATTAGATATAGGAAAGTAGCTAAGTTTATTGAACACTTACATATGAGAAACATTTTACTAATGTATTCCATGAATTGTCTCATTAATCTTTGCAGTAAACCTCTTTGGGTTTGGTGTTATCCTGATCCCTATTTTGTAGACTGGAACACTGAGGTTTAGGAAAGTTGGTACTTGTCCCAAATCACATAGCTAGTAAGAGGTTGAACCAGAATTCAAACTCAAAGTCTGACTCCAGAGCCTTCATTCATAGCTGCTAATGCATTAGGACCTTTTGCTTAGAACAAGATGCCCCACTTATTAAGCAGGGGATGGATATGTCCACAGAAACTTAATGTGAGTCTACTTCCTGACCACCTGCATCTTCAGCAACTTCACAGTGGTGATATATCAGTCAGAGACCAAATCAGAAAAAAGCCATTCTCACACTAAAGAAATTGAGGAGATTATGTAGGGATGGCTTTCAAAATTTGATCAGGCTTTATGTAAGTCAGTTTGAGATGGTATCATATCACAGAGCTAGCCACAGCATGGAGACTTCAGCACACGCTGGCCACCAGAGTCAGAACCCCAGGAACTGATCCTTGGGAAAATATGGTCTCAATTCTATCAAAATCCCTGTGAGAACCCATGTAAAATGCACCAAAGAATAACCCAACTGGACACAGGCTTCTGCTCTTGGTTGGCTGAGGATTGCCCCTGGGATGTCAAATTCCCTACACAGGCAGGGTTCATTTTGGAGCAGCTGGGCAAGCTCTAAGATGATAATGCCCTTAGGTCAAGAAGCAGACACCTGGCCAATGAAGGTGGAGAGCTGTCAGCATGCTGGAACAGATGGCTACAACTGCAGGTGAATTCTAAGGCCAGCAGAAGGGATATGAAGTTAGGGTTTCACTAGCATCTGGCACATCAGCCCACTTTAAAATTCTACATGAACAAAGGTAAGCAAAACACCATAGGACTTTGAGTAGAGAAGCAACAACAATTTATTTATATTAAAAATGGTTTCTCTGGATGCTAAATATATAATGCTAAAAGGTAAAAGAGCAGAGAGGGAGATTTTTCCAGAGCAGTATCATATTAGCAAAAATCCAAATGAGAACCGGAAGTGGTTTGCCCCAAAAGGATAGTAGAGGAAGTAATGAGGAACGTTTGGAATCTGGGTCCATTTCAAGAGCAGAGGTGGCAGAATTTGTGATTGACATGGATGTCAATGTGTGAAAGAAAAAGGATCAAGGATAATGGTGAATTGTCTTTTATTTGAGTTCTTGGGTGGTGAAGGTATCATTATTTGAGATAGGGTAGATTGGGTATGGAACAGTTTCTGCAATAAGAGCATGAACCCTGTTTTGTACTTGTCGAATTTTAAATGCATATGAGACATTTTTGGTGGAAATGTCTAGTAGGCAGTTGGGTATGGAGTTAAAGATGCTATTCAGAGCCAAAGATATACCTGTCCCTGTTCCTGTGTCTATATCTGTCCATTCACACTCTTTAAGACAACATCTAAAGCCATGAAAGAGGATGAGATTACCCAGTGAATCAGCATTGAGAGAAAAAAAAAAGATATACAAGAACTGAGTCCTACAAGGTCAAGAGATCAGGGGCTTGATAAAGAACCAGCCAAGAAGTCTGAGCAAGAGCAGCCAAAGAACAGGAAGAAAATCTGGAGAGGGGAGTGTTGGGGGAGGCAAACTCAGAGTGTCATAAGGAGGGAGTGACTGGCTCAAAACACCAAGGACTGCTGATATCCATTGATGATATTGGTTACATTGCACTACCAAATAACAGGATCAAATTACCCTGCATTTCAGATGTTTTTGGTTTTAGAGAAAACAAAATATGGACTTGTCCAAGGAATCAGAAAGAGGTGGGAGCTGAGGATATAGTGTGTGATCCTCACAGGGACCATGGAGTCCAGGATGAGGAAGAAGGGAAGAAAGGGCCAGAGAAGGTGCTCAGATTTAGGAGCTTGGACTAGAGTTCCAGAGAAACCAATAGATTGTCTCTAGAGTTTCTTCAATGATAATACTTTACCTTTGTAAGTGATTTTCATGTTCCAAGAGAGTTTGATTACTTTGAGGAGCCATTACTTGCATTTCCAAGTATCAGGAAAATGAGATTCAGAGAAATTTAACAGCTTATTCAAGGCCACACAGCTACAGAGCCCTACAAGCAGGACCAGGACTATGGCTTTTGTTTCTGCTTCCTGTTCCAGAAATACTATCGCTAGAACAATATATAAATTTCACAGAAAACAAAGTTCAGAAATACAGACATTTTTGACAGGTAATGGGCTGTAATTATCAAATGTTTATCATAACCCAGGTTTGCATGACTACTATATCCTCATGGCAAACCTATCCAGGAGCTACAATGATGGTTTCTGTTTTACATATGAGAAAAGTGACTTTGAGGAAACTCATAACTGCCCTAAACTGAAAGACACATGCCTGGAAGGCAGGGGAACTTGGCCTGCTTATGCAGTTAGTTTTACAAAGAAAAATCACTGACTGTGTACAATGGTGTCATCCAATGTGTCAGCCATTGGCCTTGTGAAGATATTGAGCATTTGAAATGTGGCTACTCCTACTGAGATGTTTTGGCTGTGCAAAATGCATGCCATCTTTTGAAGAGTACAAATAAAAAAGAAACTATTGATATTGATGATTTTGGTTACATATTGAAATGATAATATTGTTGATCTCTTATATTAAATACATATATTCTTAAAGTTAATTTCAGCTGCTTTTCTTTTTTATTTTAAATATGGCTATTAGAAGATTTAAACGATTTAAAAGATCCCACTCATTCAAAATGTCAGGCATTGTATTAGATCCTGGGATATGATGGTGGATGTATATGGCAAATGAGAGCATTGATTATCTAGAAACAATCTGTTAATATCACTGGGATTCTAGTCCAAGCTCCTAAATCTGAGCACCTTCACTAGCCCTTCCTTCCTTTTCCCCCCACCTGGACTCCATGGTCCCTGTGAGGATCATACACTATATCCTCAGCTCCCACCCTTTTCTGATTTCTTGGACAAGTCCATATTTTGTTTTCTGTGACTCATGATTTCTTTTATTTCAAATATCCAGAAAATGAAAATATGTAATGACTAAATTATGTGAATTGTCTCCAGAGACTGCTTGGCAGGAGATGTGGAGTAACTGTGAATTTGCAAACCCTTACTGGGGTGACACAAATGGAATTTGCGCAGTATTTCTATTGAATGTCACTGGTACAGAGAATAAATTCAAGAGGAGAAAGCATTAGAAAATGTTATCTAAAGCCTGGTTGAATAATGACTTATTGATTCGCCCATTCATTCAAAATGTCAGGCATTGCATTAAATCCTGGGATATGATGGTGAATGGATATGGCAAATGAGAGCACTGATCTCATTGATCTCTTATCTTTGGCAGGAAAACAGATCATCATAAAGCAAGACAATTAACAAACACGATAGAGTTATGATCATGTGCAATCATTATAAGAACATCCTTTGGTTAAATATCCCATAGGGGGTAACATTTATACTAATAACTGAAGGGTAGGAAGGAGTCAGTCATGTGAAACACTGAAGAGCATTCCAGCCAGAAGGAACAGTCATAGAAAGGTCTTGGGGCCTGTCACTGGAAGCCTGTTACTGGAAAAATGTGCACAAGGAAAATAGCATTTTGAAATATGGCTGAAGACTTTGGAAGACAACACTTGTGTCAATCCTTATGGGCCAAAAAATTGGGAGTTTATTCTAGGTGCTGGGGACAGCCATGGATGGATTTGAAGCCAGGTTATGCTTTAAAGCAATTACCTCGACTTCATATTACACAATCTCTTTTACTTCAAACATCCAGAAAATCTATAAAGATTAAAAGTAGATGAGTGGTCTCCAGGGACTTCTTGGCAGGAGCTGTGGAGTAACTGAATTTGTGGACTCTTACTGGGGTAACACAAATGGTCTAATAGTAGAATTTGGTGGAGGTTGCATGACTTGGTATATTTACTAAAAACTGTTGGACTTCACACTTAAAATGGGTAAATTTAATAATATGTCAACTCTGCCTCACAAAACTGGTTTAAAAATAGATCCCTGTGAGTGACATAAGGGAAACTGATTCAGGGAAGCAAGAGTGGCAGGTTAGCAGGCAATTCCTATAACCTAGACAAGTTCAATGAATCTTGAGCTCAGATTGTAGAAATACAATGAACATGGCTATGTGGTTTCCTTTAGAGGATTTAGCCAGGGATTGTTACTTTTGCTATAAAGGACCAGATTGCAAAAATTTTAGGTATTGCAGGTCACCATCTCTGTCACAGCTAACTCAGCTCTGGGCTGCTGTGAGGGATGGCATCAATGAATGACCATGACAATGTTCCAATGGAAATTTACCAAAGAACACTGAAATTCATTCATGCCATTTTCACATGTCGACAAAATATTCTTCATTTTTTCCATCTATTTGAAGCTATAAAGGTCTCCTGAACTTAGGGTTCTCTTCACATAGATAGCCTGCATGGTGCTCCTGCTCCAGGCTCCTGCCAGCCCTGTCCAGCCCCAGTAGCCCCAGCTGCCTCAGAAGATTCCCAATGGCTGTGTGCCAGGTGATGCTGAGCCCACAGACCTTGGTGACAGGAGGGGAGAGTCACCACCTGCTAGCTCCCATGTGGCTCCTTCAATGTGGTCATTACAGTTGGGAAAGCTTTCCCAGCTCTTGCTGAATCACAGCATTGTCAGTCCCTTCATGGATTTTATTCAGCTTATCACAGGCATTTTTCTCCAATGGAGCTGATCCCTTTTCAGTGCACAGATTTTGGGGTAGGATTATTACTCCTTTTTTTCCCCATATTTTGCAAAGGATTTAAAGCAAAGTTATCAAGCCTCTCCCCACCCTCTGTATCTTTCCCTAAGAACTCATATAAATCCCAAGGCACAGACCTAGCAGTTAATCTTTCAGGCTGTTTAAGTTCTTTGAAGTCACTCATCCTGCTCAATTAGGATCTCAATGCAGTCTTCAGCCAGGAGGAGGACTTGTCCTCATATCTGTGATAGAGGAAACATGATCTTTAATTCAAAGAATTGGAATGAGAACAAAAGAATCCCCTAAATCATGGCTGGAAGCAAGGCACCCGCTAAAACGTTCTGCTCTCTGAGTCAGTGGTCTTCCCACCGTGGACCTGGAAGTAAATGGACAAGTTCCAAGCCTGGCTCTCCTAGCTGCACTTCCTGCCACCAACTACTCATCTGAGCCTTGGTTTCCTCAAACTAAAAACTAAAGATGATAGCCGGTAATGAGTAGGTTGCTTAAGGACCCAGTGGCTAGCTACCATACGGTCACCAATGGGACACTCCCATGGACAGTCCACAAGTGTTAGAGCCTCCATTTTTTTTTCTTCCTTAAATCTTTTTTGAAGGCAGACACTCACTCTTCAGTGTTCTCTGGGTGACAGCTTGAGATTAAAATCCAGAACTCTCCCATCAGCTTAATGATCTCAGGCCACTCTCTGAATCCCCAAGCCTCTGGATATCCACCTCAAGGAGAGGGAGCTGACACTGATGTGGAAGGGTGCTATGGCTGCCTTCAGGATATATCATCCAGACCTTCTAGCACTCAAGGAGGCCACTGACACCGGGAGGTGCTGCAGCACATGCTTTACTGTGTTCATGTTGTGCATTGTGATTATTCTGTATCTAACTGGGTGACTTTCAGCATGCTCATTTGCAGCCACAGGGCTGTTACTGATAGAACACAGGCATGTCCATGTCCTAGACTAATTTCACAAGACTCAAGGGCAGATTCTTGGATCCTCAGTCTCAATGACACTTCTTAGCTCTACTCCTGGGAATGTGACTGGCTTTTAACCCTCTGCCCACAACAATGCTTGGAAGTAATCAATTTTGTTTGTTTTCAACAATGGAACTTTTAGCGACACTCTAGGATATTTTGCAGGTAGGAGAATAGAACTGAATGAGCTGGAAAGTGACACTGTCTTCAGAATCTGAGACCAAGTTCAAATCCCAGTTCTCCCATTTGGAGCCATGTGGCTTTTGGCTGGAGGGGCTCTACTCTGATCCTCAGGTCTTTCTCTTGTGTAACAGATTAATCAACATCTCTCTGGTGCAGCATACTTGGCAAGGTAAAACAATAAAGATCTTGTCCCCAGAGTGGAGGCTCAATAAATCATACTATTAGGGAGGAAAAAAAAAAACAATAACAACAAAATTTTCTCTATTATTTTAGATTCAGTGGCTTGGGCCTTGCAAATTGAACTGAAAAAAAAAAGATAAACAAACAGGAATAAAAAGGTTTATTTCATGTGCTTAGGGCAGGCCTCACAGAGATCAGATGAAAATTCCCCAAAACACCCAGAGGCTTATATACCATTTCAATGAGAGATCAGTAAAATGGGGAGAAGATAAAGTCAAAGAAAAAACATTTCTAGCCTCTGGAGGTGGTAGATTGTGGGGAGGTAAATGCTGGGGACACTAATGGAAGATAAGGATAATTTTAGTGATTTGCTCATGCAGGGCCAGCTTAGCACCAATTTTCCATCTTCTTCATGGCTATGAGACTTTCCTGGGAAAGAGCATTTAAATTGTCCATATTTCTTATAAATTTATGCACATAGTCAGAGAGGGAGACCTTTGAGGAAGCGTCTTTATGTTCAATTCTCAATGACCTTCAGCTCCAAATAATCCATGTGCTAAAGCGGTTTATTTTGGGGTGGCTTATTCTGATCCCCTCCAGTACACTGCTCTTGTCCCATGGTTACATGACTTGCTTCTCTGCAGGTGACCCTGAAGAAGCAATGATTTACAAAAAATTATCCAATAATAACCATGAGGAATGCAGAAAAATAAAGATAATTCTGTTTCAGGGCAATTATTTGGACAGCTGGCTAATCTTTGTAATATATGATTTTGAGAGTTGTGATTCCATTCCATGGGGACATCACCTTGCCTACTGGAGTGCTGACATGTTTGACTGAGCAACATCACTTTGGTTGGTTTGTTGAACAGCTATGCAGCACCTGCCCTGTGCCAGACACTTCCCAGTGCATTTTATACATAACAAGTGCTTTGTCCTCATGTCAGCCTGGAGTGAGGGAAGTGAGGCACAGAGAATATTAGTAACCTGGACAGCTGGCAGGTGGCTGAGTCAGGAAGGAGACCTAGCCATTCTGACTCCTGAGTCCATGCAGCAGCAGATACACCAAGCCGTCCCATCATGTTCTGCATGAGTAAAGGTCCAGCGTGGCCCAGATCACAGTGATCAATCCAGCAATTAAATTAAGTCTGTCCAACCTTAAGCCTGGGCTCCTCCTGGTGCCCCAGCCTGTCCCTCCAGGCTTGCCAGGAGAGGCTGGGGAGGCTGGATGATCTCACTCTCACCACAGAGTGATGCCCAGCTGGTCAACTTGGGTAAGCAGTGAAGTTCCTTAACAAAACCCCCTGAATCTCCAAATCAGGCTTGTTTCAAATATCGAACAAGACATACTAAAATATTTTTTTAATCTCAAATTTATAATTACCTGTGTATCCCCTGTTTCTTTTTGCTACATCCACCAGCTTCGTTCCACATAGTGATGTGGCCAAGGGCACACAGAAAGCCAAAAGTGAAGGGAGGGGGTTTTCTTTCACATGAACAAAACCAACAGGAATTGCAGTCTTAAAGTAATAGATGTTAGCATATTCATGCTTAGTAAGTGGAAGAGAAAGGTAACAATGAAGCAAGCAATGAGTCAAAAAGAAAAAGAAATTTGTATCTAAATATAGTTATCATATAGATGGTGTAAATCTATAGTATCTATTTATGATAAATTATGATGTCTAGATATACAATCTCTATAAAATCTATATGTAAATTTATATAGTTATTTTGCTAGACAACCACTTTTTCTACTATAAGTTTGTGTCTGCTGGGATCCTGAGCTCCAGCACAGATGCAGAATAGAAAGAGGAGGAAGAGGAAAAGAGAAAAGATAAGAAGACAGGAATTCAGATTCCCAAGTAGCTACCACATCCCAGAGCCTGCACTGGGCCATCTCACTGAATCTTCAGGAAACACAGAGAAAGCCGTGACTGTCCATTCTGTGAGTGACACTCAGAGAGGCCGGTGGGCAAACCTTCCCCAGCAGCAGAGGCACTAGGAAGAGACTTCACCTAGTTCTCCACATTTCCTGGCCTTCACAGCCACAGCCCTTTGCTGACGAGAGTGCAAAACCTTTCAAAATGCAATTTTCCATGAAGAGGGAGAACCACCAACCAGCTCCCCACCCCCCACGCCCATGCCCAGTGAGTCCATGCTCACTATCAAATTGTTTTTAGTCAAGTGTGGATTATATACAAGAAATCAGTTTTGTTGTTGAATTAAGCTGAGACAATAATGGGATTAATATTGTTATCTCAGCTTAACCCGACCTATACTAACTAGTACAAAGCCTTTTTCAGATTGTTATTCTAATGACTCCCCATGTGCTGCTCTCAAAGTACTTTCTGCATCCATGTTTTTAATATTCAACCCTATTCCCTCTAAATGCCAACTTATCTGCTTCCAGGTGGCCAGGATCACAACATGCCAAGCTTCCTGCTGCATGGGCCCCCACTAAGGCTGTGCATGGGACTTGCCTATGTCCTGTCCCTTGGGAACACAGGTAGGTCTGGTCAGTTCCAGAAGTATCTGTTCTATATAGGAAATCTGAGTATTCATTGTGCTTTAAGAATCTCAGCAGTCAACATTTCAACCTTAACCCTAAATGAATCTGATCAAAATGGCCATTGTAAGTCCATTTTGTGTTTTTTTTTTTGTTGTTGTTTTGTTTTGTTTTGTTTCCTCCTCCCATTTCTCTCCTTTACTCCCCAAACATCACTCAATGGCACCCTACTTCAGGGGACAGTCCTGAGCCCCAGAGTGCTCCACAGGCCCTTCTTTTCTCACCTTCACCCGTTCCTACAAATCCCCACCTCTTTTTTCTCATAGGCTCCATTGCCTTGGCTTTCTGTCAGTTCTTCAAACTGATGTGCCCACTGTAGGCCTTTGGCTCATGCTACCCTGCCCGTGGAAGGCCCTCTTGGCCAGCTAAATCCTACCTGAACAAGATTCATCCTTCAAGTCAAGGCTTAATACCCCCTGTCTCACACACACACACACACACACACACACACACACACACAGTAAGACCTCCAGGTCACTGAGATGAGATCTGGCTCCTGCTGTCCTGACTCACAGTCCACACTCACAACACTGAGCAGACCCTGGTGCTCGAAGGTGTCATCAAGTTCTGGTGTTCTAACAGTTCCTCACTAAATATTTGATGGCTAATGATTGGATGAATGAGCAGACTACATGTGGTGTTTTAAGCAAATCACAATTTCAGATTATAATTTTCTCATCTATAAAATGGGCAATTTGATTTAAATTCTCTCTGATGTTACATCTGGATTATAATTTCTCTGATAAAACATTTTTTTTTTTACTTTAGTGTCTGGCATTAAGGGAGAATCCAAGAAAGAAAAGGGAATGGCCTTCCTACCTATAACAGGTAAATGGGCAGGGTTTCCTCCTGCGCTCACCATTCTTGGGCAAATTCTATGACCCTCTGTGCCTCCCCTCTTTCTCCATGGCTGGAGACTGAGTCTGCAGCTAATGCTCTGACAGTCACCATCATTATTCCCATGGGCAGCAGCTGACCTTATGGCTTGTTGGATACTTGGATTCTCTCACAATCTTATTAAATCACAAAGACCAATCTGACATTCCACCAGTGACAGAAGGTTTTATAATAGGAAGCATTGTCATTGGCCATCATCTCCTTCATAATAGTTTCATCTCTCTTTGCCTTTCCGTTGTGATGGTATGAAATTGGCTGTGCAGAAATGACGAATAACTGGCACTGTACGGAACAGAGTCAGAGAGCAATGCTCTCTTCTTATTTTTTTTCTTATTTTGACACAGAGTTATCTCTAAGTTGACAGGCTGTCCCTGAACTTCTGATACTCCTGCCTCAGCATCCAGACTTACTGGGGTTATAGGCATGAGCCACCAAGCCTGACCTAAATTTTTGATAAATAAGCAAATAATTTTTATATGCTTTTTGGGGGGAAGGGGCATGAAAGTTACTTTTAATTTTCTAAATTTTTATCTTTAATTAGTTAGAACACTCACATAATTCAATTATAAAAGGTACAAAGGTATATAAAGATAAAAAGCTTCCTCAGCCCACTCCTCCCCTTTCCTTAGGATGCCAGAGGCACCAATATGTGAACAAGTAGGATCATTTTTCATGAATGTGAACCTTATTTGAACTTCCAATTTTCTCCTCTTCAAATGAGAACACAGATCCTGTTCCGTAGGTAATCATAAAGGATGAGAGGTGATAAAATACTCAGTGTGAAGAATCGTGAGATGTGTCAGGTACCTTCCGTTGTAAAGATACCACTGTCTGCTTGTGTTTTGGTGGTGCTGCGGATGGAGCCCAGGGTCTCACACATACTAAACCAGCACTCCACTGAGCTACCCATTCCCCAAGGTGGTGTTTTTTTTTTCAATAATAGAATAATGAATTTATATAATCTATCCAGAAATTTATTTGAAAAATGCTTCTTATTCCAAAATTTGTGCTTTAGGGGTATTTAGTTCACACTTCAAATAGTGTTACTAAAATCCACCCAAGGATTTGCAATTAGAAAAAGGAGTGCAAGGCATAATTTTTTTTAGTAAAAGGAATCTGTTCAAGAATTATGGTCAGAAAATATAATAATTACGGCATAATTTTAATGTAATATTTATTTTCATATGCATAGTCCATAAATATGAATTCAAGAAGATGAGATGGACTCATTGAAGCCATTCCATTTATTTCTGAGAGATTATTTTGCAGGGATCATGTATGTTTTATTAGATTCTGTTAAATCTAAAATTGTTACTAATAATTCAATGAGAATACACCTAAATTTATGGAAGTAAAAACAACGTGAGCAGATTTATTTACTTAAAATAGCAAACTAATAATAAAAGAGAAAGAGAGAGAGAGAGAGAGAGAGAGAGAGAGAGAGAGAGAGAGAAAGAAAGAGAGAGAATGAATTATGGTCTGAAAGACTGAACCAGGCTGACCTCTGTGGCAGAAAGGTGTGGGCATCATGCCAGGCAGCAGCCCTTATCAGCCCTGTACCCTGCACAGAGGCTACTGCTGCTGGGTGGGTAGCCAGCAGGTCTGGGAGTGCCTCCCACAGATCCCAGGGGCTGCTCCAGGGCAGATATGCAAGTATAGTGCCACTTAGAGCACCTGAGGAGACAGAACTGGAATCTTCCAAGCCAGTGAACAAGTCATTTGAAAGCTTTGACCTGATTAATAATTTATGTTTGTCTCAAAGTTCCTTTTGTTGTAACATAGCCCCTCTACCTCTGGCAGCCATGTTATGGGAAAGGTAATTCATAGCCCCCTTGTGCCTCTAACCCTGAAATATCTGGTATTTAACCAAAATACTTTGATAACTAGTAAAAAGCCACAATGGTGTAAGCAGGCAAAAGTTGACCTGGCCTCAGCTTCAGTAGGATACTTGAAAAGCAGGAGGGAACAGGCTACCTCGCCATTGGTTGATGGATGGATAAAGAAATTATGGCCTATACGTAGAATGGAATGTGATTCAATTTTGAGAGAAGAAAATCCTTCCTTTTGCAACAACACAGATGAATTCTGAGGACACAGTGTTCCATGGAATAATCCCGTCACAGCAGGGCAATCCCTTGGTGTCTCCCTTACATGAGGACTCTGGAAGAGTGAGGCTCACAGGCACAGAGAGGAGAAAGGTGGTCACTGGGGTTGGAGGAGGACATGGAGTTTGTCGTTCAACGTGTATAAAGTTTCAGATCTACAAGATGAAGAAGTTCTAGAGCTCTGCCGTAAAACCCAGTGCCTATGGCTAACAATACCATACTGTGCCTGAAAAATGTGGTTGGGGGCAGACTTCATATTAATTGTTCTTATCACACTAAAATGAAATTTAAAAAGTGAGTGGAAGCAGCACGGACAAGCAGAGGGTTTTATCTTACCCTCTAGCTGGCTGTGGGTTTAACTTTTATGCATCTCAATTTTCTCCACCCTTCATATGGATAAATTACATGAAGCTGCACTTTCAGGATACTATTTTCCTGATAAAAATTTTTATTTCAGTGTCTGGAAACAGAGGCATTAATAAGGAGAAAGATGGGGCTCTCCCAGGAGCAACAGGTAACTAGGCTAACCCTGGTTTATTCTGGAGCACTGGGTACCTCTTTCAGACTCTCTGGGTTTTGTTTCTTCCATCTATAAAATGGACATATATCACCCTCTCCATCTAAATGTACGTGGAAAACAAGCATTATTATTATTTTTATTTTTTAGTTGTAGTTTGACCAATACCTTTATTTATTTATTTTTATATGGTGCTGAGGATCCAACTCAGGGCCTCAAATATGCTAGGAGAGTGCTCTACTGCTGAGCCACAAGTGCAGCCCAGTTAACATTTAATTATGGCTGCAGTAAGGACAGCAGCAGATACAGCGTGGCAGTATCTCCTCTAATGCAAGCTAACTGATCCTCCAGGTCAGTCATTTCCTCAGGAGGCCTTCTCCATCCCCAGCTTAGTGAGCTGAGAAGAGTGCTGACAGCACCCTGTTGTTCTCTGTATTGACATCTCTCACCTGTCATTACAGGTGAATCTCCTGGTGCCCAAGCCACAGACAGGAAGCTTCCTGGAGCTAGAGATGATTATTTCCAATTTACCTCATTGTATCCAACACCTAGCATCTTGCTAGGCTTCCCATGAGTATCTGTTGAATAAATGAATGAATGCTTTTGACATTTCAAAATCTCCTTTGATATTTTCTTGGATATCACAAACTTTGCCAAGTAGACAAGCAACCTGATGCTTTGGAGGGACCTCTTCTCTGCAGTTCTAGGAAGTCGATTCTAAGCCCTTTGTTAAGTTTGCTCAGTTGGTACAGTGAAGGCAAGTTCTTGCTGTGCTCAGAACCTCAGTTTCCTGACCCAGTTAAGGAGTTGGGTAGATGAGACTCTCTGTATTGTAATCATCTTTTATATTTATTAAGATGTAGATTTACAGGTCACACCATACCTGGGAGATTAAGATTAGGAGGTGAGGGTGCCTTCAAGAGAACTCTGGATCTGCCTTTCTCAGTTTCCCCCAGTGACCTTATTATACTGCAGAGCCTGAGGGCAGCTACAGCAAGGCTCCAACTTCTCTAGCTCCCTGAGGCTGGGAATGGGGACTTGCATTTCAGTTATGAAAACATTTATGATAGCAGGGAATGATGGATTATCCTGCCAACTCTGGAGAGACTGAAGCAGCCGACAGCAGGACAGGCTACACTCCGGAGCTTCTGTTAACTCCATCCTGCCCTCTGCAAGGCCCTGCACCAGGCTCTGCAGAATGTTGCAGAATCAAAAGCTGTGACTGGCACCTTCAGAAGCTCAGCCTCTTCAATGCCTAATCTAACCTGCAGAGCCCTACAAAGGTGCTCCCACTCCCATTTAACAGACACAGAAACCCAGGCACATGCCTGCCATTCAGACTGGAATTCAGGTCAGTTTACCCCAAGCCCATGATCTCACCCAAGGTTTTCCAAACTTGATGCATGATCAGAAACACCTGGAGCATTTATTAAATATGTGGCTCCCAGACCCTTGGCCTGGAGATTCTGGTTCATTTAGTCTTAGTTGTGACTCTGAAAGTACATTTCCACATGCCTTTGGTAATTCTTACCATCAGAAAACCTGAGGAACTGTGCTTGCATATTCAGACTCTATTGCAGAACCCATACCCCAAGGAGCTCATAGGACACGGTCAGGGCTTCCCACCTAGTGTATAGAATCAGGCCCTAAGGGGTTGTGCCCAGGAACTGAGGAAGAATGGGCCTCATCAGTTCTACTGTCCCTGCCCTATCCTGGTGGGTCACTTGTTAAAATTCAGAATCCTAGGCATACCCACCTCCCTAGTCTTCCAGAACTGTGGCAGCACAAATTTCTGCTGTTCAAAACCACCAAGTTTGTGGGAATTGGTAACAGAAGCCTCAGGGAACTATCATGTTTGGGATTTTTACTCAAAGAGTTGCCATGGCTTCAGAAAGACAGCAGAGCCAGGTGAAGGAAGACTGCAGTGGGTTGTTTGTTTTTTGTTGTTTTATGATTTGTGCTCACTGTTATCATTGGCTTATTATGCTATTAATTTTACTGTCTGTTTGCTCGCAAATAGTGTTTATTATTATTATTGTCTGCTTTTTCATCTCCATCTCTGGACAGATAGCTAGAAGTTCTCCTTGCTGAGCATTACCTCCTACAGCTCCTTTGCTTTCCACAAGTTTTCAGTGGCCATTTACAAAAGTGAGTGCTGCTGGCCCTTCCTGGTGGTGCTCATGGTGGAGAAGGCCAGCTGGTGTCAGGGCCACTGTGTGATTGCTTCTTTTTTCACAGTTTCTATCCTGAAGACAGTGGACCTGGCCAGATTCCCCACAAGTTACTGCTACTTCTAAACAACCGCATCAATGACTTATCAGGTGGATGGAGCTGGCTGCAAGACTCATGGCGTTTCCAATTTCTCTTGTGCCCTTTTAAACATGTCCCCCTGCACTTTGTTGTAAGGTAAGAAAATACAGAGATATCTTTTGCGTTTAAATATATTCACATTCATTGTCCCAGAAAGTTACTTGCTTGGTTTTACTGTAGAGGAATGGCTGTGTGTGCACAAAGGGGCAAAGACAAGGTTCACACAGCACAATTAGGGAACAGCATGACCATCTGTCATCAGGAAGATGGGCTATGTGTGATCAAGCTTTGGAAAACAGTCACAGACAATGCACAAATGAGTGGGTGTGGCCAGATGTTTCCTCTGCATTGAAAAATGTCCCAGAGACTTTGAGTTAGAAAAAGAAGGTCACAGGGACTGGGAATATAGTTCCCCAGTAGGGCACTTGCCTTGCCTATGTGAAGCCCTGTGTTTGCTACCTGGCACTGCAAGAAACAAAAAAGAAGAGAAAAAGGAAAAATTACAAAGTGACACATAGAATACAGTATTATTGATGAAAACATTGTACATATCTGGACACCAGATCAGCAATTTCTGGAGTCTGTGGTTTGGAGTAGAGACTGCTATTAAATGGAGAATTGTTTTATCTTGATTTTTTTCATTAAGAGTGTATCCATGATCCTTATATTTACAGAATTTTGGAAAATAGAAGTGAAATTATTGCCACTACTTCTTGCATTCAACAAATTCTTTATTGAGCACATACTGTGAGTCAGGCACTTTTGCAGGGGTTCAGGACCGCAAAGTAGACATATCCCTGCTCTCCAGAGCTAAGAGGTGGGTCAGAGAGTAAGTGAATAATTTGGAAATGCACAGGACTGATTGCCTGACCATGAGGACAAAGAATCAGGGTAGGGCAAGAGAGCCATGGGGGCAGAGCTGCTGCTGTGTGCAGGGTAGAAGGAGAATCTCCACAGAAACCAGGGAAACAAGGGTCGATGTTCACATGGTGGAGGGCAAAGGCCTAGGCAGTGTCATGGGGCATGAACCCAATAGGCGAGGGTGGGGTACAGAGGATGCTGCAGGTCACATGGGAGTTTATAGCCTGCTCAAGGATTTCCAAGTTTCCCTATGAATAAAAAGGGAAGCTGTAGTCTTGAACAGAGAAGCAGCAAGTTGGGAACAGCACCATAAGGGATTCGTCTGCTGAAGAAGAGATGGTGAAGAAAGCGAGGGCAGAAAGCCACCGAAACCTGCTCTCCTCTCCCATTTAACTGAATATAAAATGCTTTCCATGGAATGACAAACTCCAGCAGGCATTAACACTGGCTTTGCGATCTGTGAATATGAGCATTTCCTTAGCCGTGGTTGGACTTTTGGGTGGATTTTAGGTTGTTCCCAATATGAACAATCCTGCACTGATCATCTTTGTGTATAAAGTTTCTCCCTGTTTCAGATTATTTTATGAATGTAGACTCCCCAAAGTGGAATTTCTAAACCAACACTGAAAGTTTTAAAGATAATTATTATTAAGATTTACTATAATATCAGTACTATGTGCCAGACCCTGCATGGAGTACTTAATATGTCTTATCTTATTAAACTCACCCTGCAAATTTCAAGAAATTACATAGAGTAATGGGTTTCATTGTGGCATATTGGTACCTGCAAATGATATCCTTTGATGATACCACCCCCATCACCTACCCTACCCTGATACCGAAACTCAGTCTATGTCTCCATTGCTGATCTAATAGTGAGGACAAGGTTTGGGGAAAAGGAAAAGGAGTCGGTGATTTGCTAACAAAGGAGAAACATCGGGTATTCCTGTCCCAGAGGCTGTGATTCTCATTGTCAGGACATCGTGGGCTTTTAAAAGAGGAAAACAAGGGCCCAGGTCCAAATGTTATCAGCAGATATAATTAATCAGTGTCTATCAGGTGTCCACAAGGGAGCCCTTGCTCCAGGGCCTGGGATGGGAGCTTCTTTACTCTTGTGGTCAGGGACACTCTTCCATACAGTCGGGGACATGATAGATGAACCTGGATGGACAAGCCACCCCACTATAGGAACTGTGGCCAGAACTCAACACATGCAGACAATATGTTGATAAGTCTAAATACTGGGTACTAACAAGCCAGTTTTAAGGAAGTTTTAAAGACAAAAGATAGTATAAGGATTCTGAGATATTCAAATGAAAAAGATTACCAAATCCTTGGCCCTGGGACCTAGCATTTCTGGAATGTTCTAACTAACTAGAGTCAATGAAAACCAAGTAATATATATAAATTTTTTTAAAAGAGAGAGAGAAGAGGGGAGAGAGAATTTTTTTTAGAGAGGGGGGGAGAGACAGAATATTTTTTAATACTTATTTTTCAGTTTTTGGTGGACACAACATCGTTATTTTATTTTATGTGGTGCTGAGGATCGAACCGAGCACCCCACACATGCCAGGCGAGCGTGTTACCGCTTGAGCCACATCCCCAGCCCAAGTAATATTTTTAAGAGGGGAAAAATACCTTGAAATAATTGTAAGATTAATTCTTCACAAAATCTTTGTGCGTGACAATTTGCATACCAGGCAGTGATGGCCTGGTATCATATTTCAGAGTGTAAGTATTAGGAAGCAGAAGTCTGTTCAGTTAGTCTATATTAAAATACTGGCTGAAGGACTCCGGAAGCAAACATTTCTATGGACTTCTCTTGCTCTCAAATCTTTCTGAATAGTGGATGGAAAGATTTAAGTTAACACCAGCCTCATTCCTCACTTTTAGTCCACCCCATATCCTGAAGCTTAGAGTTTATAATATTATAAGAAAAAAATTATGTATTTAGTTTAAAAAGAGAAAAAGGTGACTATTACCTCAGTGACAATTTTAATCAAGTAGGTGCTATTATTATTTCCATACTAGTGATAAGGAAACTGAGTACAGTTTCAGAAGATCACACAGCAATTAAGTGGCAGAGCCAGGGCTCAGACTTTACTACAAAGTTTATGCCCTGAACCACCCCACTATAGGAACTGTGGCCAGAAATCAATACATGCAGACAATATGTTAATATAGAAGCTACTTCCTCCAACTACTAGGACAGAACATGGATATCTAATAGCCCAGTTTCCAAGGCTACTGAGCTGAGCACTGACTCCATATTGGTGGTCAGTCATTATAACTCTAGATTCCCTGGCTTCCAGCAACCTTCCTCCACTCCCCCCACACCCCAACACATACATACAGCTTGCTGTTTCTCAACTCTGTACTTTTGTTCTTGCTTTCAAAGCCCCCTCTCTCCCTGATATACTAATTTCCATGTACACTTCACTCTCTCCTTAGGAATCCCTCCTCTCTGGAGCCCTCCCTAACCCTTTCTTCAGGCCCTCAGCCCCACGCCTACAGGTTGCCATAAGGTGCTTCTCTGTGCTACCAATGCAGCTTCGCACACATCTAGCACAGTCAAATTTACAACCTTCATAAACTATGTACAAAGTCAGCACTCCTGTGCCAGAAATAGGATTATTGAACTGAATTTAGAGACATCTGGATGGTGGCAGATTAAAAAAAAAAAAAAAACAGAAAGAAAACCCAAGAATGGAATTCTAGAAGCTAAGGAAAGTGGGTAGATCAAGCAGTATCAAAGGACTCTTGTTTAAATACCTTTACTAATTACTGAAAATGTATAATCCTTATGGTAATCCAGAGCTATTCAAATCGGATATCATGTTAAAGGAGATTAGGAAAGTCAGTATTAGGAAAGGATGCAAATAAACACTCCAATTATAAGTGTACACAAGCCCCAAACATGAAAAATATAGCCCCAACAAATTTTTAGTTCTTTGAGCAATGCAGAAAGTAAGTCAGAATAAATCCCATAGAATATACTCAATGGGGGTTTATAAAGTGCCAACCAACGTATTACATGCTGTCATGCAAGGGGAATGCAAAGATGAATAGAAATAAGATGTGGTTCCTGGACTCAAGGAACTCACGGTGTGCTGAGTATGACAGACATACAAACAGATCACAGACAAAGGTGATGCACAGCAAGTAAACTGAAAGCACAGAGGTATCTAATGACAATGAGGTATTAAAACTTCTAGCATTATAGGGAGAAGAGACTGAAAAAATGGTAAACCAGAAAACTTGCCACTCCAAAACCAGAATTCATTACCTGTAATATTTAAAAAGGAAACTGATTTGAGTATTTACTAGACACAGAAGTAGAAACGATATGTAAAACCCCTGTTGCTATACCAAGGGGGAAAATTAAGGTGACAAAACAACGAGCCATTACATAAATTCACAAGAAAAACTTAAACAAATAAGACAATATATGAAACCATGAAATGACCAACTTATCATCATAAAAGCAATTGGTGATAAGGGGCATTAAAGGCTTCACTATTAGAAAACAAGAAACTTGACAAATAATGTTTTAACGTGACTAATAGCATATAATGTAAGGGTAGGGATAGGAAGCATTAAGGAATCAGCACCTTGCTGAATTAAATGAAATGTCCAAGTATTCTCTTTGGAAAGGTCCATCCAGAAAGCTTGAGTCTTGCTTGGGGATTTCTTCCTCTAGTTAAGCAGGCAAGAACCTAAATTTACCATCTAAATGTTTAAGAAAGCCACTTCTCTTGCTTGGGGTATAAACAATGATACAACAAGCTACACTTGATCTTCTGTGAAAAATCAGAGGACACAATGAGAACAAATAGGACCACAAAGAGAAGGCTACAGTCAGAGTAAAAATCAGCTTTACTGTTAAAAATTGGTAAATATCTGTGGAATCTCAAGTGCTAAAAAGGAAAGAAGGGAGACCAATACTGACTAAAGGCTTAGAGCAAAGACTTTTACATATATTACTTAACCTTTCCATCTATAATCCTGCAGTTCTGCTTTTAAACAAATGAGAGAACTAAAGCTCTAAAGGAAAAGGAAATGCCCTCATGGTACTCCTCCAGCACCTTGTGCTCCTGAACGTCACCACATCTCCTCCAAAACAAGGTCAATGTTTGCTAAGTGCATGGAAATAAAAATATTACTGTTTCATAAGGTGAACTCAAGTACACAAAGTCTCAATTAACATGTCATATAATGATTCTTGAATTCACAAATTCTTTTTTTCTGGTGGGGGGGGCAGGGATTAAACCCAGGGGTACCTAGTCACTAAGCTATATCTCCATTCCTTTTTAAGTTTTCATTTAGAGACAGGGTCTCTCTGAGTTGCTTAGGGCTTCCTAAGATGCTGAGAGTGGCTTTGAACTCACTATCCTCCCACTTCAGCCTCCCAAGCTGCTAGGATTATAGGCATGCACCACCACACACAAATTCTTGAATTTCTGTTTTTGCTATTTAAAACCTTCTTAGAAATAACTAATATGGCAGAAGGCAGTGTCATGTACTGACTGATAAATTATATTTGGAACTATCTTCCTGTCTTCTACTCTAATAGCCAAAAGGTCTTCCTAAGAACAATTTGTTGCCTCAGGATATTTTGCTCAATCTTTATAAAAGGAGATTCCTCCCAATCCATCAGTATAATCGCTAATGATTTATATTTTAGTTTGAGAATGTTCAACTTCTGCAATAAAAATGCCAGAGAAAGATGCCTTAGAAAGCAATGATATGATGAGGAGGGACACTTTTGTCATCTATCTTTAGCCCAGTTGTCTTGCCGTCCCCTGCAGGATGCAGTTCCCATGCACAGTGCTATAGTATATAGTCTTCTTGGGAGAACCCATTAATACTTCATCTATTCCCTTCTGAAACTCTTTAAACTTTAAGCAGGTTGAAAAAAAAGACAAGTTATTTAATCACAAGTTTTAAGGGAAACTGCTAAAAAGAATAGATTGTTGGATTCAAAATGTTACATTTATTGCCCAAATAACCTCTGGCACAGTGAGCAAGAAGCTTCATAACCTCCCCTCCCATCCATGTCTAAAGACCTAAGATCAGATGTTCTTTTTCTCAATGTCTAGATTGGTTAGGTTCCATGAATAGTCAGAAATATATGGATTATTTAATATATGTGGCTCCACTTGATAGGAGATGAAGAACATCTTACAGATTTTCAAGGCATGGAATCCTTAAAAGAATATCCAAGGTCTTTTAGGGATTGCAGGAGATTAATGACTTGGCTAATAAGAGCTATTAGCAAGGGACCCTACCACAATGGCACTATTTCTTACAAAGACAGCTAATCTACTTTTCTATTATCTCGGGGCTATGCTAAACATCCCTTATCTTAGGTTTCTCATTTCCAAAATGACTGGTTGCATCTTAGGTGTCTATAATAGCCATTTACATTGTGAATTTATATAATTCTATAATTTTTGAATAATATAAATGTAAGAGACTCTGTAAATCAAACAATTGCACAATCATGATAGTAAATCTGCCATTTATTGAAGGCTTATTGTGACAGACACTGCAGCTAAGTGTTTTATATTTATCAGATAATTCAATCTTCACAACATCCTTATAGTTAAAAAACGAAAGAAAGGCTCAGAGAAATTAATCAGCCAAAGAGACACAAAGAAAATATGAGGTAATATTGATAATTGAATCCATGTTTGTCTTATCAAGATACCATAATTAAAAGAACCACTACTCAAAAATATGGATACTACTTGATTAGTTAGAAGTTGTATGAGTGCAAGGCTTCAAAATGTGACACTGGCAGATAAGTCAAAATTATATGTAGATAATACATCAAATAAATGTTCTATGTTTAATATTACATTATTTAAAAATCCATAGGCTTCACAAACATTAAACTGCCAATATATCTACCTTTCTAGAAATGCTAATTAGAAACTCTGAGTCCCCAAAATATCTAATAAATGTCATAATATTTTATAATATGTATCAGATAATAGCATTATTGCAACACTAGGTCTTCCTCAATTTTTAAAAGCCCCAGCATGATTCATCATGATTCAGTCTACTTTGTTTCAAAAGACATAATGCAAATATTTAATCCTAATTTGTATTATTATACAATACATATAATATGCATCTAAATAGTTTCTATTTTGTAAAGAATTATTGCAATTTCATGTGTTAAATTTTGTGAACAATACTTAAAAAGTCATACAGATATATAAAAGAGGCAGAAGTAAAAACCTAGCTATTCAACATTGGACTTACTTGCCAGCATTAAGTGTGTTACTGAGATGATATAAGACACAGTATTTATGCCAGGGCATTGTGCCACATGTGTATTTTTTAGCAATGTACTTATAAATCCAGCTCTTTGGAAAAATGTGTGTAGCAGATAGAGTTTGTCTTGGCAATTTTCTGACCTTTTTAATTTCTTTCATTCTACCTCTGCTTTCTCATTGTATTCCCTCCAGGTTCTGAGATAAACAACATATCATAATTTCTAAATACATGTAACAAAATTAATTTATTTCTCTAAGATCCTGGAACATTACCACATGTTTTTCCTAAAGATAACAGATTTTTTCAGGAGAATGAACTCCAAAAATGAGACGTTCTGATATATGGCAAACTCCTGAAATGACTGCTTGCAGCTTCCATGACCCTGGGGCTTGCCAAATCAGGTGGCCTCCCATGCCACCTTCCTTCCTGCCTCAAGGCAATGGTGGATAGCAAGCTAGGTATTTCTTTGAGCATGGTGGTGCCCATGGCAGTGCCCACAGTGAGCAGGCAGTCTAGTCTATATCCTCTGAACCTGGGAGTCTTACGAGGGGTCAGATTGGGCTGATAGACAGATCCTGGTTTTTTCACATTCTGTGAAAGCAGACCTAGAGCACATATATTTAGAAGCTATGTTAGGATTTGTATGTCTGGAGGAGAATGAAGGGAAGGCTGGGCCTTCCCTTTAATAAAGTTGGTCATCAGCATAAACTTCGTATTAGGACTAGAAACAGTATTCCAGCTGAGTAGTGACTCTTGAGGACAAGATGATCAAACTTTAGCTGTTGGATTTAATACTGACCCAAAACCATTTCTCAAGAGAAAAACTAAGAGTTTTTCAAAGAGACTAAAAAAACATAATATCTTTCATAATTGTCAACTTTCTGTCAGAATTACACAGTTGACATGACTGTTTTATGTGATTTTTACAACTGCAAATAATCATAACAAAATACAAATTAGAAAAGGAAGAGTCAGAAATTCTTTCTACTCACATTTCTTTGGGAATGTAAGCTACATTCCTCAAATACAGAGACATTCTTTTCCCACACAATGAAAATGAATAAATATTTTTAGACTTTAAATAGTTTTACTGCCTAAAGTAATCTCTTAGATATTTAAATCATCATGAAATGTCTTAATATTAATTGAGAAGTCTAATATAACTTTAAAAAGAGAGAGATGCAGCCTGAAAATAGGTGATGAATCTTGAGTCTACAGGTCTTAGAGAAAGTTCACTCAAGCAAGCTGTACGCAGAGAAAAACTAATTTCAAAAGGAATGTAATAAAGACTTGCGAATTTAGATACATATGATCAACAACCTCTCTCCATGTCCTTTCAGAGAGGTATGAAGTAATAGAAATTCATGCATCAATGAGAAAATACCTATAAGCTGTACTGCCTAGTCATATGATAATCATAAAAAAATTCCTATAAGTGTTTGTACACTCTATATTCCATGGGCTGGTTTTCCTCCTGAGGTGTCATATCTGTTAGGTAAACATGCAAACAAAGGTGCAGCTACACCTTAAGTCTGCAGAAAGGCAAGGTAAAGCAGCTGGTCTGAAGCTAGAATGTAGAATGGTGTTTCTCTATTCCCAACAGGTAATCCCCAAGCTGGGTTCTTCCACCTTATAAGGAAAGTATCCTATAACATACTTCTTGTGTTGTTCTACATTTCATCAATCTTTGGGGTTGATTTCTTTTCAACCTGGGTTTTAAAGCACTTCTAGGGAAGAGTGCACTGTTTAATTAGGTGCCCTTGATTGTTTCATTGCATACAAATAATTAACAAGAAGATCAGCAAATGATGTCAAGGATGCAAAAGACACATTCTAAATAACTGAAGGCTGGTCCCACATCAAAACCTGAAAATGGTCTACTCATTCGCCCAGAATGTCTAACACATTTTGATATGATTTATAAAATTTTGCTTTTATTTTGTTGTTGATCCCCACTTTCTAGATATGGAAGGTATTTTCTTACAGCAACAACAAAAAAATAGGATGAAAATATTTAGAAGAAACCTGGACAGGTGCTGAGACAGGGTGTTGAATTTTTAAAAACATTATTTAATGGCCAAATGAAATAGTACTATTTCCTAACAGGCAGAATTAAGAAAGATTCTGAAATATTCACACTTATGCATAGAAAATCATTATGAGCTAAATGAGAGCTCTAATGGAGAATAAGGAGAAAATCCGGTGTCATTTGATTTTCTATCTGAACATTAGGAAGTCTCATTTAGGAATCAATTTTTGGAGCCATCTGTATAAGACAATCTTAATTTGGCATAACATTATTCTATCTGTTATACACCTGCTTGTGCTCTGGACTATGAAAGAAAAAATAGAAACTTTTCAACCACATCAAACCTCAGATCTTTATAATTAGTATCTTTTTGAAATAAAAGACAAATGCCAGCTTTATGCCAATACGAGTTCAGAATCTTCAGAGAATAAAGCAGGGAGTTCAAAATCTTTGAGCATTTTCAATTATTCAAAAAATAACAAATGTGGTTCTGCAGGGAACCTTCTAGAAAAGTCATTATACCATGGAAACTGAAGTATATTACATAGAAACACAGGAAGATTCAATCTCATCATGGTAATAAGATTTGAACACCCACATTTCTGGATATCAACTGGAGGCAGAATCAATTAATCTTTTTCTGTTTTCCATGAAACTTAGTTTTTAGTCTCTCATGCTTATCAATTTTTAAAGAATATATAAAAAAAACTTTTAAGAAGGAGGAAGTTTTAACCAGGATGGTCATTTTAAAAACTTGAATAGGCAACCTGAAAATTATAAGAGAATTATAAAATTCCCAACTAATAAAATTTTTGTACTCAACTCATCTAAGATGATAGCCAATCTTAAATACAGTTTGAATGAATAGTTCATAAAAGAAGAAAATTAATTATTCCTTCAAAAAATAATTCTAACCAGTTTCCTATATACCCATTATCTTTTAGACATTGGTTGCTATGCTTTAATCATCATAAATATTTATAACAAGGACAATGTCCCCAGGCTTCTGATTCAGGATTTAAATTGCCCTCCAAGTAATTAATTGCTAAAATTACTCATTTGTCAAAAAATTGGTACAATGCTTACAAAGAAACATTTACTTTATGGTGAATATTTATTTCAGAATGCCATATTGATAATAGACACATTCTGTATCTAATAAAAGTAGCAAAATAATTCTAGAAACTTTTTAATATTAACTTCTTTTTCTTATAAATTATCTATCCCAGTATGTATTCCTCAATAATGGAAATATTCATCAAGAAAGGAATACTCATCAAAAATGAAAAAAACTTTAAAAATCTTTTGTTGTTGCAAATTAGTATAAAATTATCCAAAATGCTCCATATTTTACTATGGAAATAAGGAGCTCTATGCTGTTCCAACTGGGCTTTTTTGTTTTTGAATTTGTTTTTGCTTCCATCTTTCTTTGTAATGCTTGAAATTCTGCCCACATCACACTAAGGACAATCTAGTCTCAAGTGCACAATATTTACATTTTTTACAACAACCAATTATGTACAAAACAGAAACCCAGAAAAATATGTAAATTTTCAAAACCCAAGATAAATATTTAAAAACATTTCTATATATCATCTTTCTATGTTACATGGTAATGAAACTAGAAGTCAAAACTGACAAATGTAGAAACAGAAGAATTTTATCACTGTGCTATTCTTTTGATCACCATAATAAATATTACAATCTCATCATTTAATGATATGTGAAGTATTCAAACACAGAGCTTCAGAACTGCTAAAAGGGCATGCTCTTTTAAACATAATAGCTTATCTCACCTAGTTTTCACATCTCTTTAAATTTTTGTAGAACAATTTTGCTGTCTTATTTTAGCTCAATTAGTTTTCTTTTAATTAATATCTAGCACAGCATTATAAACAGCTGTTAACTTAGTAAATATTATTCTTATGTTCCTTATTTTGTATTCATAGATTTAAGTGAAAAAAATATGTTAATACATCAAATAGAAATATCCATGAGACATCTGCAGTGCAGATTCTAAATGTAACCCTGGAGGAGTGCCTTGTCTCTTAGCAAACAGTGAAGAAAAACCAATGCATAATTAGGTGAGTGGCCTCCCGTGGAAACCAACATGGTAATGAGGGCTGTCTGCTTCCATGCTCTGCAATTCAGATGCCAAAACACAGGGCAATAACGGGCTGCATCCATCCATTTTTAAATTTTTCATACCCTCAGAAAAGGCATCACTATTATCTTAAAATGAAAATCATGATAAAACTATATGGCTGAGTACTCACAACATCATAAGTAATCAAGGTAATTATAGTAATTTAATGTATTAATCATGTGGTATATGGAAAATAAAAAAAAAGAAAACACTGGACACAAAGTCAAAAAGCCCTTTTACAAGTTCCTTCAGCTCAATGATCCTGACAATTGGATTCTATGAAATGAAGGAGCCAGAATGGACTGGTCCTGGACTGGGCTTAGTTATAGTAGGGTCATTTAAAAAGGTGTTTTTTGTTCTTTTTTTTTTTTTTTTTTTTTTTGCTTTGTTTTGAGTTAAGTCCATATTTAATGTCTAAAGCATGATTCAAAAAACATTATTTATAGCTGACTAATGAAGTTTGGTATGAATATTTTTGCTACCCACCCCCCCAAATTTTTTTTTCCCGGTCATGGTATTTTTAGTAAAGAGCTAGTTCTTGTCTTCGTTGGTTTGTTTTCCTTTAGTTTTCTTTGTGCTTATTCACCAATTCAACACTAAACTCCTCTTCCACCTTGTAATACTTATGAGACACATGAGGGTCCCACCTAACAATTTTTTCTTGATGAAATCTCTCCCAGAGGCTTAGATTTTGTCTCCCCTGGGGGTTGCTTTCCCAGCATAAGTGTCAACCTAGAATACCTTGATCCCTGTCCTACGGACTTTCTTTACCTCTCTTTTATTTTGGACTCTGTTAAATCTTTTCCTGGTCATCTCTTCCTTGGTTTATTTGCTGAGTTTAAGTAAAGTACAACTCAAGTAGCCTCCTAAGAAAGGATGTAGGCAGGCAAAATTTCTGATGCCTTGCAAAACTGGAAGTAATAATTTTACTGTCACACTTCATTAAAAGTCCTGTAGAAAACCAGATTGGAAATGATTTTACTTCCAAATTTTCAAGCTATTGTCCCACAGCCATCTCCTCTCCTGTGTTACTTTTGAAAAACCTAAGCCTGTTTAACTATTGATTCTATGTAGTAAACCTGTTTCCTTTTGCAAGAGTTTTCTTTGAACCTAGTGTTCTGAAATTTTGCAATAATGAATATCTGAAATGATTTGGGCATTTAATGGACACTCCTCATCTAAAAATTCACACCCTTCACATCTGGAAAAGCCATAGTTTTAGTAACTATTCAATGATTCCCTCATCTATTTTTATTCCTCAAATTATTCACATGTAAGATCCTTCATCTTTAAATATCTTCATCTTTATATTTCAACTGTTGAATCTCCATCTTTCAATTGTTGTTTTGCTATATTCTTAATTTCCAAGAGCTCTTAAATTATACTTTTTAAATATGACATACCAATGGCAGATTAGAGAAAGGTTGCATTTCCAGTTGCTCCAAGGTTTGGGATTCAAGCACCAGGAGTATTGAATCTCAGAGAGATGGGTAAAAGGGAACTCACTGAAATTCAGTATTGGAAATTCAGAGTCACATAGAGACTCAGAAATTCAGGTGCATTAAACAAAGAACAAGAAGAGAGTACACTGGAGCAAGCTGGTTCACCACAGAAGGGAGGGTTAAAGCACCAAGAAACAAAAGGACAGAATTGGCAAAGAAAAGTAGCTTGAACCAGAGGTTACAAAGTGACAGCTGTCAGAAAAGTATTCTGTTTTTCTCAACTGGCAAGCAGAGAACTGAGTCCAGGAACCACCTTGAAGAGGTTGCAAATTCAATCCAATCTTTTTTATTCATGAAACATTCTTCCCAAAACCAGAGGGGAAAAAGTCCTAAAATTCATCTAGAAAAATAAAAGACCCAAAATAGCTAAAGCAATTCTAAGCTATAAAAGCAACATGAGATGTATCACAAAATCTAACTTCAAATTATATTACAAAACTATAGTAATAAAAACTGCATGGTACTGACAAAAAAAAAAAAACCCAGATATAAGCCAGGCACTGTGACACTGACCTATCATCCCAGCAACTTGGGAGGATGAGGCAGGAGGATCACAAGCTCAGTAACTTAGTGAGTTGCAATATAGGGAGACTCTATCTCCAAAACAAACAAATAAATAAATGAATAAGGGCTGCAAATGTGGCTCAGTAGTTAAGAGCTCCTTAGTTCAATTCCCATTACCAAAAAAACCCCACAAACAAACAAATAAACAAACACACAAACAAAACCAAACACTTAGACCAGTGATACAGAAGTTAATACACAGAGACAAACCCCTTAGTGATTATTGACAAAGGTATCAAAACATACACTGGAGAAAAGATAGCCTTTTAAACAAATGGTTTAAAAGGGAAACCTGGGGGCTGGAGTTGTGGCTCAGTGGTAGGATGCTTGCCTAGCATGTATGAGGCACGGGGTTCAATTCTCAGCACCACATACAAATAAATAAAATAAAGGTCCATCAACAACTAAAAAATATTTTTTAAAAAGGGAAACCTGGTTATTCATATATAGAAGAATGAGACTAGATCTTTTTATCTCACCCTAGATATAAGTCAACTCAAAATGGAGCAAACACCTAAGAATTCCACCAGAAACTATGCAACTCCCAGAAAAAAATATAGGATCTACACTCCATCCAGCATTGGTGCCAGGCAACAACTTTCTCAATGGAATCCCTAAAGCTCAGAAAACAATGCCAAGGGTTAAAAATGGGATGTCATCACATTTAAAACTTTCTGCACAGCAAAAGAAACAATTAAGAATGTGAAGAAAAACCTACAGAATGGGAGAAAAACATTGCTATTATTCTTCTGACAGAGGATAAATATCAAGAATATTAAACAACTAAAAAAATTTAAAACTAAAAAACAAGTAACCTAATTAACAATTAGGCAAACGAACTAAACAGACATTTCTCAAGAGAAACACAAATGGCCAACAAATATATGAAAAATGTTCAACATTTTTAGCAATTAGGAAAATGCAAATAGAAACTGCATGGAGATTTCATCTCAATCCAGCAGCCACCAAGAATGTAAACAAGGGTTGGGGTTATGGCTCAGTGGTACAGCACTTGCCTTGCACACAGGATGCACTGGGTTCGATTCTGAGCATATAAATAATAAATAAATAAACAAATAAATAAAATAAAGTTATTGTGTCCATCTACAACTAAAAAATTTAAAGATTGTAAACAATTATAAATGCTGGGGAGGATGTGGAGAAAAAGGAACACTTTCACACTATTGGTGGGACTGTAAATTAGTACAATCACTATGTAAATCAGTATGAAGGTTCCTCAAAAGAATAAAAATGGAACCACCATATGACCCAGCTTTACTTCTCCTTGATATTTGTTCTAAAGAATTAAAGTTATCATACTATAGTGCTACATGTATACCCATGTTATAGCAGCACAATTCACCATAGCCAAATTACGGAACCAGTCCCTAGGTCTGTCAGTGAATGAATGGACAAAGAAAATGTGGCACACATGTGTACGTGCCTGCAGCAGGATCAGGTGATGGGAAAGGAGAACAGTGGTAAATACTGAATGATATTGGACAAATTACATTGGTATATTTTATGCATGTATGAATATGTAACAATGAATCCCACCATTATGTACAACTATAATGCACTGATAAAAAATGAAAAAAAAAAGTTTTTTTTAAATTAATGCATGATTTTTATTTACTTCTTTGAGACAATTAATAAAAATTCATTTAAAGTTGTCATTTGTATCTTTCTAAATCCAACTTTGTCTAATCAAATTTATGTATTTTTTAGCTAGGTTATTTTTTAAAAATTTGTTCTAATTAGTTATACATGTCAGTAGAATGCATTTTGGCACATTACACATAAATGGAGTATAACTTCTCTTTCTTCTGGTTGTAGGATCACATCACTCATGTTGTCACATATGCACATAGGGTAATAACGTCCAATTCATTCACTATCTTTCCTATTCTCATAGCCCCTCCTCTCTCTTTACTCCCCTCTGACTAATCCTAAGTACCTCTATCCTTCCCTAGCCAGCCTCCCACCACCCCTTAACATCCACATATAAAACATTTGGTCTTTGGTTTTTTGAGATTGGCTTATTTGGCTTAACATGATATTCTCTGGCTCTATCCATTTACCAGCAAATGCCATAATTTCATTCTTCTTTAAGGCTAATATTCCGTTAGCCTTAAAATAGATAATTTTCTTTATCTATTCATCTATTGAATGGCATTTAGTTGATCCCATAGGTTAGCTATAATGAGGTGAGCGGCTATAAACATTGATGTGGCTGCGTCACTGTAGTATGCTGATTTGAAGTCCTTAGGGTATAAGTTGAGGAGTGGGATAGCTGGGTCAAATGGTGGTTTCATTCCAAGTTTTCTGAGAAATCTCCATACTGCTTTCCAGAGTGGTTGCACCAATTTGCAATCCCAAAAGTAATGTATGAATGTACCTTTCCCCAAATATCCTCACCAACATTTATTGTTGCTTGTATTATTGATAATTGCCATTATAACTTTGAGTGAGATAAAATCTAGTTCTTATTTGCATTTTTCTAATTGCTATAGAGGTTGAACTTTTTTTCATTATTTTGTTGATCAATTGTATTTCTTCTTCTCTGAAGTGTCTTTTCAGTTTCTGAGCCTATTTGTTGATTGGGTTTCTTTTTCATTTTTTTGGCATTAATTTTTTTGAGCTCCACATATATCATGGAGACTAGTGCTTTATCTGGGGTGCATGTGGCAAATATTTTTCTCCCATTCTATATGCTCTGAAGAGAAACTTCTTAGTTTAAATCTATCCCTCTTATTGATTCTTTTTTTTTTCAGGGAAAAAGGATAAAACGGTGTTTAATTGAAGTTCAATATTTAACAATGAAATCTGAATCATCAGATAGAGATTCAGTTGTATTCAAGAAATTGATTTAAGTAGAACAGTGGATGTTTGGTACTCAAGAAAGTATTTGTTGAATCAAAACCAATATTTTAACAGTTGAAAACGGGAATATCTGTTACCAGTTTTGATGCAGGTTTTCCCTCTCCAAGAGCAAGCCAACTTCTCCACATGGTCTGCTGAGGTTCACTATTTGTAAATATTTATCTCACTTGCAAATGTGTATACACACACATATAAGTTTTGAATATATATGTGCATGTCCTAAATATATACATGCATTCATGTGTGTGTATATATATATATATATATATATATATATAAAATACGCAATCACTCATTGCTTAAGGACATGTTCTAATGTTCCAAGAAATGCATTGTTAGTCAAAATTATCATCTTGTGAACATCACAGAGTGTATTTAGTATGCTCCACATGTAGGCTGTGTGTGTGCGCTCCTAAGTAAACAACACACTACAAGAGTAAACCAAACACAAGAAAAAGTGATGAAATGAAGAGATACAATAACAGGAGGTGCATGATATTGCTATTGGCATCACATGGCACACTGTATTACAGTAAACTTGATAATGAAGCTGAAGGATTCCCAACCCCTAGGGATGTTGTGGCTGGCAGAGGTGGCAGTGCAATCAACATCATGGGACTGTGCTGAAGCTGGTGCAAAGAAATCCATTGTGCAGCCAGTTGTATAACAGCATAGAACGTAGTTATATATAGTACATCCTGTAGGTGATGAGAAAAGGATGTTACTGGTTTATGTATTTACTATGATATACTTTTTTTCCATTATTTTAGAGTGTACTCCTAATTATTTATTTTTAAAGTTTACTTTTATTGATTCTTGATCTTAACTTCTTGTGCTTTATAAGACCTGTTAAGGAAGTCAGTTCCTAAGCTGAAATGAAGATTTGGGCCTGCTTTTTCTTTTATTAAGCACAGGTCTTTAGTCTACATTGAGTTAAATTTTGTGCAGGGTAAGAGAGAGGGTTTAAATTCATTTTGCTACATATGGGTTTCCACTTTTCCCAGGACCATTTATTGAAGAGGCTATCTTTTTTCCAATGAACACTTGTGGCACCTTTGTCCAGATAACTGCATTTATGTGTGTTTGTCTCTGTGTCTTCTATTCTGTAACACTGCTCTATGTGTTGGTTTTGGTGCCAACACGATGCCATGTTTCTTACTGTGGCTCTGTAGTATAGTTTAATTTCTGGTATTGTGATGCCTCCTGCTTTCTTCTTCTTGCTAAGGATTGCTTTGGTTATTCAGGGTCACTTACTTTTTCAAATGAGTTTCATAATTGCTTTCTCTAGTTCACTGGGATTTTAATAGGAATTGCATTAAATCTGTATAATTCTTTGAGTTGTATGGTCATTTTGATGATATTCTGCCTATCCAAGGTATCCAGTATCTTCTGAGGTTTTCCTTAATTTCTTTCTTTAGAGTTCTGTAGTTTTCATTGTAGAGGTCTTTCACCTCTTTGGTTAGATTGATTCCCAAGGTTTTGTTTGTTTTTTGTTTTTGAGGCTATTGTGAATGGGGCAGTTTTCCTAATTTCTCTTTTAGTGGACTTATCAGTAGTGTATTAGAATGCATTGATTCATGGGTGTTGATTTTATATCCTACTACTTTGCTGAATTCATTTATTTAGCTAGAATAATTATTGTACAGTTGTCTGAATTCTTTTTTTTTAAAGAGAGAGTGAGAGAGGGGGAGAGAGAGAATTTTAATATTTATTTTTTAGTTATCGGCGGACACAACATCTTTGTTTGTATGTGGTGCTGAGGATCGAACCCGGGCCGCACGCATGACAGGCGAGCACGCTACTGCTTGAGCCACATCCCCAGCCCCAGTTGTCTGAATTCTTTTGGTCTATTTTCTTAGACTGATCAGATTCTCCAAAGAAGAGTCTTATACAATATTCTACCTAGATGCATGATACTGTTTTCTGAAGCACCCCAGGTCAAACTCTCTCATTCTCACAGGTACCTTCCCACCTTCCCACCACCATTGTTAATATGGAGGTTGCAAAAAGTAAAGTCAATTTACATTCCCTCCCCAGCTGGCCAAGTAAAAAGCAATGGAGTTCAGCAGGCTACAGGGTTATGGGGAGAGCAACAGACCAGGATCATCTATAATCACACACATCCTCCAGTCTGCGGAGTGATAGGGGTTGAGGGAGAGGGTATTGAGCCTTGCAGGGCTTCAGAGAGCAAGAAGGCTCTGTGGGTCATGAGAGGACCCCTGGATTCTCTTTTAGTCTGAGTAAATGCCCACTTTTCCAAAGTACAGAGTTTTTAAAATTTGATTCTGGTTCAGTGCAGTAAAAAGAGAATCTATATCAAATATATGTAATTATTACATTATAGTACATTATACATGGTATATCCTATGATTACTGAGGCTTCCTGGTACTCTTAACCATGCCAAGAATTAAAGTAGTCAGAACTGTCTTGGAAAATCCTCATGGACCCATGATTTTACTAGCTATGGGGGAAGGGGTTCCCATATCAATATATGTTTTGTTGCAGGCTTTCAGTTATTCAAAATGATATGCAATAAGGTAAATCACATCATATTCTTTTAGAGGCAAAAATAGAAAGTACAGCATCAATCAGTGACCACATTAGACAACTTGTGAGTGGAAATGATTCCTGCTGTATGTAACCAATACCCAGATTCATTGCAGGTGTCACACCTAATTCTTTCAACATTATTTCTATGCTCATTCAGCATTGTTTCTCACTGCACCCTAAGAGGAAGCATCTCTTGCAGTATTTGAAGCTTTTTTATTGCCACAGTGCAACGTGGACTTGAAATAACTAGTAAATATTAAGTATCTGAAATATGATGAAGGGCCATGAGATGACAGAAAAACATGTGAAACATGGATAAGAGATGCTATAGTTTGAGAGACTATACTGAAAAACAGCCACCTAGAGGAAAGGAGAAAAAATAAAATGGAATGGAAGAATATACAGTAAAAATGTAACTATCACTAGTGATGATGGCTTCAGGGTATAGAGCACAAAAATGCTTTGTGAAATGAGTTTTGTTTCTTTGTTTCACCAACAAAATTCTCTACAGCACTTAGCCACAACTAACAACATCAAGAGGGGTATTGAGAAAACTAAATTAGGATAAAAAAACCCAGTGATATCATGACTCTTTGAAAATCTATAGGTCTTTAATTCCATCCAATCACTAATTTGAGTCCAAAATCAAAAGTACTTCAGAATACCTGCTGATTTCAAATGTGGCTCTTAGACCTTTGGGCTCCCCAGAGCTAAAGGTAAATACTTCTCTACAGATTTCTAGGTGAGAGTGGTAAACAGGAGTATGAATGCATTTGTACTGTTGATTCTGAACCCAATTAACTCTGAGAAGAAAGTATGTAAATGAAAGAACTTGAGTTTTTGAAATGTTAAATAATAAAATCATGTTCATGTTTTATATTGTTAGATAATTTTAGGATACTGCACGTTACTGATAGTTAGACTTGAATCTGGGCAAAATATTAAAGTAAGTATTTTCATCTGCTAAAATTTCTTCCCCAACTACTAAAAAAACTATGGCAGCAGATTTCATAAAACCCAGATTTTTATGAAAAATAAATAAATCATAAATTCATAAATAAAGGAAATCTTTCAAGAAAAGAGGGATATATAAAAATCAATAGACTGAGAGACATAAGTGCCACATTGATTCAATTACTTATTTCCTCCAAGTTTCTGTGTTTTTAAATTGTGTGACTTGCCACCATAAAAGCCTTTGTTATTAATATCACAAATATTAAAACACCTATGATTTATGAAGAAAACCAAAACCAAACTGGTAAGAAAATGTGTAAGAAAATGGACAATGTGTAAGAATAAGCAATATAGAAAAGGTGAATTATAAATGGTAAAGAAACATAAAAAGATGCTCTATGTCACCAGGAGTCAAACACCAACATAAAGAACGTTTTAGTCTTACTAATCAGAATGGCAAAAAATTAAAATGTTCAGCCATATTCAATGCTGGGAAGAGTAAAGGAAAACAGTCCATCTGTGGTTTATAGTCTTGGAGGAAAAGTTCTAGTCAAACTCATGAATAAAGGAACTGTATCTCTGCCTTAACAAGCAAGATCATTAAGTACCTATACAAGATAAATAAAATCATAATGGTTTTATACTAATATTTACTCTAGGATCATTTATAAGAGCAATTTTCTGTAAATAATTTTAAAATTCCAAAATAAGGAACTGTTAAAATTATGGTTTATTCAGAGTATGAAATAATATACAGCTATCAGAAAGACTGGTACATCATAATAAATTGATTTTAAAAGCTATCCATGGTATATTTTAAGTGAAAAAGATAATAAGTATTTTTTTAATCTTTATTTATTTATTTTATGTGGTGATGGGAATCGAACCCAGGGCCCTGCACTTGCTAAGTGAGCGCTCTAACGCTAAGCCATAACCCCATCCCTAGGTTATTATTTTTTTTGAAGGAAAAAAAATACTCAAAATACCATGTATGCAAATATAGGTATAAAAGCAATGTAAAAAGCACAAAACAAAAAAATACATTATGTTACAAAGATTGATGTAAATAACAAATGGAAGGAATGAAGACTAATCATATTACTTCAAATGCATGCATAATACTCAACTACTTTTTAGGATCAAGAAATGAAGCCATTTGAATTACAAAATGTAAGCATGCTAAGTCTTCAGATATAGTTTTAGAATCTTCTAATCCATAACATATGCTAAGAAGAGTCCCTTGTTTTAAGCTTGAAATTTTGTAATGATTTCTCAAGATGGCCCAATCTCAGAATTTCATTCTTTTGAAACAGAGTCATCAAATTTCTAGTAAAGGAAATTAAAAGAAGCAGTAGATAGTAGAATTTTTATCTGTTTTATACATACAAATGAGAAATCGGGGGGCTGGGATTTGGCTCAGTGGTAGAGTGCTAGCATGCATTAAAGCCTGGGTTCAATCTACAGAACCATTAAAAAAATGAATGAAAACTTATACACTATGAACACATCATAACACCACATTGGATCATAACCATGCTTTATGTTGAAATCAAATGTCACTTATGTGTGGGGTTCTAATTAAGAGATACTGAACTCCTCTACTGAAAACAGTGTTAAAATAGGATTCCAGTGTATCCCACTCACTGCTGGCAAATGCTTCTCCATGAAGAAAAAACAGAATGTGATCTAAATAAATATTCTCCAGTGAAAATATTGAATAATAAAAGTTTCTACCAACTAAACTGAAGCAATGACTATATTACTTTTCTTTACACAGAAAATTTTAACTTTAAATTATGGTTAGAGATGTTAGACTTAGGCTCAGTAAAATGCACATAAAAAGTGGTAACCGTTGGCTTGAGAAATCTCTTTTCCTACCTTCACATTATCTGGATGGAGCCCCCCAGGGTGCTTGTCCATGTACTGACATAAATCAGTGTGCTAGAAGGAAAAAGGGAAAATGTATTACTATCCCTCTGGCTATAACATGATGAATCAATATTTTTCAACTTCAAAGTCACCATTATCTTCTGAACAAAGCAAATACAAGACAAGTGGGTGGATTTTTAGTGCATCCACTCTATGCTCCCCACCCCCATTTTTAACCACAATTGAATCATTATCTTTACTTCTAAGTTTTATGTTAAACATGTCTATGAATTAAAAGGAATATGTGTCCATAATTTGTCAAGCATTTAATTTCCTCCTCATTAAATATATATTGCTAAAATTTGACTAAAATAATAAAAATAAAAGCCAACTAATCAAATTATAATTTTAATTAACTCACATTCTCCAATTACAAATGCAGGTTATTATTATTTATTTCATATGAGACAAAAACATTCTAAATCTATTACTCTAGTAAAATTTATCACTGTACTTATTTAAATTTTTCATGACTATATTCACAAAAAATAAAGTTTCCACATGTCCTAAATATATGTGAGCAAATAAACTCTATAAATTACAGAAATACATTTAAAATTATAAAGCAAAGATATTCAAATATATACTAACAAGAATATCCCCAGATAACATTTTATGGTGTTAATCTATTAAATATGGCAAGTTCAATTTGACAATAATAATATTTTTTTCTTAATTTCTTTTCTATTTATATTGTAAACTACACACAATTTTTCAAAAAAGTATGTATCATTGTAACTCAAAAGTTTTCTTATCTTATGGCTACTATAAATTAAAATATTTAATTATCCTGTAAAAGCCAATGGACAGGAGCATTTGTATCTTATTATTAGGCTTGACTTATTGAGGAATTATGAGGTTTTTAATACATTCAAGACCTTGCTGTAGCCACCAAAACAATTAAAATTTTGTTACTGAGTTGTTATTGAATGCTGTATGGTAAGTGTTGAGGATACAGAGGATGCAGAGCAGAATTTGTCCTTCATTCATTTATCCTGTTACTTCTTGATCTCTTGCTATGTTTTCGGCATCAAACTTAGTCACCATGACATGATGGAATAAAACAGATGTACAGGGGAAAAGAATAGACACACCAGGAAATAGTACAGTGAGCTATGTATTATGTTAAGAACAGTGCTGCATAATGTTCTATTTGGCTTTGCTCTACAATTGGTAAACTTCTTTCATCCTTTGCTGCTCATGTAACTTCTTCTAGAGGCCTTTCTGAAATCTTTAGACTATATTATGTTACCCCTGCTATATGTAAGGCAAAGCCAAATAAAGCAGGACAGAATAAGTGCTAGTAGACACATTCTGACACATAACTGCCTATATGTAGGACCACATCCAAAGTTTATGTGTTGACAGCTTGCTTGATCTCTGCTGGCAGTGCTATTGGGAGGTGATGGAAATTTTAAGAGTTGGGACCTACTGGAAGGGAGTAGTTGACTGGGGACATGGCTTTGAAAGGTTTATTCTATGCCCAGTCTCTTCCTTTCTCTCTTTCTCTTTGCTTTCTGGCTGCCATATGGTGTGCAACTCTGTTCCACTATGTGCTTTCCACTGATTCACTGAAGGTCCAAGGTGACAGGGCCAAATGACCATGGACTAAACTGTGAGCCAAATTATACCTTTTCTTGTTTAAATTGAACTTCTCAAGAATTGTGACAAATGATGGAAAGTTGATTAACACAAATGGGAAAACATTTCTGCTCCTCTAGACATGAGATGAACTGTAGTAGAGACCTTCTCCAGAAATTAGTTCTTTGGAACTTTGATAAAAAGTTTTTCAAATATTTTAAATTTTAAAACCCATATTTCTTTAGATTCAGGGTATGAAAATGTGTGTGTGTGTGTACTTGTGCACACACATAACAGATATATACACATGGCTGTCACTAGCTGTGTAGCCCTGGTCTACATAAGTTCTGTATATAAGTACTATCTTCATCTGTGGAATGATAATAATCCTAGTATACCTACCCCATATGGTTTAGGGGGAAAGTAATGAGCAAATATCTATAATACTTTGAGAACTTTTCCTGGTGCCTGGTAGATACTATAGATGATGATGATGATTTTCTAGGATGTATTTAGGAGTACAAACAGGGAAAAATATTTAAAAGGATAGCAATTTAATAAAACAAATATTAAATCTATATAGAGAGATCCCAGGACTGTACTTCACCTTGATGTGCATGTTTCTCCCACTTGCATGCCTAGACATCTCACTCACCCTTCTCAGCTCCTACACTCCTCTCAAAGCACATCTAGCAAACACAACAGAACCTCAGATTGCTCTGGGTGATTAGGAGCAAGAATCTGAGAAATTTCAGATAGAAGATGGGACAGGAAGCAGTACAAGGCCATACTTTGTAGCCCAATATCCATGTGTCACAAATTTCTTCTTTACCTACATTAAAAAAAACTGTCTCTTTCTGCTAATTTTTTTATTGGTTCTTTTTAGTTATACATGACAGTAGAATCCATTTTGACATAATTATACAAGCATGGAATTATTCTAATTCGGACACCAGTATCTTTACTTCCCTTTCCCCACCCCCTACTCCCTTCCCTCTATTGATCTTTCTGCCATTTACCACAGTTATTTTTAAAAATTAATTTCTAGTGGATGTACACTATGGTGAGATTCACTGTGTGTATTCATATGTGTACATATGCCCTCCTTCTTTTGAAATGCACAGTACTCTTTGGCTTTGCATTAGATGTGACCAAATTACAACTTTCATTACATCTTTCTTCTTCTTCTTCTTCTTCTTCTTCTTCTTCTTCTTCTTCTTCTTCTTCTTCTTCTTCTCTCTCTCTCTCTCTCTCTCTCTCTCTCTCTCTCTCTCTCTCTCTCTCTCTTTTTATACCAGGTATTAAACCCAAGTGTGCTCAACAACTGAGCCATATCTCCAGCCCTTTTCATTTTCTTTCTAATTTTAAGATAGGGTCTCCCTAATTTGCTGAGGCTGGCTTTGAGCTTGCAATCCTCCTATCTCTGTCTCCTGAGCCATGGGGATTACAGGCATGTGCCACCATGCCTGTCTAACATCTCTTCTTTCTTGACAACTTCTTTCTTTAGTCCTGTTAATTGAATTATGTGACCTTTATGATTTACAGTAGTCTAGAAATGTAAAACCTAACAAAGCATGCCAGAAGGCACTTCTTAGTCATTTCAGTGTTAAAATCACTGTAGACATAAGAGTTCTGAACAGAAGGCCCCTATGACATAACAAACAGATCACTCTCTTGGAATACCTTGATAATATTGGATCCATCTGGCTTGATCTCTATTTCTTGTTTCTAATATTAAAAGGAGCATGCACAGGTAAACTAGCTCCTTGATAATACCTATGAGTGTCTGCCATGGCTCTGAGCTAAAATTCCTTCTCCCTTACTGCACTGAGCCTCGCCTCATCCACCCATACCACTCCTCTCATTCACTCCATCACTGCCACTGTTCTTCAGCATAATACCACTAGAAGCAGTAGAAGTGCTTGTGTCTGACAGGTTTGTGTCTGACAACTACCTAGAAATAGCACATCAGTATTCCATAGAGTGGGTGGTTTTGAAGGAAGCTATCAAGGGTGGCTAGACTTACAAACCAAGCAGAAGACAGAGGGAGTGCAGCCAGTAGCTCTAAGTCTCAATCCCTGCATGAGCACATGTTCTCCTTGTTGATTACCCACTGCGTAGCATTTATTTGGTTATTTACAAAGGTGCAGTAATGTTTCTAAGGGGGAGGGAATTTGAGGAGAGGATCTGAAATCAGAATCCCTTGGAGGATAAATGTTTACTGTAAAATAATTTGTAAGATTTAGAATTTGTTTCCTCATATTAATTTTTTTTGGCTGGATCAATTTCGAAGGCAGAAGACAAATCTCCCTTTAAAAAAGGCAGGACATAGAAATAATATGGAGAATTGAGAAATCTTTTTACTCATAAGCATTTTCACACAGTATAGTCCTGGTTAATTTTAATCATAGGCAGGAATGAGAATGACAATGACTGAACAAAGATATGTTCATGGCTATATAAAACAAAATGATATAAATTGTGATGTTAATAATATAAAGTCCATGGAAAGGATTAATAATGTGGTTTTTATATGCAATTTAGTTTTTATTATTTTGAAGAAGACTGTTATAACTATACAATATTTCAAGTAAGTCTTAGTGAAATCACATTAAATATATGGAAAAGAAAGAGAAATCAAAGCATATCACTATAAAAAATCAATAAAATATAAAAGAAGACAGTATAAAAGAAAAACAGCGACAAAAGATGTATGGTAGGCAGCAAATCTTTAAAAAAATGCTAGCAATGTATTTCTGTGGTACAATAAAAATTAAATATTTGCTATTTGTACCTGGTTCTTGAAACATTGCTCCTACAATCTTTGAAATCTCCAGTGGTCTAAGTGCCTTCTCTATGCTCATAAGGACTGGTGACTGAATGCTACCTCTACATGACTACAAGATGGGAGCTGGTTGCAAGAAAGATCAAGAAATCATTAGAGGCATGGAAATTTTCTCTGCATTACTTGAAGTCTGAGAAGGCAGGAAAGGATAAAGGTTGAACTTAATCTCCAAAGGCTAATGTCTTACTCTATCTACCTATCTCACAAAACATCCATGATATAGGTTGAAGAATAGTTTGTAGAATTATGAAATTTCTTAATTCCTGTAAAGAACATATGATACTAAGAAATTATATTTGTACATTAACTATGTTAGCATATTCAAATAATAGTCATGTAAGGTTGTTGTTTGAGGAAAATTCCAAGCATCACCTGGCAATCCGTGCCTAGTCCGATATAAATAATGTTTGAATTGATAACTAAATCTTATGTAATCACTCTAGCAAAGCAACTCTTTCCTCTTGTATATATGTGTGTATGAGTGTGTGTGTGTGTGTGTATATGTTTGCATATATATACATGTATATGTGTGTGCACAGGTATTCAATTTGCTACAAGAACATGTACCTGCTTACTAAAAAGACACTGCAAATGAAGATCAACATTGCACCATTAACAACCATAAAACTTAAAAAACTCACCTAAGTTGTGTGTTGCAAATACCAAATAATTACAAACAGCCACTAGGGACTGATATCAGAAGCATATGCACAGGCTCTGTGTTGCCTGAGCTAAATAACAACAGTGTATTTTAATGTAGTATGTGCTATATGAAATCCAAACAAAGAGATCCCATTATAAGAGATTGATTTGGGGTGAGGGAGGATGATATGATATTCATCTCTGTATAGCCTCTTAAAACTGATTTACTGCAATGGCTTGTAGAAGTAACAGATGTTTATTTGAATGAATATTTGTTTGTTCATATCAAGTCTCAGTAGACAACTCTTTCCTTTTAAGAGGTCTAATTTTCCTCTTATGCAGTGTTTACTATTGTGGTTTCCAATTGTCTATTTAGAGGATATAACATTAAGAATATATGTAAAGTGGAGTCTTGAAGGATAATGATGTAGAATCTGAAGCAGAGATAAATACGCTAATTAGAAACAACAAAAATTTCAGATATAAACATCTTAGTGACTTACCTTATATTTTCTGACAGCTTGGTGATCATTTCTCATCAACCAATCATGAATTCTCTGTCAAATTACCTTATTATCACACTGTTGGAGCTATAAAAAATTATTTAAGAAAGACTATTATCAGGCTTGTGATGTGCATCAGTGGTACAGCACTTACCTAGCATGCGTGAGGCCCTGGAATTGAGTCTCCCACATTGACAAAAAAAGAAAAAAAAAGAAAAAGAAAAAGAAAAGAAAAAAAGAAATAACATTACCAAAAAGTGAAGTGACTTCTTTAAATAACCATAGAAACCAAAGAAAGAATTTTCTTGTGAAGAATCTTTAGAAATTATACAATTCTATATGAACAGAAATTATTATCACTTGGAAGCCTGTCTGCATTTCTGCCACTTGCTATACAAAATATTGCTTTGTCCCATGCATACTTTTCAAGAAAACAGCAATATCAGAACTACAGATAGTCTGTTTGTTTCATAAGTTCATGTATTAGGGCCAGTTTATCATACCTATAGTTATTTTGGCTCTGCAAAAGATTATTTTGGCAGAAGTTTTATTAGTGTCTCAAATTGTCTTTTAAGAAACTTGGCTAGGTTTATTGCCTAAGACTGCAAGTTATAAATTTCAAACCTTATTACTGCATACTCCCAATCCCTTTCCCCAAGTCACTAGTACTATGAGATTTTCAGGTGCAATGATTCAACATAAATTTGTTACAGAATTCCATAAACAAATAGGATAATTTTAGGAGCAGAGTTATAATGAGATAATGGTTTGGCTTTATTTTTTTAGTGCATGAAATGCCTAATATATTTGGCAGCATAACTTAATCTCATTATCTATGGAATTATTAGAAGAACAGACATAAGATGTACACTAAAATATGAAGCTAATTCAAAAGCTATTTGAGTCAGCCTTCTTTCTCAAACTCTCAGACATCTATCTATTCATGGGAAAAGGTACATTATTCTATGTACTACTAAATTAACAAACCTAGCCTTAATAGCAACTGGGACAAAGTGCCTTAATTTTTATTATTTCCTTAGGATGAGGGGGCTTTTGTTGTAGCTCAGTGGTAAAGCATTTACCTAGCATGTGTGAGGCACTAGGTTCGATTCTCAGCACTACATATAGTTTCTAGGATAAATTATGAGCATTGGAATTGCAGAGCCAACATGTTGCTTACTGTACAGGTTTGAAACATATTGTTAAGTTCACAAAAATCATTCGGCATATTCATTGAGTGTCTACTCAAATATTGCTTCTCTTTAGCCTTCCTTACTCCCTGTGGCAAAAATGAAACAATTAAGTGCTATGCAGTAGGTCAACAGCTGATCAAACAACGAGCCAACAAAGTCCCTGCCTCTTGATGAGCTTATAGATTTATTAGTAAGACAGACATTTATTAGATAACAATACACAAATATGTTGTGACAAACGAACTTACATGATCTTTCTCCTGCACATCTCTTGAACTTTATATCTAACTCCATTATGACATTACCCTTAAACTTAATTGGTATATTTTTTCTTCTGTTAGACTGAGTTGCTTAAGGGCAGGGACAAACATTTGTGACTATAGTGTCTAAGTGGATCAGAGTTTCTGCAGTCAGACAATCTTAACGTACATCCTGTCTCCACACTTATTATGTATCTTTGGATAATTTTTTGGCCTCTCGTGCCTCAGTTTCTTAATATATAAAATGAATGGGGATAGTTATAATATTAACCCTATAGTGCTACAAAAGGATTAAGTCCTAGGACATGTACAGAACTGAGAATGGTGCTTGACATATGGTAAGTGCTTAAGAACTATTAGCTGCTATAATCATCTTTCCAGATCTAGTATAAACATTTTGTAATGTCTACTTCCTAGCTTAATAGATAAATGCATTTAACTATATCAAAAATTCGGAGTTCTTTAACATAGTCAACAAATTGATATATGACTAGTCTGAAAAATTAGTATGTGCTTTTGCCATGACATGAAATTGAACGTTTGATTATAATATAATCATTATTTTGCCACTAAGAAAAATTGTTGTTAGCTAAACAATGGCATAAATTATAATATCAAGTTAAAGAGTTAATTCAAAGATGCAATATTTTATGTGCCATTATAAATGAAAAATCATTACCAATTAAACTGTAATAATATTTTTTGTTACTTAGAATTTTTATTTTATGTTTATTGAAATAATTTTCTTAAACTTATTTTTTCTTGGATTTTTATCGTAATCACAATATAAAGAGCAATGGACAAGTTCATGCAGTCCCAACCAATTATAATTGCATCACAATTGCTGTCTAAGAGTGATTGAAAACATCATTTATTGGATGGTACATTTTTATTTTAGAGATGATAAAAGGCACATGTTAGTATTAATGATATCACATATATATTGATATGGTTACATATGATAGGGAGACCCTTAGAATATAATGATTACTGATTCCCACACTTTCTCAGAAGTGGAGTAGTCTGTGATGGGTGATGGTTTTAGCTTTGCTGAGATACATATTGCACATATTTTCTGTCAGGTGCACAGGACATGGTTCTGCAGTCAGTGAATGAATATGGTGGGTTAAGCACTCAATTCACATAGCTATTTGTGCACCCACACTTTCCTTGTCATTGTATTCCTAAATATAACAGGCAAAGATTTCCTGCAGCCCTCTTAAATGATAAAAGTCTATTGTGGGGTAATTATACACAAGCAAAACTACTCACCCGGCGAGGTAAGGAAGCAGGGCTGGGGTACGCTTAGAGGGCAGCTGGAGCGGCGATGGCGAAGGCGACTGCGGCAGCAACAGCATAGTTCATGTGGCAAGGTAAGGCGGAAGGCTGAGGTCCACCTGAGGGGCAGCTTGGGCAGCGGAGGCAGCCTCCTTGAAGCAGCAAGTTAAGGTAGCCAGGCTGGGGTCCGCGTGGACGGCAGCCGGCGGAAGGGGGGGCCGGCGGAGGCAGGCGGCGGCAGTTAGGTAAGGGGGTAAGGGGGGGTAGGAGGTAAGGGGGGTAGGAGCCTGGAGTCTGCATGGTGGTCAGCTAGGGAGGTGCAGCGGAACCTTCCTTCCCACAGCGAGGTAAGTTGGCGGGGCTTGGGTCCGGTGGGCACCAGCCAGGGCAGCGGCTGCAGCTTCATTCTGGCCCCGAGGTAAGGCGTTGGGGCTGGGGTCTGCGTGGGGGGCAGCCTGGGCATGGCGGCGGCAGCTTCCTTGCCACCGCAATGTAAGAGGGCTGGAGTCCGCGTGGGGGCAGTGGAGGGGGGCGGCAGTGGCTTCCTTCAGGCGGCGAGGTCCACAGCGGCAGCAGCAGCTTCGTTCCACCTCGAGGTAAGGCAGCGGGTCTGGGCTCCTGTAGGCGGTGGCAGCGGCTACTTCCTTCTTGCCGGGACGTAAGGCAATGGGGGCGTGGGTGTAGGCTTCGGCAAATTCCGCCTGGTTCCTGCCGCCGCCGCCGCCGCCGCCGCCGCCGCCGCCGCCGCCGCCGCCGCCGCCGCCTGGTTCCTGCTGCCGCCGCCTGGTTCCTGCTGCCGCCGCCTCGTTCCTGCCTCCGCCAACGCCTCGTTCCAGCCGCCGCAGCCGCCTGGTTCCTGCAGCTGCAGCCGCCCGGTTCCGGCCACCGCCTCGTTTCTGCCGCTGCCTGGTTCCTGCCGCCGCCTCCTTCCTGCCGCCGTCGCCACATGGTTCCTGCCGCGGCCGCCGCCTCCTTCCTGCCGCTGCCGCTGCCGCCGTCGCCACATGGTTTCTGCCGCCGCCGCCGCCGCCTGGTTCCTGCCGCTGCCTGGTTCATGCCGCCGCCTGGTTCCTGCCGCCGCAGCCGCCACGTTCCTGCCGCCGCAGCCGCCACGTTCCTGCCGCCGCAGCCGCCACATTCCTGCCGCCGCTGCCGCCTGGTTCCTGCCGCCACCGCCGCCGCCGCCGCCGCCTGGTTCCTGCCGCTGCCTGGTTCCTGCCGCCTCCTTCCTGCCACCGCCTCGTTCCTGCCGCCGCAGCCGCCACGTTCCTGCCGCCGCCTGGTTCCTGCCGCCGACGCGGCCGGCCTCCTTCCTGCTGCCGCCGCCGCCGCCGCCACCTGGTTCCTGCCACCGCCTGGTTCCTGCCGCCGCCGCCTCCTTTCTGCCGCCGCCGCCGCTGCCTCTTTCCTGCAGCCGCCTCCTTCCTGCCGCCGCCGCTGCCGCCTCTTTCCTGCTGCCACCTGGTTCCTGTCGCCGCCTGGTTCCTGCCGCCGCCGCCTCTTTCCTGCTGCCGCCTGGTTCTTTCCGCCGCCTGGTTCCTGCCGCCGTGTCTCCTCCTCAGGTGGGGGAACTGAGGTCGGCTTTGGGGGCAGCTATGGCTGTGGTATCGGCAGTGGCAGCTTTGTTCCTGCCAGGAAGTAGGGCAGTGGTGATATTGTCCACGTGGGCTTCAGCCAGGGCGGTGGTGGCGGCAGCTTCATTCCCACCGTGAGGTAAGGCGCCGGGGCTGGGGTCTGCGTCGGGGGCAGTAGGGGCGGCAAGGTAGGGCGGTGGTGGCGGCAGCTTCATTCCCACCGCGAGGTAAGGCACCGGGGCTGGGGTCCGCGTGGGGGGCAGTAGGGGCGGCAAGGTAGGGCGGTGGTGGCGGCAGCTTCATTCCCACCGCGAGGTAAGGCGCCGGGGCGGGGGTCCGCGTGGGGGGCACTAGGGGCGGCAAGGTAGGGCGGTGGTGGCGGCAGCTTCATTCCCACCGCGAGGTAAGGCACCGGGGCTGGGGTCCACATGGGGGGCAGTAGGGGCAGCAAGGTAGGGCAGCAGGGCTGGGGTCCTGGGTGGTGGGCAGTTAGGGCAGCCGCAGCTGCAGCTACATTCACACCAGGTATCCACCGGTGTCCGCGAGGTGCGGGGCCTTTTGGCTGCTCCTATTATTTGGCGGCTTGGGCAGGGAGCTGTCCGTGGGCGGCCTTCCCCACAAAGGGCCGGGGAGCTGCGTGGACACTGGCAGCAACAGGGACAGCAGCAGCAGCTCGCCTATGAGGGCGAAGACAATTGTTGCAGTTCTTGAGGCTTTGTTGTTTTTCCTTGGGCTTTTACCCTTCTTTTCGTTAATTTTGGATAAAATCCCCCCCCCCATGTAAAGATTGAGCAAGGAACCTTCATGATGTGGGGAGCTTTGCCGAAAGTGCAGCTTGGATTCTGCTTTTCCCATGGTGGCAGCTGGATGAATCTTCACTGCTGGCCCTGGAAAAGGCTAGGGCAGCTTGTTAGTTGAGTTTTAAATTTCCCAGTGTTGTGTTTAAAGGTTTTACGTGCATAGAAGAGGAATGTTCACCTTAAATAAACATATGAGCGGTTAACAGGGAATGTTTTCCTCTGGGAAAGGGAATTTGGTAGCTCTGACCCATGTCAGTCTGTGAATATTTAGACCTGTAGTGACTTTTTAACATTTTTCATAAAAATCTGTTATTTACAGTGTGTTATGTTGTTAATACTCCTTGCCTTAAGTTCCCCGGCATATCTTTTTCATGCCTTCTGAGAAAGTAGACATTTGATAGATTATCCAAGGAATGGAAGAAAAAAAATGTGAGTGGGTGATTTTGGACAATCCCTGAGAGCTGGCATTGTAAGACTCATCCTATCCCCAGTAACATTTTCATACAATAAATGTGAACACTTTTGAAGCCTTTTTATAAAGATACAATTTGGGAATGATATTAAGATAAGGAAAAGCTGTTGATTGATTTCTTAGATTAACATTTCTTCCCTTTTCTCTTTAAAAAAGTTTTCCAAGTGATAACTTCATCAAGATGGCCAGTGATAAGCAAATGTCCGATGATGATGACAGCCCCAGCACCAGCAGTGGCAGTTCAGATGTGGACCAGCAAGACCCTGCTGCTCCAGAGCCTGAAGATCATGAAGAAAAAACCTTTTGCCACCCAGCAGAAGAAGAGCACCAACTCTCTAGCAAAACCACGGCTAAGTTATCCACTAGTGCTGAAAGGTAACATTGTCTGGTTGTCTTCCAAGCAATTGGATGCTTTTATTTTTACATCAAGAACAATACTCCAGAAATACTTCATGACCAATTTTATTTGTACTTGAATGAATTGTCATCCTTTAGGGAGCATGAAAACATCCTCACTAAAATTATGCTTCTAAGCAAACTTATTCTGTACTTTGGTAATTTCAGCAAGAGTCCTAGAGACTGAATTCTTATCCTGACAGTTTAAGGAGTTGGCAAGGAAAATGTGTGAAACTGAATTAGATGGTACATTGGGGATGTTTCCTTTTGTGAGTTATACTCTTGAGTGAAATTAGCACGTGTCCACCTGGGTGTCAGTCCAGGCATCTGTGGTGGCAGGTTCATAAAAGGAAATGTGTCACTTTTCATGAAAGGAAATGATCAAAAAAGTTTATATTTGCTAAAAAATGTTGAATGTCAGGCCTTGGCCTTTTTTGAAAGCAGATTTTAAATTTGCTTAGTTTTACAAACAAGTCTTTAAATCCTGCATAATAAGTATAATTTTTTTGTAGTTATAGTTATCCCTCCTTGTTCTTGTGAGAACAAATGAAACTGAAAAGTAGCCATTAACAATCTCAGGTGTCACTTTGCTGTTAAAACTTTGCACATCTTTAAAATTCGTGGATGTTCTTGACATAGTAGTGAAAATCAACAGCAGGAAAAAACATTTTGTTGGTTGTAAGTGAAAGATTATTTGTTTCCTGCTGACTTTTATTTTCTATGATGGCAAAAAAATCCATCAATGGGACTCCATCAGTGACAGTGGTTGTATTGAGTAGAACTCTTGTATCAAACATAAAATGTACCTATAGCATTACTTAATGTTGATGTTTTGTTGTTTTTCATTGATCACAACTAAAAGAAAAATAGAATATAAAAACTGATCAATTATTGCATTTTATAGTGATTCATGTTCTTATTTTTCTATATATTTTCACCTTCATTGCACCATTAATCAAACACTAATGAACTTGAAAATATTATATTGAATAGCAGCAGTCTTTGAAATAATTTAAAATTCTTCTCAGTGTGTTGTAATCTTGTGGAGAGAACATTAATCAACTTTTGAAAACATTGTAAATTTCAAGAAAATCAGAGAAATGCTCTTTTTCCCCTTACCTCAAGGCCCTCTTTCCTCCAAGAGTATGAAATTTAAATTTACGTGCTGAACCTAAGATCAAAGAAAAGAAATGGTTAAGTAAGATTGCTAAAATAGTCTTTGGAAGTTTTTCATTGGTAAAGGTATTTGTAAATTTTAAACTTTTTTTAAACAGATAAATATTGATAAACTATTAATGTGCTTTTGCAATAGCTTTCTAATTTTTACCACAATAAAAGTGGATTGAAGTCATTGTCAAAAATATTCTAGTGCGTTTCCTCCTTCCCTTTTGTCTCATTTGCATATAAGCTTGAAAAGAGAATGTCTTTGGTAAAAAGAGTTTTAAAATAGATTTTATATCCTTTTGTTTAGTAGTAGTGGAGGACTTTCTCAAATCAGGTGTAAATGACTTACCTATTTACAGTAGCAAGTGAGAAAAAAGCTGCAATTTTCTGTTAAGGAGTTTGGGTTATGCCTATGAGAACAAAGAGGAAGCAGCCATGTTAGCATTACTGAAGGCAAAACCAGCCTTGCATTTACCTGCATGATGGTAGAGGGCATTCTGATTTTCTGGTTATTCTGTAGACTGTCTCAAATCCTTTTTGTCTGTTCCCATTTTACTAATGGAATTCAGAAGGATCTAGCTGAAATAACCCTTAATCCTCTCCAAACTGCAGGTAAGAAACAAATATTGTTTTTTTGATTTCTAAATTGTGGAATAATATCAGGAGATGAATGTATTATCCTTGTATGTATGTGCAGCAGAAGAGGCTAGCTAGCTATGTTTGCTTCCTTAAAGCTTTGCAAGTGCTTTAAACAAAAATTGCCTAGGTGAATTAAATTAGGAGAAAAATACTCTTAGTATGTATCATATATTCTGTACTTATGAATATAGTGATCTTGTGCTTCTTGCTGAGATTTGTTTGAGTGGTGTTGATTTTTCTGTTGTTTTTCTGTGGAATATATTTATTCACAAGTATTTTGTAGAAACCTGTAAGGTTTTAAGTTTTAAAGTTAGTGCTTGTGTGCAATCTGAATTGATTTTCCAAATTTAGAAATTGTTGAATGTGGTGTTACAAAATGTAAAAGCATTAAACAGGAGTATAGTTGTATCTATTGGATTTATTCAATAACTTGCCTAAAGGACAAATTTTATGTGCTAAGCTATGGTTGTAGTTGTTATTTTCTAGAAAGCACATTGTTGGAATTGTTTACATTTTAAGCAAATATCCTAATGACTTGGGAAATTTCTTAGCAGTAAATTAATTGGAATTGTGAGAAGAATCAAATTCAGTGGAACTCAGAATTTAAGATTGGTTGACAAATTGTATTAAAAGTAGCTGGTTGATTTTTTTTCATTTGTGTCTTATATAGTGTTCTGGTTTTTTTTTTTTTTTGAATGGTGACTATGGTTGACAAAATTTATCAAATTTAGAGAGCAATATTATAAATAAATTGCATAGAAATATGTGCTCAAGAATGAGAGGGGAAGGGATGCTATAATTAAGGCAGTGTTATGATTTGATATAAAAATGTTTTGGTGTTTAACCTGTGTTTTGGCTGCAAATTGTGTTTGCTCTTGTTGATCAGCACCATCTCTGAAGTCTACCTGAGACATAATAAGGAATAATCCATTTACTACTTTGTGTGTGTTAACCAGATCCCCAGATAAGGGGGATCTGATCCTGATTTATCTAGTGAATTAACAGTTTTGCTTATATTTGTAGTCGCAGCCATTTCAGTTTAAAAAGGAGACATGAATGTGAACTAATTATAAACAGAGTGGTATGTCAGATCTCAAAATATTACTTAAAAGTATACTGCTCAATAGTGTAGCCACTAGCCACATTCTGACTATGGACCAGGATGTTGTGGTTACTTGAAAATGTGATATGCTGTAAGTGTAAAATGCATACTGGATTTTGAAAACTTAGTACAATTTGTAAAAGAATAAATATTTGAAAGATATTTATTACATGTTGAAATAATATTTGGCATGTTTAGTAAATGTTTTAAAAATTGTATGTTTATCATTTTAGCATAGTTATTAGAAAATTCAAAATTACATGTGTAACTTGCATTATAATTTTGTTGAACAGTATTGCTTTAGAGAAGAAGTAAATCGGTATTTCTTTTAGCCTTCTAAATGGTGTGTCAAATCTGTACCATTTAGGAGGTCAAGTTAAATTTGCTCTGTGGAAGAATCACTTATATTCTGATAATTTCCATTACGAAAGATGTAAAGATCTGTCAATTTAAAACTCACATGTCTTAAAGTCGCATATCAGGTCAAACGTTTTTAAGGGTTTCTGTTGATTTTCTGCAAATGGCTTAAACCAGTGTATGAATATACATCTAAAGAACATAGTAGACATATTGAATGCTTTCAGAGCAGTAATTTACTGGTACATTTGGTAAAGGAATGTACATTAAGTGTTTAACCCAGGACTGTTTCCACAAGGTCACAGGATTATTTTAGATGGAGTAAAATCTTTCTGTGAAATAGAAAGTAAGTTTCACTCATTGCATATTTTTTCTCTTTATATACCAGATTTCATTTAAGTTCATGAAATAATGCTTAACATTTAGTGATTTAACTAGTGAAGCAGTAAAACTTTGGGCTTGCTTGTGCACAGTAACATGGAATACTTATATCTATTTTCTTTTGTCACAGTCTTTGGTCACTGTTGGCTATTGAAAAGGACATACTTTAACTTCTCTAGTTCTTTAATATCTGAGTTTCTTTGTGGCTGTGTAAGTGATTCAGGAAAAAAAATGTAAAATACAAGTTTCTTAGGAAATTAGAAGTTGTTTCTTACTACTTTGAGGAGAGACTTTTTTCCATATACCTCATTTGTAAAATAATGCAGATGCTTTTGTGTGTCTTTGGATTCTTCTGGGTAGAAGGTTAGTTCTTGTAATTTTGATAGAAAAGCCTAAATTTGTATTGTGTTTTTGCTTTCATGCCAGAAAATGCAATAGATTTTGGTATTATAATTCTTTTAACTCATAGCTGCATAAATGAGAATTTTAGCTTTATGGTAGTTGTATTATTTAGATTTGTTAATTTATGTTGTAATTAAAAATGGGATTCCACAATCATAAGTACACTTAGAATTTGTGGGTTAATATTGCATGAGACCTTTGAAACCTTATGCTTGCTACTTCCAGGTGTGATTATTTAATTATGGCTTTTGATAAGGTGTGTGTGTGTGTGTTTGTGTGTGTGTGTGTATAAACTTGTCAAAGTATGTGACAGTGTTAATTATCCCTCAGGGAAGAAATGTTAAGTGTATCTGGATACATTCAGGAAAATGTTGAATGAGATATAGGAAAACCAGAATTACTTGTACTATGGAGATTTGTCTTAAATCCCATATTTTGTTTTAATTAATAAGTTATTCTTTAGTTATATAATTAGGTCTAATATACACATCCAGGATGGCCTTTGGGTAGATATCATTGTCAAATTAAATGCATGACTTTAAAAGTGTTTGATTATATGTCAATAGGAATACTTCTTTTTATTTTAGTAAAAAAGGTTGATAAACAATTAATTTCTAATGATTTGATGGTATTTTAGGTTTTAAGTATTGAAGACCTGTGGGCCAATGCATTTTAAACACAGGGAAATAATATATGTTTTTTGATTTATGTTTATATTTTTTACATTCTATATTTTAGATTAGGGTATAAAAATCAATTCACCAGTAAGCGTGAAGGGAAATTATTATGAACATCCCTTTGTTTTACAGAAAGTTATGCACGAGAGTTGTTTAGTAATGTGTTGACATTTACGTTCTATTTATCAAAGGATGTGCTTCCTTCACTTACAGTCAGCACTTGTGTAAACAGCAAAAGTTTAGAAAGGTGCTGGATTTCTAAGTTAATCTTGAATTTCTTTTTCTGTATAGAGGGTACAAACATGTACTCATAAATATTAATGGGTTTGGACTGAATCTATGTTAAAGATTATATTCAAGAGTAATTGTAAATCTGTAAATCGTTTTTGGATGAGGGGAAGGCCTTATGGGGGGTAGATATTACAGTTTCAAGTTTATGTTAATCATATGTTGACTATCAAAACCTGAAATCAACTACTATAATACTTGTAAATACTATAATACTTGCAAATTTTGTTAACTTCCCTTTTTAAAAGAAAGAAAAAGAAGTAGCCTAAGTTCTAAATCAGAAGTTTGCAATTTGTACATAAGAGTAATTTTCTGAGGATAAACTGTGTTTCTGATGGTTGCCATATCTCTCACTATTGTCCAGTGTAGATTAGAACTTTGCTAATTAAAGGGTGATCTTCAGACTAGCAACATCTGTATCACAGGTGTGATTGTTAAAACTCAGAATGTTGTTTTCCCCTAACCAGAAGTACTGAGTCTGAATCTGAATTTAATAAGATTGCTAACTGAATTGTGTGTCTATTGAGGTTGGAAAAATCCTGCTACTGAAGCAAGACTGTTCAGATCCATTCTGTGCTACTATTGGCATGCCACTCTATATAAGTTATGGGATATTTTTGTTCTTCAGTTTCCCAAGTTGTAAAATGAAGATTAAGTTGATCTCCCCATTGTATAATTGTTGTGAGGATGAAATAAATTTGTTGAAAGTTTTGTTAACCACATAAATTGGATCCCTAAAGTGGATACAGTATGATAAAAGTAGGTGAGACCGTTTAGCAGCATGCCCTCACTCTTGCTGGCTAAGGGAGTGTTTAAAAAAAAAGTTTAAAGGATAAGATAAAAATCTATCTTTGCCCAGCTTCTGCGATGAATGAGTTTTAGTTGATCTGAGAAGGAGTAAAACATCTTTTGTGGGAAATTGAGCAGATATTAAAAATAACAGTGACACAAGTCCCTATAATTGTGAATCCTAATGACCATCAGAGTCTTTCACTGGGGGTTTGGCCTGCAGTCTTTTTATTCTTTTTTCAGAATAGAAATTAAAAGTTTATTAAAGGACAGCAGAAAAGACTTCTCCCGGAGGAAGAAGGGGACCCAAGAGGTGGAATCCGTGGAAGTGTGGTTGTTTCCCCTTTTAGGATGGGCTATCTCCAAATCTGTTGGGGGCTGTTTCCTGAGCTCCATTAACATTTTTTTGAAGTGGACTTTGGCCTAGGGCCTTTTTGGGACTTCATTAACATTCCATGAGTTGGGAACTCCATACTGCTGTAAGGAAGGGGGGGCGAAGAAGATCTTTCTGGCTTCTTCAGGCTGAAAAGGGATGGTGTGGGGCAAGCAGTTTGGAGTCCCCCTTTAAAAATCGGGTCTATCGAGTGGTCCATGATAGAAGTTTGATTGAGAAGTATTAGACTGGAAGGCCATTTGAGTGATGGGTGGTCTATAAGAGAAAGAAGAATTAATTAGTACTGGAACCAGATTGATGCAGCAATAAACCCCATAGCACAGGAATATGCCAATGAGTATGATGGCAAAGACAAAGACTAACAATGTTTTCCACCAGGAAGTACCAAGAACCAGGAGCTAAGATATTGTTTTCATGACAAATTTGCTGAGGACATGGCTTCTGTCTGAGCATGTAAATCTTTAAGGGTAATTGTTACATTGCTAGAATTGTCAGGGATGTAAACACAACATTTAACTTTTAGGGTTACAGATGTCCTTTTCCTTAAGATACAGTTTAATAACTTAATGTCATCTGAGCTTGCAAAATCCTTTTACTAGTATGACCTCTGTGTCTAATAGAGAAATATTTAATTCTGGTACTTAGGGCTGGATAACCATACTAGCAAACATTAAGCCTACCTGCATAGGTTAGAAATAAAGGCCTTGAACTAAAAACTACTCTGGCAGTTCCTTTTGATAGTTATCAGGCATTCCTGTCTGAGAATCTCTTTTGAAGCCTCCAGTTTACTTATTTATGGAAGTTACATTTAACTATTATTTTATTTAAAATGCCCAGGAATAGCTGTGTTTTGGCTTTGACTGTCTTTGCTAAGTGTTTAAGATGAAGCAAGTCAAACTGACTTTTGTTTCTATCTAAAAGGTTTTCTGTTCTTTTGCTTTGGGAGTCTGAAAACTGTAAGAGGCTATGTTTATTAAAGAACTGAATACAGACCTCAAAGGAAGTAGCTTGTTGAGGGGGGGTGAGGAGGGGAGGTGGGGGGAAGGGTCCTTTCATTGGAAGGAGGCTCCCCCTGTGAGCAGAGTTGGGCCCTTGTAAATCTAGTTTTGAATTTAGGGCCTGGGAGACTTGTGAAAAGAAAAACCAACACCACCAACAACAAAATGAGCCAAGGGAGGCCCCCAAACTTCTGGGAGAGAGGTCCTCATTCCTGCCTTGTTGAAACCAATGTTCAAGGGCTGGTATAAAGGAGATGCCACTTGGTAAGGGACAGCTGGCTTCCTGACTCCGATCGGCTGGACAGCTGCCCCTCTTTTCTCAACCTGGCAGAAGTGTGTGCCTGGAACCCTGAGGACAGCACTGCCACCCTGCAGATTCTTTTTGTAAGGTGGGGAGAGGAGGGTGGGTACCAGAGATTGAACTCAGGGGCACTCAACCACTGAGCCCCATCCCCAGGCCTATGTCGTATTTTATTTAGAGACAGAGTCTCACTGAGTTTCTCAGGGCCTCACTAAGTTGCTGAGGCTGGCTTTGACCCTGCGATCCTCCTGCCTCAGCCTTCAGAGCCACTGGGATGACAGGCACACTGCACCTGGAAACCAAGCAGATTCTCATGCATCTCCTGTCCCAGTTTGAATCTGTGAGGCACGGCCATGTTCACAAGGGGCCCATGGCCCCACCTCACTCAGCATTAGTTACTTTTGTCCTGATTAATGACTGCTGGTCCGTTGGTTAGATTTGGGGTTTGCCAGAGGCCTCGAGGGCTAAAGATGCAAATAAGTCACAGTGGACAGTGCCTTCCTAGGTGGGAAGGACACCCTCGGAGCACTTTCCTTAATGTCTGCTACGCCTTTAGCATGGTTTTAAGTTGGGTTGCCCGTATTCCAGAAATGACAGGTTTCGGCTCCATCATTTAGATGAGAAAACTGAGGAACAACGCCATTAGAGCTGCAGGGGATTTGATTCCAGTGAGACCCTGCAGTGAGCTCCTCTCTCCCTTTGCAGAGTGCCAGGATATTATTTTTTTAAAATTTGTTCTAATTAGTTATACATGACAGTAGAATGCATTTTGAAACATCCAACATAAATGGAATATAACTTCTTCTGGTGATACATGATGTGGAATCATACCAGTCATATAATTATGTATGCACACAGGGTAATAATGTCCCATTCCTTATACTATCCTTCCTACCCCCAAAACACCCTCTATTCCCTTTGCTCCTCTCTGCCTCTATTCTTCCTCTATTATATACCTCTATTCTTCCCTACTCACCCGCCATTTTGAATTAGCACCTGCATATCAGAAAGAACATTCAGCCTTTGGTTTTTTTGGAATTGGCATGTTTCATTCACTTAGGATGATAATCTCCATTTCCCCCCATTTACCAGCAAATGCCATCATTTCATTCTTCTTTAAGGCTGAGTAATATTCCATTGTGTATATATAACACATTATCTTTATCCATTCATCTGTTGAAGGGCCTATAGGTTGGTTCTATAGCTGGGCTTTTGTGAATTGAGCTGCTATAAACATTGATGTGACTGTGTCATTGTAGTATGCTGATTTTAGGTCCTTTGGGTATTATGCTGAGGAGTGGGGTAACTGGGTCAAATGGTGGTTTCCTTCCAAGTTTCTGAGGAATCTCCATACTGCTTTCCAGAGTGGTTGCACCAATTTGCAGTCCCACCAGCAATGTATGAAGATTACTGTTAAGGTCTGTAAACAAGTCAAGATGGTGCCTGGCATTTTGCCAGAGGGAATGGTTTGTGAAGTAATACCAGGGAGCCATTACGTGTGGAGATTCCTTATTGGTTGACTGCTGTATCTAGTTTATGCTAATTAAGATAAGCTGTGTGGAATGTATATATACCGCTCTTGTCCTACAATAAACGGCTCCCACTCCTGCTGTATCAATGTACACAAGTTGTTCGTCACCCCCCAGTTATTTTTTTTTAAAGTGAGAGAGGGGGGAGAGAGAGAGAGAGAGAGAGAGAGAGAGAGAGAGAGAGAGAGAGAATATTTTAATATTTATTTTTTAGTTATCGGCGGATACAACATCTTTGTTTGTATGTGGTGCTGAGGATGGAACCCGGGCCGCACGCATGCCAGGTGAGCACGCTACCGCTTGAGCCACATCCCCAGCCGACCCCCCCCCCCAGTTATTTTGCTGCAGCCAGACTGCGGCAGATTACCATGATTTTATCTCTGTGTGTGTGTGTGTGTGTGTGTGTGTGTGTGTGTCTGTGTGTGTCTGTGTGTGTGTGTTTAATTTCCTTTATGTCTCCAGGCCTGGCACATGGGAGGTGTCAGTAGTGATTTGTGAAAGTACGTAGTGATTTGTGAAGTTGGATTAAACTGACCCAGAGAGGTCTGAGGATGTGGCTCAGTGGTGTAGCACTTTCCTAGCATGCATGAGGCCCTGGGTTTAATCCCCAATACTGCACACAGCCATATGACTAAACCTAGGCTGGTGCCTACAAGCCTTTTAAATCATGGCAGTGGACTGGGTCCTGAAGATTGCAGAAGGTTATTGGTTTGGAGCTGCCCAATTGCACTGGTACATCCTTTATGGTGGGTATATAGGTAGATGCAGGTAACGCCATGATTGTGTACTTAGAGATCACCCTTATGTTCTTTCCCATACTTTTTTAAACAGCTTGTCCCATTTAAGAAAATCCAGCATACTCTCTGAAGCCAGCAGCTGATCATGGATGGGAAGAACAACAGGAAAGCTCATTTTGAATGTCACTAGACGGTCATATTATGAAAGAGTGAAACAACTAGTAAAATAGGAAAGAGAATTCTTATACTTTTTTTATATTTGATTTAGACACAGGGTCTCACTGAGTTGTTTAGGGCCTCAATAAGCTGAGGCTGGCCTTGAACTCAAGTTCCTCCTGCCTCAGCCTCCTGAGCCACTGGGATTACAGGCGTCCACCACTATGCCTGGCTCTTGTAGTTACTCTGCAAAAAGAAATGCCCGATTCACCTCCACTTGTGTGTTTCAGGCAGCACAACAGGATCCGCAGTGTGAACGGGAGCCAGCTGAAGGCCTACCTTTCCTTGGAAGTGTTGGATCTGAGTTCAAATAATATCATGGAAATTTGGAGCGCCTGCTTTCCCCCTGGACTGTACATAAGAGAGCTGTAAGTGCTTCTGTGGCTGGGGCTGTCCCTCTGCTTCTAGGTCAGCTGGAGGCCTCTCCATTGCCCAGGTCTGTACACAGTCTGCATATTTCACTTCTGCTTTGGTCAGCTTTTTCACTACTGTGTGACTAAAAAAACCCGACCAGAAAATTGTAGAGGAGGAAAAGTATATTTGGGGGCTGACAGTTTCAGAGGTCTCCATTCATAGACAGCAGGCTCCATTCCTCAGGGCTCAAGGGGAGGCAGGAGGTCATGGAGGAAGAGTGTGGTGGAGGGAAGCAGCTCACATGGTGATCAGGAAGCAGAGAGAGACTCCACTCTCCAGAGACAAATAGAGACCCAAAGCCATGCCCCCATGCCCCCTCCTCCAGCCACACCCACCTGCCTCCAGGACCACCCAGTTAATCCCATCAGGGGGTTCATTCACTGGTTGGGTTAAGGCTCTCACAACCTAGTCATTTCTCCTCTGGACCTTCTTGCACTATCTCACACGTGAGCTTTTGGGGGATACCTCACATCCAAACCATAACAATTTTTCAGCTCTGGGGATGGTACAAGACAGGAGGGATTGGCCTCTGATGCCCACTGATGGAACATTTCCAGTCCCATAGTATTCATCTGTGTTACACCCAAGGTGGACACCTTTGGCAGGGAGAGGTGGACTTGCCTGTCCAGGGAGCTCACCCCTCAGACAAAAGAGTTCAAGACTCTGAGGTCTGCTCTGACAACAAAGCCTGCTTTTACTCCCATTTACTGGGCTGCTTCCCAGCAGAGCTTGGAGAGAAGGCTCAGGGGAGCTTAGAGGCCCACTCTGCAGGGAGAGCGCTTTGCATACTCTCCAGGCTCTTTTTTCCTAGCGTCCCACAGTGATCACACAGCTCATGGGATCTGTCTGGGAAGGCGGCTCCTGGTTCTGTGGCTTCTCAGGACTGTGCTGATGTGTCTCTTACCTGTGTTCAGGCCCCATCTTACCTGCGATGTGGATGGTAGACAGGAGTAAAAATGATAAAACCTGCAGCACCCACGGCCTGTGGGTAGGAAAGTGTTGCTCTGGGGAAGAATCTGAAGAGACATTTCCAAATCTGAGTGAGTTTACATTCGCTTTGTCATCACTGTTTCAGAGTCATTTTGGAGCTCATTTGTGAGTCCTGTTTAGAGGTGGTCATGACCCATCTCTTCAGGGAAGATGAACCTTGGCCCCTAGATTTTCCAAGTTATTCTCAGGCTGCATCAAGGTGCCAAAATCAGGAACAGGAGGCCTTGGCCTTTGTTAACCTCAAGTGGAGCCTGTCCTGAGGTGTCCAGCTGCCGCCCAACACTCCCTTGCTCAGAACCAAGAAACCACCAATCGCGAAATGGAATTGCACTGACCTTCTGTCCCTGCAAGAAAGCAGGAGGGACTTTCTCTTTTGGCAGCTTGTGGCTGCTCTATCTTCTTCCCAGAGGCTGTTATTCTCTAATCTGGAATGTCAAGAACAAACAGTTTGTAGAGAATCCTCATGTGCCCTGTGCTGGGGCTCTGCCTGGTAAAGAATCCAGAGGAGCCTTGTTCCTTCCCCCCAGGGTAGAAGATTCTCTGGGCTTTCTCCTTTTCACTTAGGCGCTGTTTTTTTTTTTGTTGTTGTTGTTGTTGTTGTTGTTGTTGTTTTTGTTGTTGTTTTTGTTTTTTTTTGTTGTTGTTTTGTTTAAAAAAAACACCAAAATTTTGTCTAGGAAAAGCAGTAAGAAGGGTGTTGAGGGGTAACTTCTCATAGGTATACTGATTTATTTTATTCCCTTTATTTTTCCCCTTTTCTTTTCCACTGCTTGCTATGCTTTCACACAGTGTGACACACCTGTCTTTGTTATACACTGCAGTCCATCTGCTCAGCACGGTCAAAGGAGATGGCCCTGAAAAAGTATTGCTTGTCTTTTTTTGGTGGGGGCGGGGGTACTGGAGATTGAACCAGGGATGCTTAACCACTGAGCCCCATCCCCAGCCCTATTTTGTATTTTATTTAGAGATAGGGTCTCACTGAGTTGCTTAGGGCCTCACTTTTGCTGAGGCTGGCTTTGAACTCTCAATCCTCCTGCCTCAGCCTCCCAAGCTACTGGGATTACAGGTGTGGTATGGCTTGCTCTCTAAAGATCTTGGCTCAAGTCTCTTTAACTAGAGGGTTTCTTTCAGGTATTTAAAATCATTTAAAGGAATTGGCTTGTACAAAGTCCAAAAATGAGACCCACTTCAGGATTAAAGACTGTTTCCCCAAATCGTGGAATGGAATCTGACCTGGCCTCTGAGCTGACTTTGTGCTTTGTGTAGGGCTTTTCTTGTTGGCCTAGGGTGGCGGGCCAGGTGTGGCCCAAGGTTGGCAGGTTTGCAGGAGGGCTGGAGGTGGAGGTGTCTGAAGGTCACTCCCGCCCTCTTGGGCCCACTAGCCACAGGTGCTCTGTGCTCTGGGCTGAGTGGAGGTTGACCTTGGACAGTCTTGCCACCTGCAGTGCTTCCCCATCCAGGAGTCAGGGCAGGCTCTGAAGCCTTGTGATAACAGACATCTCCTCAGGAAACCTGTCCCTCTGGGTGTGTCTTAGCGTGTTTTCACACGCTGTAACAGCCTCCTACAGCTGTGACATTTTCTCTCCTGACTCATTCCAGCAACCTGGCCAGCAATCGCATTGGCACCCTGGAGTCAGGAGCATTTGATGGCCTATCACTGTCGCTGCTAACTCTTTGCCTGAGCAAAAACAGGATCACCCAGCTTCCTATAAAAGCATTCAAGTTACCCAGGCTGACACAACTGTGAGTACAGAAACCAGCACTTTAATTAAGGTTATAGCCCAATTTTATGGGGGCCAAACTTCCCCAAGGACCTAGCACCAAATGCAACCCCTACTCCCCCCCACCACCTTGCCCCCAGTAAATTTCTGCATGAACTGTAATTAATGCCCCTATGACAACACCTAGTAAAAGCAGATTGGTGCTGGGTCTGGGGCCGGTGGGCCACCTCATCTTGCAGGGATGAGGTCCACTGAGTATGGACGTGCAGGTTCATGCTAGTGTCCTCCTCGATGACATGAGGAATCCTGCTGGTTAGCTGGCATGGCTAGTGCTTAGGCTGCATGCATTCTGTTTATTTATCTCAGAGGTTTTAGTGTTGGTTTTAAAGGTACCCATAAAATAAGTACCTCAGGCTTGATGGCATCCTCGACATTTCTTGAATTTGGCAGGAAGTTAGCATGGCTAAAGGCGGTAAGCAGGAGATGGCAATTTTTATCTCCTAAATCTTACAAGGTGGTTGATTTATGATTGTCTCTCGCTTTTTTTTTTTTTTTGGTACCGGGGATTGAACTCAGGGGCACTCAACCTCTGAGCTACCTCCCCAGAGGTAGAGTCTCATTGAGTTGCTTAGGGCCTTGCTGAGTTGCTGAGGCTGGCTCTGAACTCACAATCCTCCCACGCCACTGGGATTATAACCCTGTGCTACCATGCTTGGCTCTTGATTTATTGCTTGATTGATTGATTTTTGACTTCTTTTATTATTGGAAGAATAAATGTCAGGAAAACAAGCCAGTAGTGGAAATTTGGTTTAAATTGACGAGAACAGTTGTTGAGGCTCAGTGGGTGTGGATCCTGGGCTGTCTGCGAAGAAGGTCTCCATGATGCTGAGGAGGTTGGGTCACGAGATGCTCCAGAAATAGTTGGGGGAAACCAGGGCTTTCCCATTAGCTCCATGTGTCTTTCCCTGCCCCTCCAGGCCACCCAGAGTCCTTTCAGTCCCCCGAGGCTCTCTAGTACTAGAGCTAGCAGCCGAATGTGTGTGCTTCATGGGGGGTCCCCCACTGCTCTTGCCTCATACATGGAGATCCCATCAGATGCCCTGACTGCAAATGTTCTTGCATTAGATACCTGCTGGCTCGCTGGCTGGGAAATTCGGCAGGGGTGTGTATGTGTGTGTGTGTGTGTGTGTGTGTGTGTGTGTGTGTGTGTGGAATGTGCACAGGGAGGCTCTGACCCTGTGGGCTTCTTCTCTTAGGGACCTCAATCGGAATCAGATTCGGTTGATCCAGGGCCTCATGTTCCAGGGCCTGGACATCTTGGAGGTGCTGAAGCTCCAGAAAAACAACATCAGCAAGCTGATGGATGGCGCTTTCTGGGGGCTGTCCAATATGCATGTGCTGTAAATTTGGGTGGGCCCTGGCAGGGCTCCAGCCCAAGGGTGAGGCCGTGGCCTCTGCACCCTGCCTCTGTGGGGAGTGGGGCAGCCTGTGTGTGTCCATTCAGCTGAGCACTAGGTGGAGAGCAGGCCACCTTTCCTTTTTATTTCTGTTTTTTTGTTTTGGTACCAGGATTGAACTTGGGGAGACACTCGACCCCTGAGCCCCATCCCCAGCCCTATTTTGTATTTTATTTAGAGACAGGGTCTCACTGAGTTGCTCAGCACCTCACTTTTGCTGAGGCTGGCTTTGAACTTGAGATCCTCCTGTCTCAGCCTCCTGAGCTGCCTTGATGACAGTCCTGTGCCATCGCACCCAGAAGGCCACCTGTCCTTTGAGTCTTCCTGTCGTCCCAACTCAGTGTCTCTGCAGACTCAACCATATCTGTTCATGTTTCCATAGCAGAGTAGGAACATCTCTTGGAGGAGAGATGTTTGAATCAGGTCAGGTGTTGCAGGAAGGAACCCCATTCCTGGGCTTCCTCCCACCCCCACTTCGTCGCTGCAGAACAGATCCTTCCCCACATCCTCTCCACTCCCACACTCCACAGGAAGCTCCTTCTCTCCCCATTTTGGGTCTGACAGTCTTCCTTGATGTGTAGGTGGACCCAAAATATAGTTCATCACAGGAGATTTATTTATGTCTTGTGAGCTCATCAAGGCACTTGGTGCAGATGTGCAGCTTCTATCAAAGGAACATTCTCTTTGGCCAGATGTGTCCAATAGCAGAGCTGAGGCCTGCCAGAAACAAAGGCAACATCAAAAAAAAAAAAGCAGAGGAATGTAATCTGCTGTCCTTCAACATTTAATTTGTTTATTTTTCATTAGAGGTCATGCCTCTGCGTGAATGAATCAGATAGTAAAGGAAAGCAGCTGCTGCCCACCCATCATCCGTCCCCTCTCTCCCCCTCCCTCCCCATCCCTGTTCTTCTCCCAGAAGACAGTTGGGTCTCAGCATTTCCTCTTGGTTTTCCTGTTTTCAGGTTTGCGGGTGGTTACTTCCAAGTTGGCACATCTTCACCAGTATCTTTACCCACTTCTTTCCTTCACTACTTGTCTTTATAACTGAAACCAAGCCCAGAAGCTTAGGTCCAGGCCCCACAGTGTACTGTGCAGAAGCATCTCTGCTTTGCATGACCAGGATGCTAGTGGCTTCTCCTCCTTTGCCACTTCAGCTGGGCTGGAGCTCTGTGGTACATATTCCAGAACACTCTTCCTTCCTCAAGTCTGTCATTTAGAATCTGAAGTTCTAAGTTGATGATGGTCTGAGGATTAAGAGAATTTTCAGAAGAAAACAGTGTGAGGCTCTACCATTTCATTTTTATGTGGAACGAATTTATACAAATTAGGGCCGGTCATGGTGGTGTGTGCCTGTAATCCCAGTGGCTCAGGAGGCTGAGGCAGGAGGATTGCAAGTTTGAGGCCAGCCTCAGCAACTTATCAAGATCCTAAGCAACTCAGCGAGACCCTGTCTCTAAATCAAATATAAAAAAGGGTGGGGGTGTGGCTCAGTGGTTAAGCACCCCTGAGTTCAATCCCTGGTACCAAAACAAGAGCAAAATGTGCATCGGTAACTTCCATGAGAGAAACCAGGTGTCTAGGCAGAGCTGTCATTGGTGAGGATTCTGAGAAGTGAGGGAATGGCACATGAATGCTCTTCATTCAGTGGGGTCATATCCTGAGATGCCCACTGTGAGCTGAGGATGTCATAAGTTGAAAATACACTTAATTCCTAGTCCCCAGGGCATCCTAGTTTGTAGCACAACACATGGTAGAGTGTCAGTTGTTTCCTCTGGGTACCACAGGGCTAAGGGGGAGCCATCTCTCTGCCACTCCCTGCATTGAGAAAGGGTTGTACCAGCAGTTAGGAAAGATCTAGATTCGAAATTCAAAGCGGAGTTTCTGCATAATGTGTGTTAGTCTCACACCTTCATAGAGTGTGGACATCACAAGTTGGAATACTGTAAGTCAGGGACCTACTGTGCATACTTAATGAGCTTGTTGGGAGCCAGATGCTCACACTGCCCACAACCCCGAGGTACATTCTCTATTCCCTCTCCATACAGCACCATGAGGTAGATTCTTCTGGATATTTCCATTTAGCAGGTGTTCAGATTCATTAAGCCATCAAAATAGCAAAATCAAGATTTAAGTCTTGTAGTCATGGAGCTGGGAGTAGTGGCACACACCTGTAATTCCAGCGTCTCAGGAGGCTGAGGCAGGAGGATCGTGAGTTCAAAGCCAGCCTCAGCAACTTAGCAAGGCCCTAAGCAACTCAGTGAGACCCTGTCTCTAAATAAAAAAATATAAGTAGGGCTGGGGCTGGGGCTCAGTGTTTAAGCACTCCTGGGTTCAATCCTGGGTACCAGAAAAACAAAAATCATACAGTCATTGGACCCCAGAGCTAATGCCATGTCTCCTGGCACAGTGGATTTTTTCAGTTGGATGAGGATAAGGGCTGCCTCCCTTTTCCCCTTCTCTCTCTGTTCCTCTCCTGGCTTTGCCCTTGCTGAGAGCTCCTCTGCCCACTCATCTGCGTGGTTCACTTTGACTTAGCTGAAAGTGACGTATGGCTAACATCCCCTGCCCTTCCGAACTTTCTGAGTATGTCTTGGCCTGCAGACCCTCCACTGGGGTCTGCCTGTCTTCTCTCGGCCATGTGTATGCACACCAGGGGGTCTCCATACTTCCCATGTGCTCTTAAACCCTCAGTGTGTCCACCGTGTCTGATAGGAGCACTGACCAGGCACACTCCGGGTATTGGGTAAAGGTTGGACCCCTTTGACCCCGGGCACTGTCATTGCAGACACCTTGAGCACAACAGCCTGGTGGAAGTGCACAGCAGCTCCCTCTTTGGCCTCACGGCCCTGCACCAGCTGCACCTTGGCCACAACTCCATCTCACGCATCCACCGCGATGGCTGGAACTTCGGTCAGAAGCTGCTTGAGTTGTAAGTGCCCTCGGCTTTGGTCTGTGGAGGCAGATCCTCCAGAGCCCAGAGAGCAGTGGACTAAGAAGGGGTGTAGGCCTCGGGGGCAAAGGCAGCTCAGAGGCTGCCTTTTTCTTTCTCCCACTGGGGCTTGCATATGGTTGTTGTCAATAGGCTTCTGTTAAAGGAGTGATGGAGGTAAGGACTGTTACTAGACATCTGCAAGGTAAAACTTATTCACCAGCTTATTAACTTATTGTCTATCTTTAGTTGTTGCCCATATCCCTTGCACATTTTTTCCTACCATCTATTGTTCATATTTTTCTCTGAATTGTTGTTATTACAATACTCCATATTTAGCAAATAGCCACCTTTCCCTTTCATGCAGAATGATAGAAACATGACAGGCTGAATTGTCACTCTTAAAGAGAATTAAATAGATGTTATACTAAACCTTGAGAGTCTTATGGGTAGAAACTTACCTGAAATATTTTCCTAGAGAATTTTTTTAAATAATGTATGTCAATTAAACTTTTTTCCTTAGCCCCCCTCCCCCAAGTATGGCATTGTACAAAAAGGTTCAACAATTTTGGAATGTGTAACTGACACCTCTAATGGTTCAGTGCTGGTTAAAGTGAAGGCAGTTGCAAGGGTACTATGGAGAAACTAACAGAAAAGAACAGGAGACACTAATATGACATCCATAACCCCTAGCCAGTCTCTGGATGGGACTTAAGAGCTCTGTAAAATTCTTAAATTCCATGCAACATTTTGTATTTTGTGTTGATGGACATTTTTCCACCTATTCTTTCTTTGACTTTCAAATTCATAATTGAGAGAGCTTTAAAAAAAGAAATTAAAAAACCCCTAAACAAGAGAAGAAAGGGTGTTTATAAAAGTGAGGGGGATGTGTTGGGGAATGCTTCAAGACTTCCTGTGTTTGTAAGATACCACCTATTACAGACAAGCTGTAGCTTGTCTGGACAGTTAGTGGGGAAGCATATATACCTACTGCACATGAAGAGTTATAAAAAATAATCACATGTTAACAAAAATAAATGTAAACAAAAATTTTCATAATCTTATATAATCTTATTTTAAACCATCTTAATTAGATATTGCAATAGCTGTGTAATGAATTTCCTAAAATAACTTGTTAAATCTTAATGTTAATTTGTAAATAGGTTCATCAAGCCTTGAAAACCTAATGAGGCTCCTTTGAAGCTGAACCACATTACTAAAACAAGAATAATATCCATAAATATTATAGATCTGGTGATGGCTTTGTAACTTAGCACTGCTATTTGATTTTAAACATGCCATATAATTAATCTAAATCTTATTATTTAAAAATGTTGGTTAAATGTCCCTATAGAAACTAAATTTTCTTCCTGTTAAGAAGTTTCCCTTTCTTTAAAGTTCAAAATGACTTCTGATATGCCAGTAAATAAAGCTAGGAAATGCTCCCTTTCCAGAGAAACAGACCAGGCAACTCACAAATGTGTGACATATATTTAAGAGGTATTAGGTCATATGATGGGAAATGAAGCAGGATAAGAACAACAAAGCAGATCAAAGAGAGGGTACTCTTTTACATGCAAAGACCGAGAGCAAAGAAATTGCCCTACTACTGTCATATTTTGATTATTGTGGACATCATACAAAAAATGTAAAAAACAACAAAGAAAAGTCAAACTTAAGTAACTTAGATATACCCTAACATGAAAATTTTAAGGGTATAAAATATTGATTAATAGTGGTAAATCTGTCAAAGAAATTTAAAAAGAGAAGCATTAATATCCAAAATATACAAAATTTGTACCTCATGACTAATAAATTTGTTTTAAAACTAGAAATATAAAACACACACTTATTCCAGAATATCAATGAATTTCTTTTCATACGGCTTAAAATTTATTTTAAGGTGTTTAGAAATACATTAATTTATTTGAGTAGAAAAACATGTCTCAGTTCTAATAATTATTTTGCAAAGCACAGTACTAGTTATCCATAGACTTCATGTGTGTTAAGCAACATGTGAGGCTTACTCCATATCTAGGTCTTCCAGACCTGTGCTATATTAATGTCAACACCATGTGTTTTCATGAGATTAAAAAAATACTTGCTTCAACCCTCCTGAAATCATCTTGATAATTGCAGGTTGATGCATAGAAGTTATGCATTTATAATCTAACTTTTATTCTTCATCTTCAACATTACTATCTATGTGTTTTTTTCTTCTTTTTAGTATCAATCTTCCTATTTACCTGGATTTTCTTATCTCTCATGTTGAAGACATATGGATCCTTTTAATTTTGAATTTATTTAATGTGTTTGTAAGAGTGAAAAAAGTAGTTCAAAAAGAAAAAAGTCAACTTGCTAAATATTTATTGAACATTAATAGCAGATAATGTGCTAGATACTGGGTAAGAGTAATGTGAAAGAAAAAATACTGTATTCAAAATATTTGCTTCTTTAACATTCAGGAAATGAGAAAGAAAGAGGGAAAGAAAGAAAGGAAAAGAAAAAGAAGGGTCTTACTTCTGCAATTCAGCTCCCACACTGCTAGGCACATAATAAGCATTTAATAAGTGAACATTCACTAAATTGATTATAAAACATAGTATTTAGCTTTTTTAAGCTCTTCTACATAAAAACCTAAGTACAACAGCTAAGCATGAAACTTTATGATCTTTTCAACTCCCTGGGCTTTAATATGAAGGCAGCCACTTAATTTCTAATTGTAGTTAAGAAAAGAGATAGATTCTTTCTCAAATGCCACGAAGGTGCACTCTACAAGCTCAAGATTTAGTTCTCGAGAGACATCATCCAGATTTCTACCACACAGAGACACTGGGCCAGATTAAACGAATTTTACCAATCTGTGCTCAGGGACAGAGCATGATGCAGAGTGGAGCAAGGTTGGAAACACGGGAGAGACTGGAGACAGGAGGTGGGATATGTGGAGGGGCTGGAAGGGGTTTCGCCAGGACTGATAGGCCCACGAGGGCTGAGGTAGGGGAGGTTGGCCACTAAATTTAAACTTTTATGTTTCCATTTAACTCCAGTTTAGAAGTTACCCTTCTAAACCAAAGCAAAATGATTCTTTGAATATATTAACACCAAATGGAAATATTGACTGCTGCTTTTTTTTCATAAGGTCTCCCAAAATGTTCCCTTTCTTGTTATGTTGGAAGCCATGCAAATCTTCAGGATGCCACCTGGTGTTCTTTGAACACATGATCTATTAAATTACCACTTAGAGACTACTCTGTGCATTCTATCTTGATTCAATTTATCTTTTTTTATAATCAACTTTTTAATTTATATATGACAGTGGAATGCATTACAATTCTTATTACACATATATAGCACAGTTTTTCATTTCTCTGATTGTATACAAAGCATATTCACACCAATTCGTGTCTTCATACATGTACTTTGCATAATAACATCCATCACATTTCACCATTGTTTCTAACCTCCTATTGCCTCCTTTCCCCTCCCACCCCTCTGCCCTATCTAGAATTCGTCTATTCCTCCCATGCTTCCTCTCCCTATCCCACTATGATCAGCTTCCTTATATCAGAGAAAACATTCAACATTTGGTTTCTTGGGATTGGCTAACTTCACTAAGCATAATCTTCTCTAACTCCATCCATTTACCTGAAAATGCAATGATTTTATTCTCTTTTATTGCTGAGTAATATTCCATTGTGTACGTATGCCACATTTTTTAATCCATTCATCTACTGAAGGGTATTTAATTTGGTTCCACAATTTAGCTATTGTGAATTGTGCTGCTGTGACATTGATGTGGCTGTGTCCCTTTAGTATACTGTTTTTAAGTCCTTTGGGAATAGACTGAGGAGAGGGATAGCTGGGTCAAATTGTGGTTCCATTCCCAATTTTTCAAGAAATCTCCATATTACTTTCCATATTGGCTGCACCAGTTTGCAGTCCCACCAGCAGTGTATGAGTGTATAATTTTTTCCCACATCCTCACCAACACTTATTGTTCTTTGTCTTCACAATAGCTGACATTCTTACTGGAGTGAGATGAAATCTAAGATTCGCTTTATCTTTATGAAAGCATTATTATTATCCTTATTGTAGCAATGAGGAAACCAAGTCCCAGAGTGTTTGTTTCTCTGTTCCAAGGTTGGTTACCGGACTCTCTTGGTCCAAAATCTGTGCCCTTAAATGATTTACAGCCTCCCTCTGCACAAGAGTTCCAGGATTGAGAGCTGGAAAAGGGAGGGCCAGATGAAGGCTCTGAGAATCCTTAGATGCTCTTCGAAAGACCTCAGTCCTCTCTTCCTTTGATTTCACTCAACACTGCTCTCTGCATTCTGGCTGCTTACAACATTGTGCGCTCTCTCTCTCTCTCTCTCTCATTAATTACTTAATTAAATCTTAATTAGATATATATGATAGCAGAACACATTTTGATTCATTGTATATAATTGCATCACAACTTTTCATTTCTCTGGTTGTACACAATATAGCGTTGCACCTTATATGCAGTCATACATGCACTTAGCGTAGTGATGTCCATCTCATTCCAACATCTTTCCTTCCCCCATACCCCCACCCTACCCCACCTTCCCCTGTGCCCAAAGTTTCTCCATTTTTCCCATGCTATCCCCTCCATTATGCATCAGCATCCACTCATCAGAGAAAACATTTGGCCTTTAGTTTTTTGGGATTGGCTTATTTTGCTTAGCATGATATTCTCCAACTTCATCCATTTACCTGCAAATGCCATTATTTTATTTTTTAATGCTGAGTAATATTCCGTTGTGTGTATATAACACACTTTATCCATTCATCTATTGAAGGACATCTAGGTTAGTTCCATAGTTCAGCTATTGTGAATTGAGCTGCTGTAAACATTAATGTGGCCACATTACCATAGTATGCCATTTGTAAGTCCTTTGGGTATAAACCAAGAGTGGGATACCTGGTGAAATGGTGGTTCCATTCCAAGTTTTCTAAGGAATCTCAAAAATGCTTTCCAGTTTGGTAGCACCAATGTGCAGTCCCACCAGCAATGTATGAGTGTGTCTTTTCCTCCACATCCTCAACAACACTGTTGTTTGTATTCTTGATAACTGCCATTCTGACTGGTGCGAGATGAAATCTTAGAGTAGTTTTGATTTCCATTTCTCTAGTTGCTAGAGATGTTAAACTTTTTTATATACTTATTGATCAATTATGTATCATCTTCTGAGAAGTGTCTATTCAGCTCTTTAGCTCATTTATTGATTGGGTTGTTTGCTTTTTTGAGTTCTGATCCTGGAGATTAATGCTCTATCAGACTTGCATGTGGCAAAAATTCACTCCCAAAAGGTAGGCTCCCTCTTCAACTTGTTGATTTTTTTTTTTTTTTTTTTGCTGAGAAGAAGGTTTTTATTTTGAGGCTATTTTCTTGTAATTATGCTATTTTTGCTTCTTTGATCTTCAGCCTGTGGGGCCAGAGAAGAGGCAGGACCAGTCTTTGCTTCTCTGCTGCTTACAGATTTTGATCTATCAATTTACCTGCCGCACCACCACCCCTCAAAAAAAATTCTCCCTAGAATTGTGGCTTCCAGAATATCATGTTTTCAGCCTGATCATCATCCACATGTTCTTGAAGCCATGCTTGACCATCCCCTGGTCTTTCCCCCTTCCCACTTAGGCACTTTCCCTAAATCCTTATCTTCCCGGTGAAATCAATATAAACATAAGTGATTCTTCCCCAAATCTGATCCCTCCTTTCCTTCACCTGCTCTTCATTATTGGTTTTGAATTCCACCTTGTCTGACCCACTCATTCCGTCTATCATATCCTGGACCCTCTCATTATCATTATCTGCCATTGCTATTGTCAATTTTAGGTATCTCACCCTCTCTCAGCCCTTGTCCTTGTTCATTCCTTCTGGCATCCAACTTTTGGGTGTGCCAAGTTTCCATCCTGCTAATTTTTGATTGTGTTAAATTTCCATTGCTCCTGACCCACCACCTTGTTCCTTGTTTTTCTCCTTATTCAGCTTTTGTCCATGGCCCACTATTGCAGTCAGTCTCTTGAAGATACCTTCAACTCACTGGACTCTCGTTTCCTTTGTCTTAGTTTCCTTTTAACAATCCATTTCTTCTTTCTGTGGTGAAACCAGCAAAGGCTGGAGAACCTGTGGCTCCACTGGCTGGCGTCACTGAACTCATGACCTCCCAAATGCACGTGCACGCTGGAGCTGCTCGGCGAAGTTGTTGCCAGTGGTTGAACAATCCACATATCCAATTTCATCAGAAATGATTTCACGTCTTCACTTCTCTCCTCAAATCCCAAACTCTTCTCCTCCTCTTCTTCTCTAATGATGACGCTGCTTCCTGTTTCATGGAGGAAATAGGTTCAAAGACTCTTCCTCCACAAGCACCCTCCCAGCACCACGGGTGGGCTTATCTCACCTGTGCCCAAATGGGTGCAGCCCACACTCCCACCCAAAACAAGCCCCTCACTTGGTTCTAGATGCATAGTCTCAGCCACTATGCAAGCTGCTTATTCCCTGTGTCTGCCTCTATTCTCTCTGCTAGATCATTCCCATCAGCATAAAACTCTGATGGGATGCCTCTCTACAAAAGGAAGCCTCCTTCCTGGCCACAGCTGTCAATGCTCTGTTTTTCATTGTTCTTACAGCCAGGCTCATCACTGCCATTATTTTCTGTTCACTATCCCCCTCTACTTGTAATCTTTTCCCAAAAGAATTTTATTTCCATCACCTGTTGAAACCACCTTTATCAATGTCAACCAGAAGGCTTTTAATGTCTCCCATTGTCATTCCAATGACTTAACTTCTGCCTTCTGAAATTCCAGTATCAAGATTCATCAATGCTCATCAAGGCTCAGCCCCCACCTAACAGCAGCATTTGGGAACCTATCAATTGTGTGTTCCGATGTGTTCCTCACAGTCCTTATCTGTAATTATGAAATTCAATCTGCTCAGAAAACTGAAATGGTCTTCATAACTCATGACAGCAAAACCAGATCTGAACACCGTAGATTCTTTATTTAACCTACTCAGTGGTGATGCTGATACATAATGACATAGAAAACTACTGTAATTGATAGCAAAGTCAAGCCTCAGACCCTCCTTGGAGGTGTCACATAATATACAGTTTATGCAGCTGAGCACATCCAGCCTCAAGGAATCTAGAAAAACAGTTATGGACCTGGAGTAGAAATCTAAGATTACATTCAGGAAGATAAATTTATTTGTAACTAGGCATGTTTTGATCATATATTAGCTTTACAAAACAATGCTATTTTATGGGAATGAAAATAAACATTGGCGTTATGTTTATTTATATCAAATAACATCTTTAAGATAGTATATATCTTAATTTTGCATAAAACATGTAATTTCTAGTTATTGTATATAATTTAGGTAGATAATAATAAATAAACTTGTCAGAATCTTCATAAAACACCTGCTTCAAACAGTAATACTTGGAGAATTATTATTTATTAATAAAGGGGAAAATATCTATAGAACTATAATTGAATTTTTGCATAAAAACAAAGTAATTTTGTTAAGCATATGATATTATTCAATAAAATATTTTGTTGTCATTTAAGTTTACAGTATAAAATGCAAAATCATAAATGAGAACTTCAGTTGCTCTATTCAACAGGCATATTAATCTAGCTACTTTTCATAGTGCTACAGATATTAGCCCTTTTAAATTGTCAAATTGTCTATATAATAGGAAATACTATAATCTACATTACAGACAATGAAAGCAAGAAAAGAAATCTTGTATATATAGAATATCTTTTTATATGTCTTAGTGAAGCATATGTATGTTTTGCTCCTGTATAAATTTCTCTTATTTATTCATTTATTGTGGCATAAGGGATTGAACCCAGGGCCTTGTGCATGCTAGGCAAATGCTGTACCACTGAAATACACCCTTAACTCCCCAAAACATAGGTAGTTTTTAAATTTAGCCTCACTTTGGAAAATCATTTTTTCAAAAGCAGAAAATGAAATTTTATTTTAGAGAGTTAGCCATCTGTAACACAATGTGTTTTTAATTCAGTGATATCAGTTTTTCCATATAAATATTTAAAATAATTTCTGAATTTTTTTGTGACAAGATACTACTATATTTAACTGGAAAGAGAAAAATAAGGTAATACTTTGAAAGCTTCACATAAGTTTTACATATAAAATATGAAGTCCCAGGGAGAAAAAGAAATGTTCTAAAAATAGTTTTTTTCTAAATCACATTTCTTGATTTAAAGTGTCAATGGTAGTAAAGTACTTTCATTATAATAAATGATGCATGTCTCCATATTTATACTTCAGAGGTGTTACATAGTCAATAATGGCAGGTTCAAAATGGTTCCTGGTATAATAACTGCATTAGTTCCACCATTAGGGAAACTGTATAGTGGCATTTTTTACTACATGCAATTAATAATCTTTCTTTTTTTTTGCATTTTAAAGCAATTAACTCTTTCTCCTCACCTCTAAATCATTAGTGTGGTAGATGTGCCAGATGTAGTCACAGTATCTACATTCAACTTCCATTCAACATTCAATAAACATTTACTGAGCACTTATGTGCTAGGCTGGGTTTGGTCCCGGGGATATAAAAATAAAATAATTATTGCCTGTTTGCAGGAACTTTGCACTCAAAGCACTCAAAATAAAAATGTAAATACATCACTCTAGTGGTGTTTTCTACCTGCAATAATTGGGCTAAGCACCTACTTGCATATAAAGGTGACATTTAATCCAGAAGTGAGGGACAGTGATCAGAGAATGTGTCTTAGACATGCTGATGCCCCTGGTTAGTCCTGAAGGACAAGTAGGAAGAAGATTATTGGGTGTCGTGTTGTCATTTCTCCTGTAGGTTTGTTCACAGAGATATGGGCTCTTCTGTGATGGTCCTCTGTTTTGGTCAGTAACAGTGAGGGGGGATGAGACCAAGGGATTCTTAAATGAGACACAGGTTACTTCTCAGTGCTGGTATCCCCTACATCTCAACTGCTCTGTTATGACATTTCTTGTTTTCCAACTAGAGGATTGGGTTTTGGAGAATATGTAATGATAAGCAATTCATAATTGTCCTTTGTTAATTCTTTTTTTTTTCATTTAGACATTTTAGTCTGTGTACTGAGCAAGTTTAATATTTCAGTTTGGACTTTCTCTTTGTAATTTCACACATCTTAGCAGAGGTTAGTGGTGGAAGAATAATGTTGGTTTCTAAGTTATAAAGTTTCCCTGTGATGTACATTTTCTTAGTTTTGAAACTGTTTGTAGAGTGACATGCAAAATACAAATGTTAAGTTCTTGAAAATTTATGTGATATCAAATTTTAGGACATAGAACTATTGTAAGATGCAAGAGAGACATTTGGTATTTCAAATATCTTCTTGAATCTATGATATGTTGTAGAATGAGTATGCTAAAACTTATGTGTTTTTAAGGGTTTAACTTGTTATGTATATCAGGATATAACTGGCTAAAATTTAATTTATCATGCATGGGAAGCACTCTGTAAACCTTATGAGGTAATGCATAAGTCAAAGGTATAATTATTACCTAATATTAATATAAACAATGATTATTCCTCAATAAAATAGGTTGATATAAAGGGAAACATTTTTTACTTGTACTAGTAGATATTAGTAAAAGTGGTGATTCTTATTTCAGCCATGAAAATATCTAGCATTGTTAATATATTATTGATTAATAGTTAATTACTCAGTTGTTTAATTGTATATATGTGGATTTCTTTTTTAACTGTTTTAGGTATATGAAAATATTATATATGGCATCTATAATTTTTAAAATAGAATAAGTGTTCTCTGTAAGATTGTTTTAAATACTGTCAATAAATGCATAGTACAAAAGTAGGTTAATATAATATTAATGCTACCTATCAGGTAATAAAATAGCCAAACTTGTAGAATTTTAATACACAACAGTTTTAAACACCTTGGAAATTGATTCTGTAATTATGAGACATTGAATAATATATCTGACATGTAACGTCAAACCATGTAGTTCTCAACCACAAATGCAAAACATTCTTAAATATTTATGTTGGCAATTAATGGCCACAATGAGTAAAATATTTTACTAAGAATTTTTCTTAAAAATTATTAAAATCTAGACAGGCATGGTGGTGCATGCCCATAATCCCAGTGATTCAAGAGGCTGAGGTAGGACAATCACAAGTTCAAAGACATCCTCAGCAACTTACAAAGACCCTAAGCAACTTAATGAGACCTTATCTCAAACTATAAAAAAAATAGAAAGGGCTAGGGATGTGGCTCAGTAGTTAAGTGCCTCTGGGTTCAATGCCTGGTACCAATTTTTTAAAAAAGATGTATTGAAATCAGTTTTTTTTTGAAAATATGGTGAAAAGGTGTCATGATAGAAAACAAAGTAATTTATAAAAATTATATTTATTCCATTCTTCTTAAAGAAAATTTTGAGGGGCTTCATTAGTTTAAAAGATTTTTCAGTTTGTAAATATGAGCCCATTTTTATTACATTGCATGAATTTATCATCTTATTCTAGTTGAAACTCAAATAGCTATTATGTGTTTGATTTTTTTCCATGTGATTTATTCTGATTTTTATTCATTTTTTAAATCCTCAGAATTATATTTGACAGATAACTAGCTTTCTACAGATTTTATTATGAAATATTACTTGTAAAAATTTTTAGGCTTTCTTATAATTGGTGCTGAGGCATATATCTAAAAGTCACATTCCAGAGATGTTTAAAAATTAAAACATTAGTCATGCTTTATGCTTTCCATCCTTAGCTCATAATTATATAAAACTAAAATTATATTGCCAACCTAAATAAAGTTATTACAAACAGATATCACTTGTTTTAAAATGAGTAATCATGAACAGTTTATAATTATACTGATTATTTTGCTGAATGTCATCATTGAATTTCTGTAACCTCAATATCATGCCAAATTTTGTAAAATAAAAACTTAATTTGTTAGAGGGACTCATTACCTTAAGGCATTCTTTTGGCAAATTGTTTTACATCCTGATCAACCTTCTAGAAAAAGAATATTCACTGTTGTTTTTTTTAATCAAAGACCCCTGAAAACAAAAAGCTCCCCATCCTTGCAAATTAAGAACACAAGTTTCACCTAGTGAAAAAATGAATGCTTTTTCTCAATGATATCAAAATACAAAAAGGAAGGGGACCCTAAATGTTTTCTGAAAAATTATCTATGTATGTATGTATGTATGTATCTATCTATCTATGTATGTATCTATCTATCTACGTATCTATCTATCTATCTGTCTATATTTTAAGGTATATAGAACACTCTGAAATACACAGAGTACCATACAAATGCACTTTTGTCAATTTTTTTTCTTTTGATTATTGATGAATAGAACTCTTGGGATGCCAAAAAAATTGTCACTTTAAAATGAGGATTAAAAGATTCTTGACAAAAATCTGAAGATTTTAAAAATTTAAATCTGTGTATCCTTCAATATTGTCCATAAGATTGCTTAAAATACTATATGTAAAGTTATTCAATACAATACAAAAATGATTTAATACAGAATTAGTACATAGTGGAGAATAACATACCCCAACATGTGTTGTTTTAAGATATAACATTTTTTTTTAAGAACCACTGAAGTTAGTGCTCTAAATCTCAGATACTGATAAAATAACTTCCCAATTACCTCAATCTGAGTAGGTCTCATCTTGAAATATATGATATTCTAAAAAATTCCAGTAATTATTGTGACTGTTGATGACCGCAGTTAACCAGATTATTGAAAATCTACACGTGTATTTTTTTTACTTTTCACTAAACCAATCTGCATAGTTGAAAAAAATAGGACTTTATGATGATGTATGAAAACATCTTTCACATGCTAAATACTGTTTTATCCTGGTAAGCCTGTGTTTTACAGTAACAGTCCTGTGAAATGTTCCTCACTACAGAGTTTTCACTTATGTTTCTGAATCCTAACTTCAGATGTTTTTGGTGCCATCTCTGCCTGCACAAATTCCAAGTGAGTGCAGGTTGAAGTGTGGCCTTTGAGGAGCTGAACATGGCCCTGTGCTTGCCTTGCTATAATCCAATGATGACATTTGAGAAAATCCATTCAAACACATTCATTCAGCAAGTATAATGCACCTGGACTGAATCTTCTAAATCTATGAGGCAAAATACATCTTTTTTTTCCTTTAAAAATTAATTACCAGGTCTGGGGTTGTGGCTCAGAGGTAGAGCATTTGCCTAGCATGTGTGAGGCACTGGATTTGATCCTCAGCTCCACACAAATATAAAATGTGTCCACCTAAAACTAAAAAATAAATATTAAAAAATTAATTCTCAGGTATCCCATTATAATGACAGGAACTAATACATATCCTGCATCTCCAAGAGTCTCTTCTGCAAAACACACATGATTGTTATCCATCCTCTAGTCACTGATTTCAACTCTGAACTCAACTGCTTACTATATGATATTGACCAAGTTAATTACATATATTTGCCTTGGTTTTCCCATCTATAAAATACAAATAATAATATCTATTGCATGGTGTTGCTCTTAGGAATAAATAAGTTCATAAGGATTCAAACTTAAATAACTGCCTGTCACCTAGCACAATACTCTATTATCATTTATAATTATAACCACTTGAGGTCACAATTTTCTATTCACAAGAAAAAACAATCCTTGTTTCTAAGTTGGCAAAGTTCTATACAAGCCAGTCTCTCTACTTCTCATTAAAAGAAAACATATTTGACCTTGAACCATCAAGAACTGAAAAGCAGGAACCAATCTAAGTTAAAGCAAAATGCAGGAATGAACCAGATCCATGACATGAATCATTCATTTATTGAAAATTTAAGATGGCAGCATTTAAAAAGATTTTATGTGACTCCTAAAAGTTCAAAATTCTCTGTAATTTTTTTCCGCCTCTGGTCCAGGACTGGTCAAGCATGAAGTTTCCTGGAAGCTTCTTAGTTTTCTTTTGCCCACACCATCCCACCTCAGTGCCTGGGAATAAGTTAGCATCCAGCCACCATGGTGAGATCCATGTAATACAATAATGCAGCCAGTGGAAAAGTTAAGAACCCATCAAGTCCTGAAGATATTTTCTTGTGTTTCAGCATCTATTCGGTAACATTTTGTTATCGAGTGCTATGGGAACCCAAACAATGTTCTAAGCCACGTGCCAAATGCAGTTCAAGTTCCTAAGATGTTATAAGTAATAGTAAATGCATTTACTAAGTTTTTGAAAGTTTTTTATTCTATATAATGTGAAAAAATATTTTCACGATCATTAGATTAGTCAGAGTTTATTTAAGTGCATATTTGTGCACAAGGTACTGTTTAAGCTAGAAGAATTACTGTAGACTCAGAACATAAATCTCTGAAACTAAACATAGAAGATAATATGGATTTTACTTTTTAGACTGTCAAAAGGCCTGCACATTTTCTGGTTTTATTTTTCTTCTTCTTCTCCTCCTTCTTTCTTAAAGAAAACCTTCCTTGGTTTTGCTTCAAACTATTATACTTGGTTGTTGACATAGTGTCAACTTGAGTTCGAACTTCATTATTTAGATGGGAATATCCAGAAATCATTTGCAGAGAATTATAATACATGAAAATAAAAACATTCCAGTGATCATTTGCAAATCTCCTCCAAAGGAACTTTTAGTTATATTTTTAGTAGACATATTGAAGGGGAGTGTCTCTAACATGCTTTTGGTCATCTCTTCATTTGCATTAATATATGCAAAAATTTCCTATTCCCTAGAATAATAAACAACAACAATAAAAACCTTCAGGGGTCCAGAGAACTAACAGTCAGATGTATCACTGCCATGCTGGGTACTTTGTGTTGGGGGGCATATATGATACTATTTTTTGACAAAAAATAGTATAATATAGTATAATATATGTTATTCTATGTTGCAGATGTTGGGGAACAATCCTGAAGCTATAATACACACCATGAAGGAGTTGGAACATCCTTTGAGGTATTTATAGTCAAGTAAGAAACACAGTATGCAGTGTGTGTGTGTGTGTGTGTGTGTGTGTAGACACATATATACAAATATAATAGAAAGTAACCAATGTGATTCTGCAATCTGTACACATGGTAAAAATGGGAGTTCATAACCCACTTGAATCAAATGTATGAAATATGATGTGTCAACAGCATTGTAATGTTTTGAACAACCAATAAAAAAACAAATATACTAGAAAGTTTTACAGATTACAACATGAGAATGTGAATTAGATTAATGGAGACAGGTAGTTAATGTCTGTGCAAGAAGGAAAGAATCAGAGAAAAGGAAAATAAAGTAACATTTATTAGGCAGTGCAGTAACTATGATTTCACATGACTCATCTCATTTATTTTGCATATCGACTCTGCAAAGTCAGTATTATTTTTGATATGAGTAGAAAGAGATTTGAACCAAGGTCAGTATATTCCAAAACACCAGATTTTGTGCACTATGATACATTAACTCACCATGCCTCACATTATTAATTTGCTTCCATTTAAATATTTTCCTCTGTATTTTGGAGATTTTCCAGTATGCATGTGCATGCACACATGACATGTATTGTATACTATATTTCCTACTATACTGTGAAGCATGCCAAAGGCAAGGGTAATCTCACTCATCATAGTATCTATTATAGCTTCAAAAGAGGCAATCTCTTGATGACACAAAATAAAATTGTAATCAAAAAGTTGTAATTGATTTACATTCACAATAAAGTGATTGCAAGTGACTACTACATTTCACTAAATAATTAACAAAAACTATGGAAACCCTCCATCCAACAAAATCTTATGCGTAACTCCATACATGAAATTAATAAAGATGGCATTTCTCTGGGGGAAGCAAAATTGCCTCCACCTTGGCCGTGCCTGACTACTCAACAATCTATGATCCACTGCCTGCAGACCCTCTCAACTTCACAACACAGTTTAAGAAACAAATAGATAAAAATACATGACCTTAAAACTTCAATTTCCCAGAGCAATCAACACCCCATTTTTGGCCTCAAATGGAGAGTTTGTAAGAATGATGATGATGATGATGATGATGATGATAACAACAACAAAATATGACTGGATTTCTTCTTCAATTGCCTAATAAATACAAGGCACAGTAAGGATTCTATGCCCCAGAGTTGTTCCCAAGGCAATTCCCTAAGCATTTTGATAATGGGGGAAATTTAGTATCTGTATGAATATAAAAATGGGTCAGATGTTTTCCTCATTAAAATATTAGTCTAGAACATGCCATTTCAAGTATAATGAAGCACAGTTGAAATCAGGAAATTAGTTTAATTATAACCCACATTATTATTCTAGTTTGGAGTTTTTCCTGTTCAGAAATCAGAACAGAAAAAAAATAGGGAAACAGGTTGCTATAGTTTGGATTTAAAATGTCCCTCAAGGGCCCATGTGGTAAATACTTTTCACCAGGGTGGTGGTATTGGGATCCTTTAAGAGGGGGACTCGTGGGAGGTCTTCTGATCACTGGGTGTGTACCCTTAAAGGGCAAAGGTGCTTACCAGTCCCTTTCTCTTTCTCCCTTTCATTTTCTGGCCCTAAGACGATCTGCTTTACTCTGCCATGTGCTTACTGCCATAATGTCCTGCCTCACCACAGCCCCAAAGCAAAAGGGCCAACTGACCATGGACTGAAACCTTCAAAAATGTGAGCCAAAGTATTAACTTTTCTCTTTACAAATTGATTTGTCTCCAGTATTTTTCACAGTGATAGAAAGCTGGCTAACATACAGGAGGAATCAAGGAGAGTTAGTGTACCACCACCAGGCAGTTTAAAAGTAGAGCAGATTGCTCCCATTCTAAGAAATGTTCAAAGAACTGAGTTTCAGAGAAATAAATGATAAATAGGGGCCTCCTTTGGTCCATGTCTCTTTCTGTTTTGGGTAATCTGCAACAGTTTACCCACTGAAGATTTACTGTAAGTAAAGACAATTAGTAGATTTCTGGCCCCCAAATAATTAGCATGTATTTTCACATAGTAGATTTCACAACTCTATCCTTTTTGATTCAAATAATTCATCCTGAGCTCAAACACTGAGGTTTCTACATAAAAGAGAATGTTAATGAATCAAAAGAGTAAAAATCCAATTTCAAAAAAAATAAAGATGATTATGAACACACAGATGAGTCAACCAAAAAATGCTAACAAATGATCTCAAAATCATTAATAATCAGAAAAATAAAATTAAAACAAAATTATATCACTTTCAGTCAAATACAATGCAATAATTTTCAAAATTCAGGCAGGTTTTGTAGTAGGACATCAGAAAGAATTAAATTACCTTCACTTGAGAAGAGGAAGGATAGAGCAGATTTTTGAGAAAAATCTAGATTTCTGGTGTTGGCACATTGACTTTGAGGTTCTATTAGATATTCAAGTGGAAAGGTCAAGAAGGTATAACCTTAGTTATACAAGACTGGAGCTTGAGTTTCGATTTAAGCAGGGGACATAATTTAACTATTGTCAATGCATAGATGGCATCTAAATCTACAAACCTGGCTTAGATTATCAATGGAATAAGTATGGATAGAAAAGAAAAGAAGGTCAAGATTGATCCATGGAGTTCTCCAACAATAATATTAGGAATAAAAAGAGAGCCCAAGCAAAAGAGAAGGAAGATTCAGGGAGTAAAGGATAGTTCAGATAAATGGGGTCTCTGGAAATAAGAAGGGGTGACTGACCATGTCAAATACCACTGATGTTCATGGAATAGAAAGATAAGACTTGGTCCTTGAAAACAGGTTGATGTAAAACAAAATTTTTAAAGTGCAAAGGAAAGGTACTAGAGAATGAGAGTGATCAAATTATGTGTATGAACAAAGATGGCATAATAAATCCATTATGTATAATTATAATGTACCAATAAAAAAGGTTTTTAAACACTCAGTGGAAGAGAATTAGGAGGCTAAAGCATAGGGGCATTATTATCTTTTGCATTTTATTTCTATTATATGTTCACAGACAAGTAGAATTTTTATGAATCAAAAGTTAAACAACAGATTAGTAAGTATGTTTGAGGAAGAGTTATTAAGCCATTGGATACATTTAAAAATCATTACATTGCAACATAGAAATACAGGAAATTAAGAAGAGGGATAAGAATAAACCTAACCAAGTAGGTAAAAGACCTCTTCAATAAAAATCATAAAACACTGAAGGAAGAAGGAAGAAATTAAAGAAGACACTACAAGATGAAAAGACCTCCCATGTTCAGGACTGGGAGAATTAATATTGTTAAAATAGCCATATTACTGAAAGTGATCCACAGATTCAAAATGCAATTATCATCAAAATACCAATATCATTCTTCACAGAACTAGAAAAAACAATCATAAAATTTACATAGAACCACAAAATACTCCAAATAACCAAAACAATTCTGAGAAAAAAAAGCAATGCTAGAACTATCACAGTACCTGATTGGAAATATACCACAGAGCCATAGCAACAAAATCAACACAGAATTGGCATATCAGACACATAATCAACAGAATAAAATAGAGGAACCAAAATAAACTGAAGCAGCAACAGCCATCTGATTCTAGACAAACATGCTCAAAACATATGCTGGAGAAAAAACATTCTTTTCAATAAATGATACTAGAAAAATTGGGTATTTACATGTAGCAGATTGACATGAGGTCTCTCTCTCTCCAATCCTGTACAAAAAGTCAGTTCAAAGTGGATCAAATACCTGAAATTCTGAAACTGTTAGAGGAAAATACTTCAAGATATTGGCACAGGCAACAATTTCCTGAATAGGACACCTCAGAAAATAAAAGCTAAAATTGACAAATGGTATTACACCAAATTAAAAAGTCTCTGCACAGCCAAGGAAACTATCAACAGACACAACCTACTGAATGGGAAAAAATCTTTTCCAGCTATACAACTGACATAGGATTAATATCGCTCGAGTAGTGAAGGTCTGGGAATCGTTTCCCTAATGACCCATGCGCGCCTCTATCCCAGCATGAATCAATTTTGGTTTCAAATGTAGGTATACCATTTTCCCTTTACTCTTTTGTGTGTGGTTCTTTTTGCTAAGGCTTATTTCTGAACTCTTAATTAATTACCTGATATATTAGTGAAGCTGCTGCAACCTGACTCTGCTGGAAACCTAATTTCTTCCAACATTACCATTTAGCATCATCTTCAGTCTTTATAGCAGTCAAACTCTGCTAAGCCTTAAAGAGTCTCATCTGGTACATTCATATCAAAAATGAATTTCCTCCAGGCTTTTAGTATTCTCTCTCTAACACACACACATAATCACATTGCACCCACCATACATAACTCAGACATTCTTGTCCACAAAATTCCAACCACTATGATAATCTTGCTCTTTGATAATTTTCTCCTTAACTCAGTATGACCACCATCTTACTTGAGCTTCATCTCCCTGTATAAGTGTGTGTTGTGCACCAGGCCTACAGTCATGTCTGAAATTAATACCTGAAAACGTTTAGTTTTTCTAGTTTTATACTCTTTTGTGTCAGGAAAACAAATCCAGTACAGTAGATCTATAACAGTTTCAAGTAAAAGTACTAAATTACTTATATCCTTGCCCATCAATAGTGGTAGAGGCACTTAGGTGAACTTACATAAAAACTGCAACATCTTACATACTCAACAACAATTTCATTGCCCATGGAACCCAAAATTAATTGAAAGAGTAAACCACAAAATGGATATCTGAAAAATAAACTGGTCAAAATTAGTAAGGCAGTCAGACTTAAGTAATCATATATTTTACCAATAGCACTAGCTTAAAAGTATGGGTCTACATTAACTAGAAAAATACAAGTTAATGTCTAGAGTCATAACAGTTTCTATTACAATCCAATAGGCAGTCTCCTATGATGCTTTAATATTATATGATAGTTGTGAAATGATTACAAACTAATAATGAACATAATCTATTTGCAGATTAAAATGTTCTTCCCTGTATTATCTACAAAGTTTAGATACACTTCAAAATGTCCTGGAAAAGAAATTTCTTAACTCTCATCAAAATGAACTGCCAGGTTTTTTCCTACATTTGACATGACACAGTGTCAAGATTTCTAGTCCTGAATACACACTTTCTATAGGGAAGAGACATTTATCTTGGCAATTAACAGATCATTTATCTCATTTCATACAGCCAATTTTTTTCATAAGAAAAGAAATGTTTATGTATTTATTCTGCTGACTTTAATCTATAATCTAATCAGGGATCAACAAACTTTTCCTGAAAAGAGACTGATAATAAATATATTAGACTTTGTAGGCAAGTCTTCATTGCTACTCAAGTGCCAGTGTAGCACAAAAACAGCCTAGAGTGTGGGTAAATAATATAAGCTTCTGTGTTCTAATAAAACTTTGTTTACAAAAGCAAGTGTTATTGTTGGACACCGTGGTGTGCTCCAGCAGTCGCAACTACTCAGAAAGCTGAGGCAGGAAGATTACTTGAGCTTAGGAGTTCAGGCCAGCCTGGGAAATATGAAAGAAAGAGAGAGAGAGGGAGGGAGGGAGGGAGGGAGGGAGGGTGAGAGAGAAGAATGAAAAAAAAGAAAGAGAAAAAAGGAAAAAAGAGAACAATTTAAAAAAACAGTGTCAGGCTGACAGCTATGATTTGCTCATCACTGTTCCAGAGTATTAATTAATGTTTATGCTCACAACAAATGTTTGGCTAAGCTGTGTATATACATACTTACATACATGAAAGCAATTTTGTTCTTTTTGTTTGCTTTCTTTCATTTTTTCCATTTTTTTGGTGATACATTATAGTCGTAAATCATGGCAGTATTTGTCGTTACATATTTCCACATGCACAATATAACACTACAGTTTGGCCAATATCATTCCCCAGTATTTTCCCTTCACTCCTCCCTCTCCTGGTCCCTTTCCTACACTCTACTGATCTCCTTTTGATTTTCACTTTTCTTTTCCTTTTTCCTCTCTTGCTTTCACATACAAGAGAAAACATATGCTCCCTTGACCTTATGAGTTTAGCTTATTTTGTGTAACAGAATGTTCTCAAGTTTCATCCGTTTTCCAGCAAATGATATAATTCACCTTTATGGCTGAATAAAGCTCCATTGTGTGTATATGCCACATTTTCTTTATTTATTCATCCTTGATAAGCACCTAGTTTGGTTTCATAGTTTGGCAACTGTGAACTGTGCTGCTATAAACATGGGTATGCATGTACTACTCTAGTATTTTGACTTTAATACTTTAGGATAAACATTGAGTAGTTGTATAGCTGGGTTATATGGTGGTTTCCTGTCTAGTCTTTTGAGGAACCTCCATACTGATTTCAATAGTGGTTATATTCATTTACAATCCTATCAACAGAGAAAAAAGTGTCCCTTCTTCTCCACATTCTCTCTAGCATTTATTATTGTTCATATTCTTTTTTTTAAATAGTTGGACACAATACCTTTATTTTTATTTATTTATTTTTAATGTGGTGCTGAGGATCAAACCCAGGGCCTCGCACGTGCTAGACAAGCGATCTGCTGCTGAGCCACAACCCCAGCCCCTTATCATTCGCATTCTTGATGGCTGCTATTCTGATTAGAGTGAGATGAAAGCTCACTGTAGTTTTGATTTGCATTTCCCTAATTGCTAATGATGTTGAACATTTTCATAGATTTGTTGCCCATTTTTTATTTCTTCTTTTGAGAACTATCTGTTTAATTCATTTGCCAATTAAGCTAGGTTACTTGAGGTTTTGATGTTAAATTTTTTAAAGTTTCTTATATAGTCTGGATATTAATCCTGTGTCAAAAGAGTAGTTAGCAGGGCTGGGGATGTGGCTCAAGTGGTAGCGCGCTTGCCTGGCATGCATGCAGTCCAGGTTCAATCCTCAGCACCACATCCAAACAAAGATGTTGTGTCTTCCAAAAACTAAAAAATAAATATTAAAAAATTCTCTCTCTCATTAAAAAAAAATGAGTAGTTAGCAAATATTTTCTCCCATTCTGTAGGTTCTTTCTTCATGTTACTAATTGTTTCCTTTGCTGTGCAGAAGCTTTTTAATTTGATGCCATTCTGTTTATTAACTTTTGTTATTATTTTCTGAGCTTTAGGAGTTCTAATAAGAAAGTCATTGCCTGTACCTATATGCTGGAGTCTCAAACCTATATATTCTTCCAAGGATTTGCATAGTTTCTGGTCTATTTCCTGGGCTTTTGATCTCTTTCAAGTTTGTACAGGGTCTAGTCTTATTTGTCTACATATGGATAACCAATTTTCCTGGCACCATTTGTTTAAAAGCCTGTCTTTTCTCCCAATATGTTTTGGCACCTTTGTCAAGGATCAGATGACTATGAACTGTGTTGGATCTTTTTCTGTGTCTTCTCTTCTCTCCCATTGGTCTATGTATCTGGTTTTATGTCGGAGCCATGCAATGGTTATTTCAATAGCTTTGTAGTATAATTTGAAGTCAGGTATTGTGATGATGCCTCCAGCTTGCTTTATTGACTTAGAATCGTTTTGGCTATTCTGAATATTTTATTCTTCCAAATGGATTTCAGGACTGTTTTTTCTAGTTCTGGAAAAATGACATTTATTATTATTATTATTATTATTATTATTATTATTATTTTAAATATATATATGACAACAGAATGCATTACAATTCATATTACATATATAGAGCACAGTTTTTCATATCTCTGGTTGTATACAAAGTATGTTCACACCAATTCGTGGGTATTTTGATGGGAATTGCATCAAATCTGTATGTTGCTCAAAAAACCAATTTCAAACATATACAATCATATTAGTAGTGATTTTAGTGTCCAAAAAGAGATCTACTAAACAATAATTACTGGGCTGGTTTGGTGACTTGTAGTCCTAACTACTCAGAAGGCCAAGCCAGGAGGACTGCTTGAGTCCAGGAGTTGGAGATCAGGTTAGGCAACATAGCAAAACCCCCATCTTAAAAATAATAATAATTACTGATGTCAAAACACATCTCAATCATTATGATAGTCACTAACTCTTCAGTGTTTTCCTTGAAACTCTAATATACAATTAGTGAATGTCAATTTAGGACTAATTGTGCTGTTTTATAGAGGAGAAAGTTGATTATAATGGTAAATGAAATCAGCTATCATGAACTGATTTGTGTTTATTTAATTACAATTATCATGCTGATGACTCTACATATTAAGTCTCCACCTATAGTCCCCTAGGTGCTAATTTTAAAAACATGAGTTTTCATTAAAAATAAGAAAATAAACCCCTCCATATGCATTTCAATAATTCAAATTGTATCATAATTTGACTATTAACACAAAGGAAAATCAATGCAACTAATTCAGATTTAAATTTAAGATTACACAGTGCAAAAGAGGGAATAGTCTTGGAAAGGGAAGTAGAAAAATGTAAGATCCCTCTTAGATGTCAGAAAAAATAAATTCAAAAATGTGATTTTTTTGAAAGGTAGTGTTAACTTGAAGTGGAAAACAAAAAGCAAAAAACCTTTGAAGCAAAGTCAGTTGTGTTTACAAGGGCCTTTGGGTTTCTTTGATGTTTTAGTGCTTCTGGTTTTTAAAATGTTGATTTGTGGAGGATGGGCACAGGGGAATTGAATCTAGGTGCTTAACCACTGGTCCACATCACCAGCCCTTTCTAACATTGTTTTATTTTGAGATAGGAAATCCATAATTACTAAAGGCCTTGCTAAATTGCTGAGGGTGACTTTGAACTCAAGATCCTCCTGCCTCAGCCTCCAGAGCCACTGGGATTACAGTGTGCATCATGAAGCCCGGCCTTAAATGTTGATTTTATAATCCTTTCTTTTTAGCTGATAAGAGAAATTACAAAATGCAGAATACTTGCAAACTACAAAATACAGGATACTTACAACTAAAGGTGCTTTGTTAAATGATCAGAGTTTAACTTAAGTTTCAAGCAGTGACTCTCAAACTGGGACAGTGATACTATCTTATCAAGAGAAGTTTAGAAATGCCTGAGGGCATTTTGTTGTTGTTTCACCATGACTGAGGAAACTACTAACATTTTTTGGCCAGGCCCATAGATAGTATATAACCTTCAGCTAGAAGGAAGAGTCCAAACCAAAGTACGAATAGAGTTCTATCAAGAAACCCTGGTGCAAAGAAGTAATTTACCAAGGTCTCTTACTTAACTGCAAGGAAAACACAGTTGCAGTTAAGTAAGAGAACAGAGCAAGTGCCGGGTGCAGTGCTGCATGCCTGTAATCCCAGTGGCTCTGGAGGCTGAGGCAGGAGGATCCTGAGTTCAAAGCCAGCCTCAGCAAAAGTAAGGCCCTAAACAATTCAGTGAGACCCTATCTCTAAATAAAATACAAAATAGGGCTGGAGATGTGGCTCAGAGGTCTAGAGCCCTTGAGTTCAATCCCTGTTACCAAAGAAAAATAGACCACCCAGGTGACTTGTTTGTACCAGTAGGTCTAACTAAAACGAAAAGGGATTTTATGCAGTCAAATTGTTTTTATTATCCATTTAAATATAATTCTTTATTTCTTTATGTTTGTCAAGAAGTAAATATATTTAAGATAAAAATGAAAAATAATAAAAGAATGACAAGTGTAGGAACCCAATGATGACTTACACTTTTTGATTACAGACTTGAGATTCATCTGAAATGACAATGCAATCCCTAGCTATTGCAACAGAAATCTTAACCTCTGAGTGAAAAAAAAAGAGGGATGTTGAGATACCTTCAATGATCTTTTCTCACTTCTGCGTAAGTACCAAGAGAGGTTGGCCAAAAATATTTTAAAACCTAAAACATACTTTTAAACTTGGCTTTTCTTTAAAATAAGTGCAAATATATGATATGGCCTAGTGTTGATTTACAATCCCTACTTTCTTATGCTGCGACTGTGCCCAGTTTGAACTGAGATGTGCCATAAGTCAGCTATCAAAGACTTATTATGAAGAGTGTAGAATAACAGTTATATATTTATTTTGATTACAAGTTAAAAGGATGACATTTTGAATATATTGAATTATGTAAAATGTATTATTAAATGAAACTCATCTGTCTTACTTTTTAAAATATGACTTCTAGAAAATTTGATTTACATGTAGAGTTAATATTATATTTTTATTGGTGGTTCTAAGGGATCAGTGAGAAATAAGAGAAAGATCATGTTCAGATTCTCTATTTTATCATTTGGGTTTGATGTCATTCACTGATCCTCTTATGTATTCCAAACCATTTCAAATTTCATGTGGATTTGGGTAAGACTGAGCTTTCATACTAATCGCAGAGAACTTACTTTCCCATATATGTTTGATCAGTGTCCCCCACTGAGTATAGTCTTCATAATAGTGTTTATGATCCTGTTTCTAATTTTATACTGCATGCATCAGTTAAAATGCTGAAGATTCAGGAGGGCTTGCTTTGCTTCAATGTAGGCTCTGGTAGACTATATGTTATCCCAAAGAACATATTTTCTCCCCCACTCTCCCTGTCTCCTCCAAGAGGTGCTTGTGATCTTCCAAGCACACTTTGGGAGGATGTTATCAGCCTTACTTTGTTTCAGTGAGAAGAGAACAGTTTCCAGAGTAGGCACTATCTAAAAATGGCTCCTTAGTGATGAAAGCATTTATTGCCAAGACTTTGTTGCTTTGTCAATTGTCTATATTGGCTGTAACAGCCAGGATTTTGCTGTTTAATTATTTAAACCACATAAATGGGCAATCTTTCATATATTATCTCATTTTCTTCTTAAAAAATGAACTATACAATTTTAACTTTGACCCATATTTGTATAGATGAAATATCTGAGACTCAGAAAAGTTAATGATTTGCCTATAGTCACACAGACTTCTGACTCTTACTACAATCCTTTTGGCTATATTCCTTACTTCTGCTGTTGTTCTGGTAAGGAAGTAATTTATATTTCTGAAAACTAAATGGATCAAGCCAAACAGTGCAGGGCTGGGGATGTGGCTCAAGTGGTAGCGTGCTCGCCTGGCCTGCGTGCGGCCCGGGTTCGATCCTCAGCACCACATACAAACAAAGATGTTGTGTCTGCTGAAAACTAAAAAATAAATATTAAAAAAATAGCCAAACAGTGCACTGTGGAAATTGAGATGTATAGGCCACATGTCCGCAATATCTGTTCTGCATTTATTTCAACACACCAAATATTTGACCTCCATGAAAAGAATGTCAAGGTACATTAGGCAGAACCAGAAACAGGAACTCATATACATGCCATATATTAGTGGCAATTTCAGATGTTTGAGTTTCTTTCTTTGTACAGTTGAAAGTGGAATAATATTTGTCAGGGCTAGACAAACAGTAGATGCTGGCAGAAGACCTTGCCTTGTATATGACTCACTCCCATTAGTACAGTACACTTCAACATGACTTTTTAATTGTGGGGAATGCCTCAGCCCTACTGGTCATGCCCAGCCTAAAACTCCATCTTCCCTGGATCTAAGGACAAGATACTTGTTTAAATTCCACTTAAGTTATATGATCCCTTTACTTAAAGTCTAATATTTTCTGCGTTTTTATTCTATTAAGTCTAAATCCTTATGCTTGATTTTCAAGGAATTTCATAATCTGACCTAAGCACACAAATATGTCATCCTTTATAGAATCCTTTCCTCTTAGCAAAATGAGGTGTCTTTACTGTCCTTTAAACATATTTCTTTCTGCTGAGTCTTTCTTATGCTGTTTAATTCACTTGCCTTTTATTCTCTTTTTAGAATCTGAATCCTATGTACTTATCCAGGTCTAACTCAAATCCCAAGACTCATCTCTTACTTTTAACTCTTTAGTGTTTACAATTTGTACCAAAATACATTTTATCATTTATTTTGTGGCAGGGTAGGGCCCTTGCCACCCTCCCACTACACTAACTCTTACCAAAGAGGAAACTGGTGTTACCAAGAAAGACCTGTTTATTTTTTAGGAGTTCCCACTCTTGAGATTATCCAAGATTGGGGTCCTTAGGCACAGGTGTAAAGGTTGATCCATTGCCTAAACCTCTTACACTGGCACAGAAGATGATGTGTACACACACACACACACACACACACACGCCAAAACTCAGAAAGGAAGGAAGGAAGGGAGGGAGGGCAAGGAAAGAAGGAAGGAGACCCTTTGAAATCCATTGAGAAATGATATTGTTCTGGTCAACCTGAAAGAAAATGGATATTTGTTGTCATTTTCTGACTTACCATATTGTGACCAAGCATAGTGCTCTCATTTTTATTAATTTTTTACTAAGACCTTTACTAGGATTCACCTGGTTTATAACTTTCTACCTTTAAATATAACTGAATCTGCTGGGAGGTGGTGGCAGAGTCTGTAATCCCAGATATTTAGGAGGCTGAGGCTGGAGGATCGCAAGTTTGAGGTAAACTTGGGGAACTGAGCCAGACTCTGTTTCAAAATAAAAACTAAACTGGGCATGGTGGCACACACCTGTAATCCCAGTGGCTCACAATGGTGAAACAGGAAATTGGGAGTTCAAAGCCAACCTTAGCAACTTAACGAGGCCCTGAGTAACTCTGTGGGACCTATCCCTAAATAAAATACAAAAGAGGGCTGGGGATGTGGCTCAGAGGTTGAGTTCCCAAGAGTTCCATCTCTGATAGCAAAATAATAATAATAATAATAATAATAATAATAATAATAATAATAGTCAATGAATAAATAAAATAAAAAGGGCTGGGGATGTAGCTCAACAGTAGAGCACCCTTGGATATTTGTACTAGGAAGTACAAAAAAAAACGAATTTTTCAATGCATATTACTTTTTGTCTAGTTTATTTCATTCAGAATCTCCCTGTTTTTGCTATTATCAATAGTTCTTTATTCTTGCTAAGTATGTTTCCAAAATTTATTATCTATTTTCCTATTGATATACATTGGGGATTTTTTTTAAGGAAACCAGGTTATATTTATACAGTTGAAAATTATTAAGCAATGAAAATAAGAAATACATTCACATTCAACAACTTGGATAAATCTTATAAAAATACATATGGAGCTAAAAAAGCCACACACCAAAGAACACATGTGTATGATTACACTGAATAAAGTAACAAAATAGGCAAAACTAGTCCTTGTTATTAGAAGTTAAAATAGTGCCTAACTCTGGGGGAACGTAGGGAATAATTAGGGGAGCAATGAGAGAGGGCTCATGAAGGTGCATTTGATGTCCAATTTCTTGACCTGGGTTAGGGTTTAGTGGATATGTTTACTTTGTGATAATTCATTGTGCTATACGTGATTTTCTTTTGGCTGTTATATTTAATAAAAGAGAAGTTCTATTAACAGTAAAAAAATCAATCTCTACATTCATGGAATAGTTAGTAATCAAATGCCTACTATATGGTTAATATGAGTATAAGGGTTCTGAGGCATGACCTGTTCCCACAGTCCAACATTGGGGATTTTTTGACTATTACAAATAAAACCACCATGAATAGTTGTGCACAAGTCTCAGTGTGGATGTATGCTTTTATTTCTCTGGAGTAAATATCTCAACAGATGTGATTTAATTTTTAAAGCAACTGCCAAACAGTTTTCTAACAGTTTGTGCCATTGTTTGTACTACATGTTATAGTCTGCAGTTCTAAGAGAGATACCATAGTCTTCATCTTTGTCAACATTTGTTATGATCAGTCTTAAATTTTGTCCATCCTACTGTATGTGTAATAACACTGCAGTTTTGATTTACATTTCAAATTATGTTGGATATCCTTTCATGTGCACATTCACCATATTTGTATCTACTTTGATGAAGAAAAAAATCTTCTGCCCATCCTATCAAATTGGGTCATTTTTCTTATTAATAAGTTGCAAGAATCATTTGTATATCCTAGATATCATTCTCTTGAGAGATATATGTTTTGCCAATACTTTGTCCTAGTCTGTCAGCTTACCTTTCCATTTCCATAACAATGAATATAGAATAGACAAAGTTTGTTGTTGTTGTTGTTGTTTTTAGTACTGGGGATTGAACTCAGGGGCATACCACCACTGAGCCACATCCCCAGTCCTATTTTGTATTTTATTTAGAGACAGGGTCTCACTGAGTTGCTTAGTGCCTCACTTTTGCTGAGGCTGGCTTTGAATTTGCAATCCCCCTGCCTCAGACTCTTGAGCCACTGGTATTACAGGTATGTACCACCACGTCCAGCATGAGACAAAGTTTTTAAGTCTGATCTATTTCTGAGAGGAGAGAGAGAAAAAAGAGAGCATGAGGCAGAGAGAGTCTCTGCCAAGCAGCTTTTTATATTTTCTTCCAGAAGTTGTAGAGGTTTAGCTGCTACATTTAGGTCTGTAGTCTATCCCTACCAGTAGTATGTGAGGGCTCCCATTGATCCACATCCTTGCCAACTTATTATTATTATCTTTTTGATTATAACCATCTTAATAGATGTGAAGTAGTATCTCACTGAGGTTGTACATTTCCCTAATGGTGCTGGGTATCCTTTCATTTGCTTATTGGCTTTTGCTTATTTTCTTTAGAGAAATGTCTATTCTAATTTCTTGCCATTTGTCTTTTCATATTGAACAATAAGAATTGCTTATATATTCTAGGTAGTTATATTCTAACTACATGAATTGTAAATATTTTCTTCTATGATTGTATTTTCACTTTCTTCGATGGTAGCCTTTAAAAGTTTTAAATTTGATGAAGTTTATTACTTTATTATTTTTTCTTTTGGTGCTTGGGCCTTTGGTGTCTTAACTACAAAGTCATTGTCTACTCCAAGATTTACTTATGCTTTCTTACATTTGGTTTTGGTTCTTACATATATATGTGTTGTCCATTTTGAGTTCTTACATTTATGTCTGTGGTCCATTTTGAGGTAATTTTTATGTGGGGTAGGGTTTAACTTAATTCTTTTGCATTAAAGACTACATCATTTTGAAATATATTTTCATTTGGAATGCAATTCTAGGATGTCAATGTTTTTTTCTTTCAGAACTTGAAAATATCGATGTACTGTTTTCTGGTTTGTATGGTTCTTGAATGAATTTTGAGATTTTACTCTCACTCCTTTGTACATAATAGTATCTGTTTTCTGTAGATGCTTTTCAATTTTTTTCTTAGCACTGGTTTTAAGCATTTAGTGTATATTTGTGTCATCTTTATCATTTTTCTTGTTCATTGAGCTTTTTGAATCTGAGTGTTCATCAGATATGGAACATTTTTATTTATTATTTCTTCAAATGTGTTTTTCTCACCTCTTAGGAACTACCATAACACATATATTGGACTGGTTGAAGCTGTGCATACTGATGCTCTGTTCAGTTCAGTCTCTTTCTCCGTGTTTCATTTTGGAGAGTCTTTATCACTGCATATTCAGTTTGCTGATATTGACTTCTTCAATGTAGAATTTGCTGTTAATCTCATTCAGTGTAATTTTCACCTTAGACATTGTTTTTTCTGAGTTTGAATTAGATCATTTTTATATCTTCTTTTTTCTCCTTTACATGCTTATGCTTTTCCATAGCATCTTGGACATATGGTATACAACTGTATTAATGTATTAATATCCTTGAATAATAACTCTATCACAGTGTAATTAATGATCATTTCTATTAATTTTCTTTTCAACATGGGTTATATTTTCCTACCTCTTTGCATGCCTCATACATTTTTATTGGATTTCAAACATTGTGAATTTACCTTGTTGAGTATTGGATATTTTGTATTCTTTTAAATATTCTTGAGCTGTGTACAGCTTTTTGCTGAACTATCTTGGAAACATATTTTGTATTCTTTTAAATATTCTTGAGCTGTGTACATCTTTTTTCTGAACTATCTTGGAAACATTTTTATCTTTTTAAGATTCTGCTAGACAGGAGTTACCTTCAATTTTGGGCTAATTTTTGCCTTTTACTGACTATGTTACTTGATGCCCTTTTATTATAGATTTTCCATTCCAGCTGGTGATTACAAAAATTGATCTCCACCCAACAATCACCACCACCTTCCATCCTGTTCCTTTCTGAAGATTCTTTCTCTGGCCTTACATGTGTGCCCATTGTTACTTAACCACAGACTTCAGGGGAACCCTCCATAGATGTCTAGAGAGCTAGTACATGTACACACTCTCTCTCCCTCTGCAGTTCTCTACTCTCTCCTTTACTCTGATCTGTGACTTCTAGCTGCATCGGTCTCTTCAGACTTTAAAATCCATCTCTTCAACTCAGGAGATATTCTATTTGAGTTTCCCTTCTCTGAATGTGGCCTGAAAAATTCTTTCCAGGGAGTAAATTGGGATAATCCTAGCACTCATCTCTCATGCTTAACTTTATCTTAGAGGTCACTCTTATGCTGCTTATTATCTAATATCTGAGAACTGTTGTTGTTTTTATTTTGTCCACTTTTTTCCAATGTTTCATATGCGAGGGTAAATCTGTTGCCCCTCTTGGAGAGATTTAGTCCTCCATAATGTTTAACACTATTCTCTGGCACATCATTTACAATAGATGAGGTTCTTCCTGGTAACGGCAGCGTTAGGCCTTCTGAATGCTCCTAGGCAAGTGCCTTCACAAGTTTCCAATGGTATATGTTATTATGCTCCCAATTATTTGTTTCAGATATGTTTTTCTTGTCTCATTTAGATTGTACTCTGACATTAGGAACCCTTCATACTTACAATTTTATGTCCCCTCCACCCAAACTGGATACATTTACCTTTAACAATTACTCAACCCTTACCCCGTAAGAATTCCCTTTGAGGTATTAAAGAATAATGCACTTGAGATTATTTATGTCCATGCCAACAATCACCACCACATTCTATCCTGTTACTTTTCTGAAGGTTTTTAACATAACCTTATATTAAACATCAATGCCACATATTTAAATGCTATGAGTAAAAGTGAATGCTGATTCATCCACTAATTGTATGTATCCTGGTAGAAAGAACTACCACTACCTTATTGTGGCCAGTTGAGAAATTTTCTTCTCATTATCCACCAGACTAGTTAATATGTCTTTAAGGCAATAAGTTTAAAAAATGATACTGATAAATCAAAATATTGAAAACTCTACAAACTAAGCAGCTAGCTCTTCATTAACTGGAAGCACTAACTATGCATATAAAATTATATCTGATTATGAGTCAAAGTAAGTATCAAGAAGATAATATGCAATTAAATCATGTTGCTATTCTGATTTTTCCACCAATGAATTATCATTAATCTGTATTCTATAATAAGAAAAATTCTACAACATACCATATTCTATAATAAGAAAAATAAGAAAAAATTAAAACTAGTTTTTAAAGATCTGCTTAAATATTCCAGTATCATGTAACCAAACAACTACTCTTCACAACAACTATGTTTTTATTCAACACAAACATTCAGGGGTACATTCCTGGAGTTGAGGATGCATGCTGCTGAGAGGTGAACCTTAAATGCCTTGTTCCCATAGCTTATTTTCTCTCAGTACTATTTATATATGGGGGCTTAATAGTTAATATATGTGTTTAGGTTAATAGTGTAGTATATTTATAATATCATTGGAACCATGAGTTTATCCAACAAATCATTTGTTAACTCTCTCATACATTCTAGGCATTTCCCTAGTCACTGATGTAACAGTAGCGAACAAAACAACTAATTTCCTGCTCGTGTTGGAAATTGTGTTTGAGGTTGGGTTGGAGCAGTCAAGTAGATAAACAAATGTAAGGCAAGTAGTAAGAGAAGTCTAAAGTGGTAAGGCAAGTCTGAAGAGAAAGAAAGACAGGGTGATGGGCTTGATAGTCATGGCAAGAGGCTCTATTTTGTGTAGGGTGGCCAGGGAAGGCCTTTATCACATGAAATGCCACTGTTACAAAGACATGATAAAGTGAGGGGGTAGTTAGCTAGTCAGATGATTTGGGGAGTTAAGGTTGAGGCAAAGTTGCAAGTGTAAATGCTCTGAAGCAGGGGTGGGCTTGGTGTATTTAAATGGAACTAACAGAGCAAAAGAAGGATGTTAGGAAATGGGGAGAAAAGGATGAGGGGAGTCACATTGATTAAGAGCAGTCCATAATAAGGCAGGGTAGTCCATAATAAAGTCATGGCTTTTTTTCCTTTTTTTTCCCTGATACCAGAGATTGAACCCCCAGGGGCACTTAAACACTGAGCAACACCCACAGTCCTTTTAAAAATATTTTATTTAGAGATAGGGTCTCACTGAGTTGCTTAGGGACTCACTACATTTCTGAGACTGGCTTTGAACTGAGGATCCTCCTGACAGCCTCCTGAGCTTCTAGGATTACAGATGAGTACGACCAGGCCTGGAAAAAGTCATTGCCTTTTATTTGGAAATGGGAAGCTATAGGAAGATTTTGAACAGAGAGACACAATCAAATTTATATTTAAAAATATCAGTCTAGTTGCCATCAGGACAATAGATATTGGGGAAAATGAGGGCAGAAGCAAGGACAGAAGAAGGCTATGGAAATCATTCAGGTGACTTATTATGTGGGTTTGGCCTGTATATTGGCTTAGCAGATGCAGAGGAGTGGTCAGATTCTGGGCATGTTTCGAATGCTTACTTGGAAAGAAGGAAGTCAGAAAAATAAATAAATAAAATGCTGTATAATTTATATCAAATTCTAGAAAATGCAAAACAATCTATAATGACAGGAGATGTTTGGAGACAGCCAGAAAAGGAGAGGGGAGGGATTACAAAGAAGGATGAAAGACTCTTTTGATTTTGGTGATAGTCTCATGGGTATATTCATGTCAAAACTTATCAAATTGTACACCTTAAACATTTGCAATTTATTGTAGGTCAACTATATCTCAATAAAATTATAAAAATAAAGTCATAATATTGTCTAATGGACTGGAGTTGGAATGTGAGAGAAAAGAGATCAAAGATGGTTTGTAAGTTTTGGGCTTTGAGCACCTGGATAATGGGAATTAAATTGTCATTCTTATTTCTGAGATAGGGAAGACTGAAAGGAGCAGATTTTGAGAGAAAAATGAGTTCAGTTTTCAACATATTGTTAGAGATGCCTAGTAGATACATTTTATAACATAGTAAATACATGGTAGAAAAGAAATGAAGAATGACTCAGACAGTTTCTCTCTATGATCCACTGGTTCTCCAGAAAGCGCAGAAGTACACTGGACCGGGGACCTCTCATGGCCCCTGTAGACAAATGTTTGTGCACACCTTTTTTTCCATTGTTTTCTTTATTTAACATTATGAACATGGTGGACTACATTCTTTTCTCTAAGTTTTAAAGATTCAGTTAATTTGGGGAAACAACTGATGGGTTCAGTGTTGGAGGTTGATGAATAACTTTAGCAGAGACTATAGTAACAAGCCCTTGGTCACAGACAAATGAGAATGGCTCCACCAAGGATGAGAGCATTGCAGACACTCTTCCTTGGGCTGGCTAGCTTGTGCCTTTCCCCCCCTTAACTGTACATATCAGTAATTCAGCTATATTATGATTTAAATCATATTTTGCTCCTCTTGTCAGAAAGTACAACATTTGCTTGTTAGTTGATGGGTTGTGATGAAAAGGAGTCTACTCCTTGGGTTTGAAACTTAGCTCCATTACTCACTGTGTAAAGGTCAGGCGAGCGTCGGAGGAAGAGACCACCAAGAGACTATCTCATGCAATGGCAAAGGGTTTATTGACCAGCATGCTGGGGCTCAGAGCTCACTTGAACAGAGCAAAGAGAGAGCAAAGAGCCCTGACAACAGCTTAAGCAGAGCTTATATACCTTCCTTGAAGAGGGCAGGGAGGGAAGTTACATTCTGCAGTTTGGCAGTTGGGGACAGCACATTCTGGGAACAAGATTAGCAAACAGTTCGGCAGTTGGGGACAGCACATTCTGGGAACAAGATTAGCAGACAGTTTTTTAAGATTTCAACGGTGTTTTGTTGAGCATACAGAAAAACAGAGTAACAAGTACCTGTTTTATTAACCTTTCAACTGGATGTGTGACTGCCTCAATTTACTCTAAAATAAGGATTGGAATAGGAGCTACTACTACTGTAAGGTACTATTGTTATGAAGATTAAATGAATTGATATGTATAAAACCTTCAGAATAACAACTGGACATAAAGAAAGTGTTCAAGAAATGTTAGCTAATTGCTTTCTTCTCTGACAACCGGTTTTGACAGTTGGTTCCCACGAAGTTGTGGACTTTTTCAGACCAGGACCAGATATCTTGTCTTTTGATTTTCATCCACTCCCACACCGTGCTAGGGCTTTGTCCAGCATCTGGCATGAATGGTAGCACAAAATGAAAGTTAAAAATATGCTGTTGAATTAAATGATTTCTTCCCTTATGGATAAAGATAAGAATCTCAAGATCTTAGCCCGAAGACTACTGTCCATCTCTCTGCCCTCACTTGTCCCCGCCTTAAAAAAAAGCAGGCCATAGTCTCCAGTTTACACCCTCACTCACAGTTCCATTCACTTTCCCACTTTCCCCTTTCCTAATCAGAGGGATCTTGGGGTGGGGCTTCAAGGAACCTCTAGGAGTTTGAAGGGGAGGGAGCTTGGAACCATAGACTAGCTGTGACAAGTCATGGGTGGGATTTGGTAGTTCAGAAAAGGTGGTACCAGACCAGGAATGGGGGATGGGAGTGATGGTGAAGTGGAGTAGGCTAGTTCAGGATGGACCACAAATGAGAAGTTGAGGAAAGCCAGAAAAGACCGGTTGGCGGAGTGGCGGGGGATGGTGGGTGGCGAATGGAATCATGCGGAGGGTCGCTTGTGAGGGCACCGAAGCAAAGGCAGGTGATTGGACAAGAAAGAGAGTCCTAGTTGCCACGGCAGCGACTAGAGGAGAAGGTCTTCAGTTGAGGAGCAGGTCTCCACTAGAGAAGGACGGGGAGCTCCGGCTCCCTGCATTCCCCAGTAGAGCCAGTGCATCGACCCCCATATATCCCTGCTGACGTGTCAACCGGGAAAGGCTGAAGCCTTCCTGGGTGCCGCCCCTCTGCGCCTTGCTACCCACCCTGCCCCCTGAGCCCCGATGCCCGCCGCAGCCTACTCCACCGCGTCACCGGCTCCCCGAGGTGACCACAACATGGCTGCGGCGCCGGGGCTGCTCTTCTGGCTGTTCGTGCTCTGTCCGACCTGGCGAGTACTGGGCCAACCGGACCCGAGCACTGGCCAGCGCTTCTGGAAGCACAAACTCTGTGCAGACGACGAATGCAGCAGTGAGTGCGCAGGCGGGCGGGCGGCCCGGGGTCTCCGCGGTGGCTCTTCAGGGCTGCATGGGGCTCTGATCTCCCCGTCCCCAGCCCCGCGGGCTGGGCTAGGGGGTCGAAGGACGACAGGTGGGGTGCAGGAGTGACAAGAGCCTCGGGACCCTGCGTGTGCCCACTCCGGCTCTGCCTGCGCCCCCGCCAGCCCGCTCAGGTTGCCGGGGTTTGGACTCCCACTTGTTGCCAGCGTTTTATTTTTCTCTACTGACTGAGGTGGGGGTTGGGAAACACGATTCCCCAGGGACAGCTCTCAGTTTATTCCCTTCCAGGATTTGCCTAGGATCTCAATGGGTGATGGGGTTGCGCGCCACGCGCCCGGGGCTCCCCACACTGTAGCAGAGCGCTTTTCTGCCCCCGCCACAGGGACCTGGGCCGGTGCGGTATCAGGGCAGATGCTCTCCAGGGCTCGGTGGCCTTAATCCCAGTGGCAGGTTGATGGTGGGGCTCCTTGGGAAAGGCTCACTGGCCCCTTCGTTTTTTTTGCTGCACTGGGGATTGGGCTGGTTTTGCCTTTTAACAGGGACTAGAGTTTAGGCTTGGGAAGAGCACCAAGTCCAGGCACGCAATGTGTTCCGAGGTCTCGGCCCCGACTCTGCTTCAACCTGTCATTTCTGTGCATAGAAGCCTCCCTTCATATTTGAGGTAGGGTAGCAGGTGGGCCAGTAATCTTTTGCTTTTGAAAGAGGCCAAGGATCTGCACTGGCCACCTGGGAACTGCAGCCTCTTCTGTGTGCAGGAAGCGGACAGAATTGCTTCCCAGTCCTGGATTGGAGGTGGGCGGTGGGGAGGATGTAGCCATTCAGATTCAGATGAAGAGGTTTGTTGCAATAACAATAATAAATACTCCAAGATTTTTATAAGCCAATTCAGTTTTAGACTCAGTTGCTAGTGTTGTTGGAACCTCTTTCCTCTATATATTTACTGGCCCAGAATTCTTCTTTTGGCCTCCTGCTTGGTTTCTAGTAACCTTGTAACTTGATGACCATGTTGTCCATAAATTGTAAGCAGTACATATTTTAAAATATTCATGCTGAAAAGGCCAAGAAGTTTACCATTGAGCTCTTTATGCCTAAATTGGTGTTACCAAAAACAAATTTTATAATTTGAATTGTTTGTTCCACTCCCATAAAGAAAAAAGATGTTTCCAATATATGTTAAGCTGTTCCTAGAGGTAACCCTAAGGCTGGAGTAAATAAACACTCAGAAAAGCAAAGCAGCTGCCATGATATTTCCTTTCAGTTTTGGGTGAACAAAATCAGGCTTCCAGCATGGTAGAATGTTTGCTATTCTTTGCTGTCAAGCGCTATCCTATGTGGGCTACCTGGACAATCTCATCACTGATGCTTCCTCAGTACTAAGACATGGTGTTGGTAAGGTTCAGTGGGGTAACATAACTTGAGAAACGGCCTGTGTCCAAACATATGTGACCAAACACAACAGGTGGGTCTGTATTGTGTTGTAGGAAGTAGTGAGGTGTGTATGTCAGGTGTCCTTGTGTGCCTTCCAAATAAGTGCTCCAAAAAAAAATAACTAAATAGGTGCTCCATAGTATGCATTATGTTGTCACCTAATATATTACTGATTTGTAAATCCTCTATGACCTAAGGGGGAACAAGAGAAACATTGCCATTTCCACTTGTGATGAGAATTCCCCACCTTAAAGTGTCTCTCACCTTCAACTTGGCCTCTTAATTATCTATGAATTAGGATGCTGACAGTTTTGAAAATAGTTCTATTTTAGCTTCAAAATAACAAGTTACCCTCTCCAAATATGTGTTTGTTCCTCAGACATATATTTTTATAAAACACACATTCTTGTGTATTTTACTGCTAATTGGCCTTTAGAAAAAGTGTTATTTCCATTTCTTCTTTGTGCTTTTTACATACATCTATTGTCCATTTCATCTTAAATCAGAAACTGTGTATTTGGTCAACCAAAAGAAAAATGTTGCTTCTACCAGTTTCTAGATCAATTGTGATTCTAGTCCTGCATTTTAAGAATGAAGGTATTGCCTGACCTTTTCTCATGGTTAAACTTGTTCCTTGTCAGATAGGATACCCACTTTTGATTTTTGATATGAATGAGGATGTTTTGAAACAATCTTAATGTTGGATATAGTCAACAATATTTGCTCAGAGAAAATACATTTCCTGGTAATTTACCCAGATCCTGAACACAGAGACAGCAACTCTGCTGCAAATGAAATTGACAGTGTTTATGGCTGCATGGTAGCACTTGCAGCCACTTAAAGGTAATGTCTTTTAGCGGTTAGTTCAAGTTAATTAACCCCTTGGAGGTTCCTGGATATTCTTCCCTCTTCCCTCCCTATTACCTCTGCATGAAGCCATACTTAAGCCTGTCCGTGTCTACACTTGGATTTACATATTTGCAAAATGAAGCTTTTTATGATTATGAAACAGAAAAAAATTGAGGCCTGCAAGAACCAAGAGTTTCACTGAAACCAGCCATGATTGGTGGTAGCCACATTGCTTTTTATTTCTCAGCACAGAGAAAAATAGAGAAGCTTCCTTTTCCCTTGTCTAATTGCAGGGAATATTGTATTTTATAGCAATAAAATCTCGAAGAATTTTAGATACTTTGAGCAGGTGAATTAAAAGTGATTCCAGAGAGTACTGGAAAAACTTGATTTTTGTTCATAGTGGGATTCATATTTCCTGATGGGTCAATGTGGATCATGAAAAATCAAATTCTAATGTTTGTTTTTCTTTTTTCAATGTTCATATACAGTGTTAATGTACCGAGGTGAAGCTCTTGAAGATTTCAGAGGCCCAGATTGTCGTTTTGTGAATTTTAAAAAAGGTGACCCTGTATATGTCTACTATAAACTGGCAGAGGTATCACCAGAACTTTGGGCCAGAAGTGTAAGTAAAAGTTTGACAGGTGTTATATTCTTACTTTTGATGGGTTTTTCAGCAGTGTAGATTTAAATGACTGATTTCTTGGGGTCTTTGTAGAGTTAACCTAACCTCTCTGCCAGGCCCTGTGCTCCTAACATGCCTTAGGCCTGGCACAGCATAGAAAGTCAGTAGACTTTCTGAAACAGAACTGAAGTGGTTGTGGTTGCTACCCCTCACATCAAGTTCCAGAAGGCTCTACACATCATAAAGGTTGTCATGGTGAAAATCTGACAATTCTTAGCTTTGCTGCTTCAAAAGGGAAGGATTCAAGGACATTAGAGTTAATCCTGTAAATTAAGTCTGAGATAGTAACTCAGGCATGCATATTTAAAGTTGATTTTTTGTGTATTTTACCTAATCATTTGTGCTGTTTTTACTCTAAAAAAGCAGAATATTATGTTCATTATGTGCTTTTTTTTCTTTTTTGCAACTTCTGGGTCATCCATTTCCTGCTTTTCCTATAATCTATGCCTGAAGGTTCCCCCAGGGGTTCTACTTCTAGCCAGTTGTATGGATCTTCTGATGAAAGACATGACATTGTTTATATCATGCTTTGATATTTTAAATGGGGAGATTCAAAAGGAGTGACCTCATTGAGAGACTTATGAGTATTGTCCTTTTCATTTAAATGTGATATGTGGATTGTTTACTTAAAATAGTAGCAAGGGTCTTTGATGACTGTAGGAATGTTCCAGTTTAGAGACATTCCGGGTTGCATCCCTGAAAGTTCTCACCCTAAATAAAATACCACACAGCAGAAAATAAGAGTAATCCCTATGGGAAAACTAGTTTCATTTTGTTGCCATTTCTGATTCTTAGGGAATGATCTTGAAACTTGGTGCCTTTAGGTACAAACTTTATATTTAGACAGAGTCCCAGTTGCAGTACTCCATATAAAGAACCATCTATTGTTTCTTTCAAGTATACCAAATAGGATTCGTAATCTTTAAACTTGGAACTGTTTTTCCATGTACCCAAGTGGCATTTTTCATACAGTAGTCGTCTTTCTCCCCTTCTTTGAACTTTTGGATAAATGGGCTTGATTTACATTTTCTCCTGTCACATTGTAGCCTGTTAACTATGTTCATCCCTAGGACTCTTGCCATTCTGGGTGGCAGCACTCATCCTGTCTTCCTGAGGAGCCCTGCTTTCAGCACCTGACCAGAAAGGATCTTTGCCGACTGATGAGTGTTTGGTTGGCACTTTGTTTTCATTGCTCCTGTGGCATTCATTTGTCTTCTTTGCCTTCAGTCAGGTTGTGTTTTATCTTAGCTCCCTATAAAGTGAAAAACTCAGTTAGGAAAGGACCCCTGTCTAATCCATCTTCCTTTTGAATATTTCCTTTCAGGGCAGTGGCACTTAAGTACATTTGTTCTGATAGTAGCTTATGCAGAATTTGTTCTCTTCTGGCAGTTCTTTGCTCCCCACCCACAAATCAAATCAGCAGCACCTCAGCAGGGATGATGTATGGAAGCAAAATTAGGTATAAAAATTATTTCCAGTCATGAGCCTCCATGATTCTGCATCATTTTTTTTTCATATCACAAGAAATGGGATACCACCCAGTGTGTAATTATGGAGCTTTATATAATCTATGGTCTCAATTGACACAGATTAATAAGAGATAAATGTGTTTCCTTTCTCCATACATCTCTGGTTTTTTTTCCTTTTCCAAATTTAACCTTAATAGAATTTTCATCAGAAGGGAAAAGTGTATTTCCCCTCAGACTCGCCTCTCATGTCATGAATGTTATACTTAGGAAATTAAAAACTCTTTAGTTTTCAAAATGATTCTCCTTTTGAGTTTTTAGCTTTCAATCTGCAATGTTGTTGATTTTCTAGAGTCTCAGACTTTATCTGCCAGTGATGAAGCTTTTAATTGCTCCGTCTTATCTAATCTTCATGGCAGTATTCTACCACTAATACTGGCTCTCAGATGGTTTCTAGATATAACAAGAACATTCATGAATGGGGATATTTTAGAGTTAGTGATAAGATGCCTTTTTTAATTTTCTTTTTTGGGCGTTTGATTTGCCTATCAGTTTCCTTTAATTATTGGCAAGAATCTTCTGTTCCTTTTAGTCAGTAGTTAGTAATAAGAGTGTCTTTCTCAAGGGGAAATTTATATACTTTTTGTACACTTTATGTAACTTCATATAATTTAGCTGTTGGTGCTGAAAATAAATGGGGTTCTTTTCTGCAGAGGATTTATTTTGGGTGAAACTGAAGCTTGATATGTGGTTTAGTATGCATTATATTGTAATTTTATTTTCTCCCCAAGTACTTGTAAAAGTAGATTTGGAAAAAGCTAGGAAAGCATATACTATCAATACATTTGCTATAGTGGTAATACATTTTAGAGATTTTGTATTGTTTTTACTTATTACTTTTCATGACTGTTATGTATTGGTTAAGAAAGACATAAATATTGGTTTATGAGCAATGCTACAAAATGTACAGGTAAATTCTTGCTAGAGGTTATTTGGAATTGCATTTATAACCAGCTTTGATTTATATACTTTTAACCATATAATATACAATAATCTCCTATGCAAATCTTTTATTTACTTCAGAAGTCTTAACTTTATATGCTCTGTGTTGAGAATTAAGCTAAATGTAAAAAAGAAAACTTCAGTGGTTGGAAATGTTGTTTTAACAGTTCTGTATTTGGAATAATAATCTCAGTGTAATTGTTATAGCAACTTTCTTTCTTGGTTATACCATATACCTATCTATTATGTGTATATTTCCTGCCACTTCTGAGAATCTCTTATTTATATTTCTTGTACAGAATTTATTTTATATTTGTCTCCTTTGCACTATAGGTTGGCCATATTTTTGGTTATTTTCCGAAAGATTTCATCAAAGTAGTTCGTGAATATACTAAAGAAGAGCTACAAATTTCAACAGATGTAAGTTATGGATTTCTTTTTTGTTCTCAATTGTAAACTGGCTTATAAATCCACCCATTATATTCAGTTAACTGCTTCTGAAAGTTTTATAATGTGTTTATAACATTTGTGTATCAGATTTTCATTTGAAATCAGACTACCTATAAAAAAAAGTTTGAAAGGCATTCAAGGGTGATTATATTATAATCTGAGAGTTTTCTAATATATTGAAACAGATATTCTTATAGAAGGCTGTTTACTCAACTATAGGGCTTTTCTCTTCTGTTTTATATGTGAAAAATAAATAATGTAATATATTTGTACTTGGCTATTAAATTTAAGAGGTAAATAATTTCATTTTACAGGCAAAAGGAGGTATTCCAACTTGAAAACTACTCATTGGATAGTTATTAGACATTTTAAGTATATTTAGGTTAAATTAATAAACTCTAACTTTTATACTAGGCTAGAAATACGTACTTACAAAGGTTTTCTTATTCTTAGTCATATATGGGATCGTAGTCATGTTATAGATTTGGAAAAGGGGACCTGAGTGTTTCAGGTGATGTTCAGTCTCAGATCTTTTAAGGCCCCAACTGCTTCCTTTACACAGCATTCCTGTATTGTGCTCTGACTTAAATTGATTTTGTGACTGAAAGGATTTCGTGTTCTAGAATTCTCACTTCAGCTGATTATTTTCTAGAGTTTTAAATTGTGTAGTAATTGATGCCCACCAACATTGAAACATCTTTGGGCAGCTCTTTGTAGTGGCTGTAGAATATGCAAGCTGCTAGGCTAGGATAGTTCTTAGATTAGATGGGGTGAATGGATAAAGTCATCCTGTTTGTTGTTGCTGTTCCTAAAATTTCTTCGTAATCTCAGGGGCCATAAAATCACTTCTGTTGCTTGTTGGACTTCATTGTTGGTAAAGAGAGTTAGTTCTTGGGATTTAAGCTGTGACAGCAGTTCACTGATTACAGAGAACTCATTTATTTTGAACTCTGCCTTTTCATTATGTTTCCCATTACATGCATCCCTCATGGCTTAGAAATGCATGTGATGGGGAGAGGAAATCACTCATCCCTACTACATTGAACTGCCTCCCCCACCCCCAGAACCCCCACAGAATATTATGAAGATTTAATTAGGAGATGGAAATTTTTAAAAAAATTTCCATTCATACTATGGCTCCTTTTATATGTCAATTTGCTTACTAGTGGCAAGAAGGAAGACTAAATAAATATATAGATAGTCCTGAGAGAGGTCTTAGTGACTGTGAAACCCTGATAAAGAGGAAGGTGTATAACTTGTTGAATCTTGTTTTCAGTTTGTTCTTGTGGTAATAATAATGTGAGGAGCCTCCTTAATATCATTCTTTATTCCATCAAATGTACTTGTATCTCAGTAAGATACTTTAAAACTGATTCATCTTTCTCAATGCTGCAGGATCTTCCAGCTTCTCCTGAGCAAATGATTAAGAATTAAATTCCTGAAACATAGGTGTAGATTTTAGAGCTTGAGGATCCTACAAGTGATACCTTGCCTTTCCCTACTTATGCTCAGAGCAAATTGAGAGAGACCCAAGAGTCAGGCTGTTGGAGACCAAATTGTCACCATTTTTACTCATTATGCTTTTTAAAGAATAGGACCCATGTTAAAAAAAAAAGAAAGAAAGAATAGACTTTCTAACACTGTAGTCTAGAAAAAGACAGATTTACTCAGCCATAGAAGGAGTTAGCCAATGGGGGTTGGAGGAGGGTAATCTGGTTTACCCCAAAGATTCTTTAGAACCAATCCTGAATTTGGGAGCATGGATGAGTTTGCTTTTGTGACACTTTGTTATTGACACACTAATGTTTTCCTTTTCCTTACAGGAGACAGATTTTGTCTGTTTTGATGGTGGAAGAGATGATTTTGATAATTATAGTGTAGAAGAACTTCTAGGATTTTTGGAATTGTATGATTCTGCAAATGAAGATTCTGAGAAAGCTATAGAAAAAGTGGAACAATTTCCTGAAGTCTACCAGGATGTTGAACCTGAACCTAAACCAGTAGTAGCAAACTCAGAGCAAATTGAAAGTGCATTCTCAGAAAACACTATGGATCTTGAGGAACAATTTCTGGCTCAGAAGAACCATCCTCATGGAGATAGTCAAACAGATAATGCTCAAGGTGAACAAACTTCATTTGAACCCTTTGAAGAAATACTACAAGATGAATTGAAAGTGCCAGAAAGTGAAAACAACAAAACCAGCAACAGTTCTCAGGTCTCAAATGAACAGAAGACTAATGCTTATACACTTTTGAAAAAAGAAATGACATTAGACTTGAAAACCAAATTTGGTTATACTGCTGATGCACTTGTGTCTGATTATGAGACGACCAGACTGGTGACTTCATTAGACGAAGATTTTGATGATGAGGAATTGGATGCTGATTATTATGCATTTGATAAGGATGAAGAGGAGAATGAGGAAAGCTTTGGGGAGCTCCCATTACTAACCTCTATAAGTGAAGAAGGCATGAAATTCCCAGTAGAGTTTGGAGTGGAGAAATATTCAATAGGTGAAGAGCAGAATTCAAATGAAGAAGATAAGGTTGAGGTAACTCTGCCCCCAAGCATCAAGGATGATGACAAAAATATACTGACAACCTTGGAGGATACTTTATTTATTGGCACAGGTGGTGACGAGAAAACAGTTATGATGGATTTGGGGAATTCTTATTCAGAAGAAGAAAAAGAAGATGAGGAAGCTTTAGTTCCAGAAAGAAAACAGAAGAAACCACAAGCAGCAACAGATTATATTTATCCTGAAAGTGCAGAATATGGTCTTTTTGTGGAAACCTCTAAGACAGATAATGATGAAGAGCCAAAAGTGGACATCGAACTTCATATTAAAGGAAAAGAGACAGATGTTCAGGAGCCTAAGAAGCACCTGATGCAAGATGTTTCAGAATTAGAGGATGAGAAGATAGAAGGGATGATTGCATATACTTCTCCCCAAAGCAATAAGCTCAGCTCATTGCCAGCTGTTGAAAAGGGCAAGGACACATTAAAATCAGCCTTTGAAAACAAAGAGAATGACCTAAAAGAAGCAGTTATCCATATCTCAAAAGACTCAAAAGAAGTGAATGAAGAACTCTCTTCACCTGGAGAGAAGATTTTGGAAGATAGCTTAGAGAATAAATCTCTACATAAAGCTGTAGGGAGTCTGATGACCCAAGAACAGAGTAAACCACCAGAATCCTTGGGCATTGCAACATTCCTGGGAGATAATCAAAATGATACATCCAAAGATGGAATGGAAGAGCCAGGTTCAGTAAATACACCAACCCTGCACATAGACTCAGTGGAGCATCAACCTCAGGAAATTAAAGAGGGACTAGTTCTGAAAACTGAAAATCAATCTGGATTCTCCTCTCCAGATGGAATTGGTTTGTTAAGAGAACCGGAAGAAGAGGTCCACAGTCCCAGAAAAAATTTTTCTTGGCAACAAGAAAGATATGTGATTGTTACAGTTAGTCATGTAAATGAGAAGATAGGGCTTTCCAAGGTCAAGGGTAAAGAGCAGTCCTTGGCTGAAGAATTGATTCAGCATAAGGCAACACAGGGGACACAGGAAATTAAAAAAACAGAGCAAACTGACGAGGTAGAAGTACCGGGTCTCCATACCGAAAGGCCAGCATCAGTAGAGGAGGATTATTATCCCCCTGAAGAGCTACTGGAGGATGAAAATGCTGTAAGTGCAAAACAGTCAAAAGAAAAACATTCTGGGATTCAGAATGTTAACCAGCACGTTCTTGAGAAAGCAATTTTAGAGACTATCAATCCTGATCTAGAAACCAAAGAAAACAAACAAGAAATGAGTATAATTTGGGAGATTTTTAAGAAAAGTGAAACCACAGCCAAAAGGGTAGACATGATGGACAAGGAACGAGGTGATATGGAAATGGGAAAGGAGGAAAGTCCTCTGGTAGATGAGGAAGCCCAGGGACTCTTTGACGGAAGTGATGAGGAAAACACTCAGACTTCAGGGATAAGTGAAGTATTTCAGGATAAAAATTCTGATGATCTTGAAAAAGACAACCCTAAGGAACATCTGAACACTTCAGGGTCTACAGAAAAGGCTACTGGAAAAGAAATCTCAAAAGAGGACCTTGAGGACATAGGGCATATCACGGATGCAGAAAGCCAGGGTCCTGCTTATGCAGATCTTGAAGATGATATACTCCCACAGAGTCCACATATAGCCCTAAAGCCAGAGCTTAGCGATCAGGAGGAAGACTTGCCCATAATCCGCAGCTTCTTTACAGAACAAAAGTCCTTGCAACGCTTCCTGAAGTACTTTGATGTCCAAGAACTGGAAGCCACGTTGCAGGAAATGTCATTAAAGCTGAAGTCGGCACAGCAGGAGAGCCTGCCCTATAACGTGGAAAAAGTTCTAGATAAGGTCTTCCATGTCTCTGAGTCACACATTTTGAGCGTAGCAGAGCAAATGCTTGATAATCGTGTGAATGATATTAGAGACATAGGAATAAAGGAAAGTAACATATTTGAAGAGGCTGCAGTGCTTGATGATATCCAATACTTGATCTATTTTGTGAGGTACAAGCACTCCACAGTGGAGGAGACTGCTCCATTGATAACAGTGCCTCCTCTACAGGAAATCTGGACTAAAGCTGAAGGTAAATACCTGCTTGCGGCTTGAGCTGGAGAAAAGGAGTTGTTCCATCCAGGTGTTTTTGTGTATTATTGTAAAGTTCTGTTCAGTTTCCATGTGCCTAAAGGAGAAAGAAGGCTGACTCAGGAGCCCCATATATTCCTTTATTCATTCTTTTGGGCTAGAGCATGAAAGGACATTGCTTATTCTTTTTTTCCTTTAGGACAGTTGGGATTGGTTAGCATGTTCAAAGAGAAATTTTATAAAAAGTTAAAGAGAAAGATATAAATGAGAAACTAATGCAAAAAAGTAGACCTGTTAACAGTACAGATTTTATGTTAAAATTATAAAAGGGCTTTATTAAACATAATTTCTTAATCATAAAATATCTGTACTAGATCATGTGGGTGTGGAGTTACTAGCATAACTTTTTTTATTTTAGAATTTAATCTCTTTTTATGTGGTGCTGAGGATCGAACCCAGTGCCTCACCTGCACTAGGCAAGTGCTCTGTCACTCAAGCCTAGCCCTAGAATAACTTTTAATGGATAGCTTGCCTGAATTCCCCTCCCCAGCATTTATCTTTTGTGGATACCATGCTATTTCCAGTCTCTTGGGGGAGAGGTCACTTATTCTGGTTTTACTCCTCTGGGTTCTAAGGTCCTTGCATTCATATTAATCAAGGATGGAACCAGGATGACAAGCCTTATAATGTAGTGCTTGACACATAGAAGCCTTTCAATTAAATATTCGTCAAACTGACAATGAGCCCCAATATCCTGATAAAAGCTTTCTGTTTCCTGGTTTCATATTTGATCATCTCTATCCATTGTTTTTCAAAATGAAATATTTCAACTGAGAGTATATGATAAGAATTCCAGAAGGACATAAAGCCATTGGAAAATTTACATCCCAAGAATGCTAATTTTACCTGATAATTTGGAGAAGAAAACAGTTGTACATTTAATCAAAGCAGATATATTTTGGATAAGAATGCAAAGTACAAGTGAATGTTCAGGGTAGAATATGAAGCTGTGAAGAGATAATCTTTGCTCTGGATCCTATTGGTCTATGTCCTGAGCTCAGGAAGGAGATAGGTTCACCATTTGGCTCCTAGGTTACTTGGAACATATTTGAAAGTCACATTAGCAAGCTAGACTTACGGAATTCCCTTCTCTATACTGGCTCGGTGAGACCAGCACACTTGTAGATGAAAGAGTTCCTGTTATTTCTGAGCAGAATAGACATTTCACATTTTTGTTCTGGACCAGAATTCTCTTCTGCACATTTATTCATGTGGGTGTATGTTGGTTTGCCAAGGGAAGTTAAGTTATTGAAGCCTCTATCATAAATGTATTTGTTTATGAAATACTTTGGATTAAAGGCTTCTTTATAAATTTGACTGTATAGTTCAGTCATCCTTTAAATGGGATGAAAACAATGAACCCTCCCGTATCCTTGCCCAGTTGTTCTCATGGGCGCATGCCAGGACAAGGAGGGCAGTGTTGAGGTATCTGGAGCTGTGTGCTGAGGGGGAGTGCTGATCATTGGGCTTAAGTGGGGGTAGATAGTGTCATCCAGCTGGCTCAATGCATTCTTCTCCCCTGTAGAGATGCAGCCACCCCATGAAGATGATTTTCCTAAAGAGAACACAAATCATCTTAATAGAAATCTTCATGAAGAGCCTCGCCTCCTGAGTCATCATTTAAATATGAACCATCCTGAAGAGCCCAGCCTCTTGAGTCAACCTGTGACTGAGGACATGGGTGTCTTAGAAGTGTCTCAGATCCCAAATACTGAGAAAGTAGACCCAGGTAAAGCTTGCCAATTTTTCTCTACAAAGTAGAGGCATTATCATAATGAAGGCTTTCAAGGATATTTGTTGCCAAAGGTACAAAATAGAGCAGAGAGTAATATAGGTACATGTGAGTTCAAAAAACAAAATCTCTTAAGTGAGAGAAAATCAAGAATAAAGATGACTAGAAATCAAAAATAGGCCAGAGACTGTAACTCACCTAAAAGCAAATGTTTAGCTATGACTAGCTTGTGTAAACCATTTACAACTAAAATATTATTCTTCAAAGGCCTTATGCTCTAAAACTGTAATTTTCAACCAGACCAACAGCACCAGAAACTCTGGGGGTGGGACCCACAATCTGTGTTTAGCAGGCCTTCCAGGAAAGTCTGGCCTGGTACAAGTTAGCTTGAGAATCACTGTTCATAGTCTCTTAAATTCTGTGTTTTTTTCCCTTTTCTTCTAAATGGAATGTACTATACCTCAAGTCCTGTTTTGACTTGCTTCCTGGACATGGTAATTAAACTTTTTCAAATGCAGTAAATCGTCCAGATATTTATACTATATACTTACAGGAAGCAGTACAGAACTGCAATCCATTTTAGACTGACACTTATGAATACTTCATCATAGTGCACAGTATCCAGTGGGAGATGAGAAACAATTTTTCAAAAAAAATCCCCAATAATGGCATCAATAGCATTCTACTTTTGTGTTGCTCACTCTCATTTTATCAGTAAATTACATTATGACTAATTGTTTTATTTTATCCATCCAGTATGGTGCTATGAAGCCATAATTACTGTATTTTGTGTTTTTAAAGGTTTTGGTCTGTAAGCATAGCTATAGCATTATCCTGCACCAGTGCAGGGCTTAGCAGAACTGATCCTGACCCCGCCCCCATCTGCACACACAGAGTGTAGGAGAACTCATGGCAGGGGGGATTCAGTTAATTTGAGAAGGAATAACATATCAGTTCTTCCATTTTCCAGAAGACATTTCATTCATATATGAACACTACTGACTTCTGAACTGTGTTTAACTCCATAAGGTTCTGAAAATGAATCACGCACCATTAAGATTTGTTATTTTCATGCTCCAAAACTTTCAAGATTAGGGAAAACTTGGCTTACAAAATTAAGCATGAATTATTTCCCTGGACTTTTAGGTTCCACCACAAAATGATGTCAATCACCTTTATATGTAAAATCTTCCCAAATGTCATTTAATGTGTCTCAAGTGCTGAGATGCTGAGCCAATGGGCAGACTTCACCAGCAGTCAAATTCATAGACCAATAGTGATTGGAGGGCCTGGGGTTGTAGCTCAGTGGTAGAGTGCTTGTCTAACATGTGAGGCACTGGGTTTGATTCTCAGCACTGCATACAAATAAATAAAATAAAGGTCCATCAAAAACTAAAAAAAAAAATTTAAAAATTAGGCAAAAGCTTAAAAAAATAGTAGTGAATGGAATCTCAGGGTTGAGAAAGACCTTAGAGGCAACTGGTCCAACTTCCTTTTTTTTAGAGAGAGGGAGAGAGAGAGAGAGAGAGAGAGAGAGAGAGAGAGAGAGAGAGATAGTGATAGTTTTAATATTTATTTTTTAGTTATCTGCGGACACAACATCTTTTTTTTTTTTTTTTTTTAATGTGGTGCTGAAGATCGAACCCTGGCCGCACGGCCAGACGAGCGCACTACCGCTTGAGCCACATCCCCAGCCCAACTGGTCCAACTTCTTAATAACTGCACGTTGGACTCCTAGCTGTTTAATCAAACGTACCCCAGGCTCATGTAACTCATACTGAAATTCCACCCCTACAAGCTCTCAGGTCTAATTGGAATTCTACCTCATTCACAGAGCCTCAATGCAGGTCTGTACCCAATATCCTTTAGTCTCTCTTGATATTACTGTGTTCTTTTTAAATAGCTGTCATCTGTGCACTCAATAAATAGTTGTTGAGTATCTCTGCCAGGTGCCAGATGCTGTGTTAAGCCTTGGCTCATTCCACCTGTAAATCTGCAAACCAAGACTCCCTCTCTTTCAGCTTTCCTAAAATTTTTAACACAAAGTTTCACCAGCACTAAATCCATGTTTGTTGAATGTCACCCTGTCTATATATCTCTGGTTTTAAAAATTTTCCTTTAGTAAATATTGTTCTGATAGCAGTTGTATGGCCACGGAAGTAGTGGAGAGTAGACTGGAAATTGTTCATTTTATAATTGAAGGGTCTGACAGCTCTAATTAGGATTTTGAAGTTTTCTTCTCTGTGTTAATTGTCTTTAGGAGAGCCACATATTCCAGGCACTGTGATTCATATATTTAGTGAAACACTGATGAATATTGAAACTGAAGAGAGACAATTCTTATTCTATAGCATAAAATAAAATAGCCATTTCCCCTTTCAATTTTAGAGCTACTTATAACAGAAGGTACTCCTGTTGATGATGCTGATACAGAAAAACAACTAAAGGACATAAAGTTGGAAGAGCCAGCAGATGCCACCCTTTTGGACAACGTGCTTTCCTTGTTATATTCATACTTGCTTTATTTCACTAAGATGGTAAGTTTGACATAGTTTCTTCAATTAGAATGTTGATTATTTATTAGTTTTTAAGTGGCTTCTGGTCATGAAGTGAAGAACTTAAAATGTCTTTATGAAAATGACTCCTGACCCTTTGAGTAGATAGCTCCTAAAACAAAAGCCATAGGGGTGTGGCTTAATGGCTACTTAGTTTAGCATATGAGGAAGATTTGCTGTCTACCAAGGCTGGACATTTGTACACCTGTAAAAACTTGGTTCTTCCCCTCAGAACCTTTCATTCTGGCAGGGAGATAATAGCATTCACTTGAAACACAGTAAGATAATGGCAGAAAGAGAGGTATTTATTTGATGGTAGAACATTATTGTCCATAAATGCATTTATTATGGTTGGAAGGGTGATCAATAAGGTCAGAAAGTAGTTGAGATGTGTTTGAAGCACAGGCCAAGGGCAAACAGGAGTGTGACATGTGGTTTGTTGTTGATTAGAGAGGCTGGGGTGGAGGATGGTGGGGGAAGCTGGCAGTCAGAAGAAATGTGTTCAGAGAAATGGAAACATGAATAAAAGGATATTTGGGGAGGCCAGGAGAATGTGAATAGTTGGTGTTGTATAACGTGTGAAGTTGGAGGGGGATGGTCAGTTGGAGAGGCCAGCAAATCTTAAAGGAAGTCATGAGCCAAAGTAGCATTAGACCATTAATAGTGGGGATCCTTAGAAAGTTTTAAGAATGAAAGGAATTAGGTTAGATCTGTTTCTTAGAAAGAGTCACTTAAGGCTGACCTTTCTAAAGAAAATCATGATCCAAACAAGACATTTAATCTGTCTAGAAGCTTATCTAAGCATTTTAGGACTTACCTCCCCGTCATGGTATTTGTTGATGTTGGACTTTTAGAGTTTAATTATAGGAATGAGAAAGCTTTTAGAGCTTGGAGGATAAGATGGTCCTAGGGCCATTGTGACAGTAATCCTTCTCAACTGAAGTTGTTTCCTGTAAGTTGTGTTATTTCAAGACTTGTTTAAGAAAAGTGATGTTGTTGTTTTCCTTGTAAAATGTATAGATTTTGAAGCCAGGTACATCTGGTTTCAAATCCCAAGGTTATCATTTAGAAATTTGGGCAAATAACTAAACTTTTGAATATCAGATTCCCCATCTGAAAAATGTAGATAATGCTTACTCCAATCATAAGAATTAAATGATTTGACAAGGTAAAGTGTCTGGTGAGATGTCTGGCATTTTGTAGGGTTTTACCCCCACGCACCCCCTAATTCTCATGTAGGCAGTCAGAGGTGGTATAAAGACAATGAATACCTGGGGAGGAGAGACCACCAGGGTGGAAAAGATGTGATGGGGAGAAATGAATCAGTTTTCAGTTGGCTCCATGTTTGTTCATGGTGGTGGCAGCCACCTGGGTAAGGAGTATGTACAAGCCAGGCAGTTAGAATAATGATATTTCCAGTGATTAAAGCCCAGTCTTCCACAGTCATAATTTGATTATCAGAATGAATCAACATCACTTGGAAAGTTTACAGCCTCATGATATGGGAAGGATTTCTTTATTCATATTTTTAGGTATGCACAGAGCCCTCCTCTAGGTCTAGGTCGGGGTACACGAATGTGGTGCAGGTATGGTCAGTGATTTTGCGGTGATAGGTAAGACATTGACGTGAGTGGCAAAGAAGAGGCACAATGTTACGAGACTGATTTGAAAGGAGCCTTCAAAAAGGCATTTTGATGGCCTAGTATGTACAGGACATTGTGCGAGGACTAAAAGAGTCTAACAGGTGTAAGGCATGATTGTGATTTTTGAAAGCCTTAAGAAAAGGACTTAACAAATATTTGCAAAAATTATGAACAAGTCAATGTAAAATCTTAAACAAGTAGTATGATATCTGATAGGACTGGAGAGTAATAGGCTCTGATGTGTTTGGGAGATGTGCACCAATCAGATTCATTGATCAATGGAATCTTAGTAGAATCTTAGTGTTAGAAGAAACCTTGGAAGGCTGTTAGTCTAGTTTCTCACTCATTGCTGTAATTTTCTTTACTGTGGCCCTGACGAGTAGTTATGAGGCCTGTACACCAGTATTTCCTAGCAGGAGTCACTCTCTTACAAGGCTATATGTTCTTCTGTTGTCTAGTTCATCCTTGTATTGACTCCAAATTTTCCTCCACATGATTTCCTCTATAAAATTGAATTCTTTTCTACATAGAAATCCTTTAAATATTTGAAGTTATATCTTAATTTAAAAATTATTTTTAGTATTTTTATCATGGAAACTTTCAAATAAGAGCAGAGAGAATAGTAGGGGACTATAGGTAATCATAACATACTGTACATTTCAGAATACTAGAAGAAAAGATTGTGAAAGTTTTACCATAAATGATGTTTGAGGAGGTAGATATATTTAACCTGATTTAAACGTTACATAGTGTATACATGCATCAAAATGTCATGTTACCTACTTCAATAATTATAATGTTTATTTCTATGTACTAATTAAAAAATAAATTTAATTAGGAAAGCTTTAAAGAAAAGCATAGAGAATAGTATAATGAACCCATGGGCCATCACCCAACTTAACAGTAATTCCTTGATAGCCAATATCAGTGAGTTTTTTTTTAATTTGTTCTAATTGGTTATACATGATAGCAGAATGCATTTTGATTCATTGTACATAAATGGAACAAAACTTTTCCTAGTTGTACACAACACGTGTAGTAGTCCTACATGTACCTCGGGTAATGAGGTTCATCTCATTCCACCATCTTTCCTATCCCTATGCCCTCTCGCCTGTCCTACCTCCCCTTTGCCCAATCACAGTTCCTCCATTCTTTCCATGCCCCTTGCCACACACCTCACCCCCATTATGGGTCAGCATCCACTTTCAGAGAGAACATACAGCTTTTGGTTTTTGGGATTGGCTTACTTCCCTTAGCCTGATATTCCCATTCACCCGCAGATGCCATAATTTTTTTCTCTTTTAATGCTATAAGTAACATTTCATTTTGTATATGTACCACAGTTTCTTTATCCATTCATCTGTTGAAGGGTTGTTTCCACAAAACTAAGGAATGCTTCACAAATGTGGGTGTCATCCTTGCTCAGGGACCATGCTAATTTTTTCTGTATTGTCCCAATTTTAGTATATGTGCTGCCAAAGCAATCACACTCTGAGTTTTAACAAATGTAGATACCCATGTAAAAACTACCATAATCAAGATATAGAACAGTTTTTTCACTAGAAAAGGGGTTTCCTTGGGATCCATCCCAGTGAGTTCCTTCACCACCTGTTCCAGGCAACCACTGATAACTTTTTTTTTAAAACTATAGATTCATTTTTCCTACAGTACTATTTCATATATATGCCCCTATAAGTGGACTCATATCTAGGAGTGCAATTGCCTCCTATGTTTAATGTATGTTTTTATCTTATGTGATACTGTCAAGCCATGCTAATAAATGACCACAATCATTTTATACTTCCACCAGCAATTTAGGAGACTTCCACTTGACTTCACCTTCACTAGCACTTGGGCCATTCTAGTGGGTATGTCTTTGTGAGTTTATTTCCTGATAACTAATGATATTGAGTGAACTTTTTTTTTTGATAGGGTCTTACTAACTTGCTTAGGCTCAAACTAACTTGCCAGCCTCAAACTTGGTATCCTCCTACCTCAACCTTCTGAGCTGCTGGGATTACAGACATGTGCTATCATGCCTGGATCAAATACTTCTTCATGAGCTTGTTGACCATACTGTTTTTGTATGTCAACTCTCTCTGGTTAGCTGGAATCCAGACTTCTCCCAGCTCAGTGCCAACTGTGGGATTGGTTAGCTTATAGTTGTTCTTGGCCCTCGCAGGTACTGCTTAGAATGTAGCCCCAAACTGAAGACCACCTCCATGCAGATTTCTGGAACTCTTTTTCTTTGTGGCTCCCATCTTTCTGGTAGTTTTCTCTACATGTTTTTGGCTGCTTAATCTCCTGGAACTCTGGTCTCTTTCTCCTCAGTGAGACCGTTAGGCCCCATTTGGGTTCCCCTTCCCAAACTGAGGTCTAGAGGGTGCCTCAAGGTAGAATGCTCACCTATTTGTTCTCCTTCTCTTAGGGGTGACAGTTGCATGTCCCTTGTGGCTTTCTATCTGAAAAATAGCTCTTTAAAAATATATTTTGACTGTGCATGGTGGCACATGCCTTAATATCCTAGTGGCTCGGGAAGCTGAGAGAGAATCATGAGTTCAAAGCCAGCCTTAGCAAAAGTGAGGTTCTAAGTAACTCAGTGAGACCCTGTCTCTAAATAAAATACAAAATGGGGCTGAGACTGGGGATGTGGCTCAGTGATCAAGTGCTCCTGAGTTCAATCCCTGGTACCAAAAATATATATATTCCAACTTTCTGGTTGCTTTCAGTGGGAGAACAAGTCTCATATAAGTTAATTGATTTCTCCTTTTGTTGTAACTTTTTGCAATAATTGAAAAAAATACGTTTGTGGGACTTCTAGGATATATTGTAGTTTTGGTGAATAAATGACATCCCCCTGGTACAACAATTTAACCTGTTTTCTCTATTGCCTTTTTTTTTTTTTTTGGTGATGCTGGGATTGAACCTCGGGCTCCATGCATTCTAGGCAAGTGCTGAGCTAACAACCTCAGCTTCTCTCTGTTGCTTTATATTTCTTGGAAATTAATAGTCAGGTTTAGGTTCAATTCTTTTTCTTATGAAAACTTAATAGGAAATATTGCATTGACATATGCATATCCTCTCCTTTGATGTTGACTACTAGTCAACAGTGACGTTGGTGAGATTTGCTAATATATTATAGGTTGCAAAATAGCAATGGTCTGAGTTGCTGGATTTTTCTTTCTTCATTTAAAGGATGGGATGCCTACACAAATAAAAATTTGATTATTCTTTTTTTTTGGGGGGGGGTATTGGGAATTAAACTCAGGGGCATTTGGCTAGTGAGCCATATCCCCAGCCCTATTTTGTATTTTATTTATATACAGTGTTTCACTGAGTTGCTTAGCAATTCCCTTTTGCTGAGGCTGACTTTGAACTTGCTATTTTCCCTCCTCAGCCTCCCTAGCTACTGGGATTACAAGTGTGTGCCACGGCGCCTGGCTATGATTGATTATTCTTTACACAGATATTTGGTTTGTATAGTTAAGGCAGGAGATAAATATTTGATTCATTTTCTTTATTTAAACACTTTTCAGAATAGTAAGGTATTCTTCTAGCTTATCAAATGATACCCAAAGGGGCTTGAAATCTTTTTATTGTTTCATTGTTTTTATTTGTTGCCATAAAATTAATTAGTTCTTTCATATATTTAAGTTTTTGTCTTAAATGAATTTTTTAAATTATAAAAACCAGGTTATCTAAGACAAAAGAATGATCCAGAGGGATTCTAGCCAGGTGTTAGACAATGTGATGATATAGGGCCTGTTACAAACTGGAAAATTTAAAGTATGCTCAATTTAAAGTATTTAGATTCAGGCTGGAGTTGTGGTTCAGTGGTAGAGCGCTTGCCTAGCATGCATGAGGCACAGGGTTAGGGTTAGGGTTAGGGTTAGGGTTAGATGGTTAGGGTTAGATGGTTAGATGGTTAGGGGTTCGATCCTTAGCACCATATAAAAACAAAATAATGTGTCCACCTGAAACTAAAGATACATAAATAAATTTTTTAAAAAAGTATTTAGATTCATTATACTTGAAAACACTGCAAGTGAACAAAAAATATAAGACTGTCAGTATCCTTTCTCTTGAAGAAACTATTGGAAAATATTGAGGAGGTGGATTTCTGACGAGGAGGTTGGTTTAGAATTGCCATGATTCTTTGTGACTGTTTTGTTATAAATTTAAGGTTTCCCATTTCTTCTAATTTGTCTGTTTCAGCTGTTTACTACATTGCCTGATGAGTATCAACCTGGGCCTGATTTTTATGGACTACCATGGGAGCCTGTAGTTTTCACTGTTTTCTTTGGATTGGTATCCTTTGTCATTTTCTTTTGGAGAACTGTTCTTGTTGTGAGTAAATTAACTTACTTATACCTTAGCACATAAGCACAAGGATTATTTTATATAGTCACTGCCCCCCCACTTTTTTTCCTTTTCAGTTGCTAAAACACAAATTAGTGGTTTAAGTCAAACTAACCTTATAAAATAATTTAGTGTGGGTGCAGTTGGTAGAACTGGTAATTCTTACAGCCATCCTGACCAGTAGTTTCATACGTATCAGAAGTCTTAAAAGTGGGATAAAAGATGGGATAGGTTAGATAAATATCCTTTTATGTAGCATATATGTCTAGTAATCTATATTAAAGAAATAACTATGCTTTGAAGATTTTGGTAATGTTTTTCAGTGGAACAGTGTATTAGATTGAAGACTTAGCACAACATAATTCATTTAGGGGATATTGTATGTTCGCTTAATGGAATAGTAGGCAGATTTATCTATTTCAAAGCTTTGAGGTACAGAAAATGCTCACAATTAAATGTGAAGTGGAAAAAAAAGCAGAAACTAAGATTTAAATGTTGATGAACTGTATGTTAATATAAACACATATAAATAGGGGGAAATGCTACAAAGAAATACAGTAATATGAGAAAAAGGAGATAAGATAATTTTTCCAGTCTTTTATATATATTTTTCCCAGATTTTATGATTTGATCATATGTTCAGAAAATACCTTTTTATTTGGAAGTATAGATTATGTGTTGTCCAAAAATCCATTAAATGTTTTGTTCATTAAGTCTTTTTTTTCTGAGCAGAATTAGTCTATCTCTGTGTATGTGTGTACATATATGTATAAGCGTATATATATAAGCTTATACATACATATGTTTGTACTGTAGGTCATTCTGTTTCATAGTTATTTAACATAATTGGAAGAAAATTATTTTAGGTAAATGGACTTTGCATATGAAAAGCCTAACAGTTAAAGAGGCCAAAAGCATTGGATACAAATCTTTTCAAATCTGAGTGTTCTTTTTCTGATTTCTTAATTATATCAGACATATCATTGTTAAGGTAAGTTTCCTCTCCTTGTACAATTGAGTGTAAAATCTCTTAAAAAGCATTCCCTTCTTAAATAGAAGAATCATTTGCCTGGATTCCTGTGAGGAATTTTCACAGTTCAATCTCATTGAACTTTTTCTCAGCTAAAAGGAAAAAGGAAATAGAAGGATAAAGAGAAGGGAAAAACATGAAAACACTTTATATTTCTCTCTTGTTTCTTTCATTTCAAGAAAGAAACAATACCTGTTTCTCTTTTCACTAGGTTATGTGGGATCTGGTTCCTAGCTGTTGCTCCTCAGTTTCAGCATTTGACTTTGGAGCTTTAGTCTCTTCCTTAGATGACTGCTTTTATGCTACTTCCCATTTTCTTCTGTTGTCATTTTGAGTAAAAGGTTAGCAAGGCTATGACATTAAAGAAATGCCATTTCTTTCTGTGTTGGAGTTTTCTGAATGCAATTTCCTATTACGAAGATCCCATGGATGATCCATGGACACATCTGAGTATTCCATCACCATTTATAACATTTGAAAGGACAAGTATATGCTAAGTTACAAAGAAATTTAGTGATGTTTTTTAAAAAAATTCTGCTTAGGTTTTATTTTCAGGCAGTTTATTGCTGTCTTTAGGAAATGATTGTTTTTGTCCTTTCCAGAATATGTTAATTGTCATTTCTCTTGTTGCTTGTGCATTTTCTTCTAGCAGTCTTCCCTTTCAGATTTCTTGCTATATATTTAGTGGTTTGTAGAAATAAGATGATGTAGCCTATTAGTTTCTAAATTCAGCCAATAGGCAAATTTAAATTGGAGTTCTAAGATGTTTTCTGGTGAGTGAAAGTGGCATATCTTAGTACAAAGATTATGCCTTAATATCGTTTCCTCAGATTCCTTTTGATTGTTTCTAGACTTTATCCTGGTTATTTAGAATTCTCAAGTAAATGATTTTGAGTACACACACACAAACACATACACACACACATCTTTACTGTGAAATAAGGTACATATCTTAGTGTGTTTATGTCAGAGCCTATTTATGAAATATAACTACCAATTAAATTTAAAATGCTTGTTAACCTTTACTTATTTTTAATCCTATAAATTTATTATTCTGAACCAGAATGTTATTAAATTCTCACTTGGTTATGATTCTGACTGTTGTTTTATGAATGCTGTTTCTATTGAGCAGATGTTTGACATCAAATTTAATCTTTTTTCTCTCTTCTAGGTAAAAGATAGAGTATATCAAGGTAAATTTTTAGGTTTCTTAAACTTGTATTGTATTGGTGTTTGATGTGTGTTTTATGTATGTTAGAAGTAGATACAGTGACTTTTAATGTCTATTACTTTTCTTTACCTCCTGAAAATTTTACTATTCCTAGGTTGCTAGCATGGATAACTGAGTAGATGATGCTGGTTCCAACTCTGAGATAGGAGATAAAGAGGAGGAACAAATTGTGGATAGGGAGATGATAAGTTTTAATTTGGGGCAGATTAACTTTGAATATTGATGTAATGCAGATGTATTACATTTGAAGGGTATTTCTATGCTAATGATTTAATCATGCATTAAGTAATTGAGTAGATAATTTAAAGAATGGTAATGTGAATCAGTATGCTTTCATTTCTGTTTTTCTTTGCAAAGAATTAAATGATTCCATTTTCTGAAAAGAAAGTGTTTTGAGAAGGGAGGAATATCAAGCTACAACACTTTACTGTATTTCCCATCTGTGAAATAAGCTTAAATTGAAATATCATTTTGGATGGGAAGGGTACCTGGAATTGAACTCTGGGGCACTCTACTGAGCCACATCCCAAACCCCCTATATTTAGAGACCAAGTCTCACTTAGTTGCTTAGTGTCTCGCTCTTGCTGAGGCTGGCTTTGAACTTGGGATCCTTCTAGCTCAGCCTCCTGAGCCACTGGGATTACAGGTGTGCACCACCACACCCAGCAAAATATCATTGTTCTTATATTTTTCTTAAATTTTAATAATTTTATACTCTTATTGCTAATAAGCATAGATTGCTTTTTAAAAGCATACTAGTTATGCTAAGAAGTATTTCCTCATAGTACCATATAACATGTCTTTACTTTTAGTAGATTGAGTAATTGGATTTCATTTAGTGATTGTAATAATCTTGTGTATTTCCCCCTTTTAGTCACTGAACAGCAAATTGCCCAAAAGATAATCAATTTCATGAAAGAAGATGAAGAACTGATACACAAATTTTCAAAGTATGAAGAGAAGGTATAATTTTTTTTTGTTTCTTTCTCCCTTGGTTGTAGATTGAATCATTTCTACCTGTTTTAATTTAAAAATCATATTTTAAAGTTTTTATTTCATTATTTCCTACAAATCATCCAAATTCTAAGCAGTCATATGTATTAAGTACTGCTTTCTTCTGGAAAGGGTCACTTGTCTGGAAGTAACTTGTATAGTAGCACTATAATTTGTGTATCTTAATTCTGAATGCTTTATTTACATAGATAAAGGAATCAGAGAAACAGATCAAAGAAACCATGAAACAAAATATGATTCTTTCTGATGAAGCAACTAAATATAAGGTAAAAATCCCTTCTTTGGGGGGAATTACATTCTAAACTCAAAAGTAAATGTAATGAGTGAGTAATCTTGACACCTTTTTTCCCAGGATAAAATAAAGCTTCTTGAAAAAGCTAAAGAATTTCTGGATGAGAGAGCTAAAAGTCTTCATGTTATGTTAGAATCTGAAAGAGAACAGAATGCTAAGAATCACGACTTGGTAAGAGTTTTGCTGCTAAGTGTTGCTTTAATTTGGCTTTTGAAATATTTTGTAAAATTGGTTAAGTTGAACTTAGTCCAGCTGTTAACTAAAGTAAGATTAGGAGTCAAGGAAGTTGAACCCACATCTGTGCCCATTTTGTGGAACTTTTAAGTACTGATACAACAAATTATTTTTATGGGCCTAGGAAATATTTTTATTCTCAACCTTGGATAATTTTCATATTGCTTTGCTCTGCCCTTGGAAACATGCAGATCAACTAAAAAACTATTGTCCAATTGAACAGTATTTGTTTACTTTTTACTTGAAAGAGTAATGAATTAATCAATTTTCTGTACTTAAAAAAATTTTACTTACATATTTCATTTTCAATTTCTATAAGTTTCTGTAATTACATAAAAGTTGCAAAAGATAGTAGAGAGTGTGTTCTGAAATATCCTACCCCCAAGTAAGCTTGATCACCTAGCTGAGGTAGTATTTATCAGATTTCGTCACTGTAAAAATTCTTTCCAATCCTTTTCATATTATATTCTTTGGAAGTTACCATGCACAACCCACAGTTAAAGTATGAAGAGTTATGAGCTCAGGATGCAGCTCATGGTAGAGCACTTGCCTAGCATGCATGAGGCCCAGGATTCAATCCCAGGCATTGCAAACAAAGATTGGGGAGTTATGTCCACTTCCTTAAGGAGCTAATATCTTTATAAATTTTTGGGAATTCTTCTGTATGTGAGATTAGTCTATTCTCCCTTAAATTTTATCATTTTTTACTTCAGATAAGAAAATTTTAAAAATGATCTTGGGAAATTTTTTTTCTCTATCACTAGAAAAAAAATTACTAATTTGAACTGATTTATTTAAAACAGTAATTAATTAATTTTCTATGCTTTAAAACATTTTATTACTGCATTATGATTTTCTATACTTTGACCTCTTTTTCTGGTTATCTCATAAACAGTAAGGTTGTGGATGCCATGAAATATTTATGACTTCATTTTCCCTCATCTCTTTCAGTTCTTGATTTTTTGCTTAGTCCAAAGCTGGATCCCCTGCATTACTGAAATGTAATGGGATGGCTTGACAAATATTTTGTTGTGTTTATCTTTTTTAGTATATATATGTGTGTACACACACGCACACACGCACACACACACACACACACACACACACACATATCACTATTTCTACTGAAATCCTAATGCATATTTTGTGTTCTGTTTTCACCTGGCAGATAATTGAAAATAAGAAATCTATAGAGAAGCTTGAAGATGTCATTTCAGTGAATACTTCTGAATTTTCAGAGGTAAAGCTGCCAACTCTTGCTAATGGGATAGTTGGCATAATGGGATATTAATACTATATCTTAGTTTTGTTGCGGACCAAAAATTTGAAGTGTGCTAAAATGTGCAAAAAATGAGAACTATATGATGTCTGGTTTGGGAAAGTATAACTTTGTTTTTTCTTTGGAATTAATTCACTAACTCTAGTGTTTTGCATTAGCTTCAAATTGTCTTTAATGAAGCTAAGCTTCGTGAAGAGAAGGTGAAGTTGGAATGCTGTCAGCTTCAGAAAGAAAATACCATACTTAAGACGACGAAAGAGCAGGTAAAGAAAATTTGATGTCATACATAATGTAAACTAGAGAAGTGAATATCATTATCTTGTATCTTTCTTGGATCTGTTTCTGAGGTAAGGAATATTCATGTAGGACCTTTTCTAGATATGCAAAGTTTAAACATGCTCCCTAAATTGAGTGCATATATATGTTCTCCATCTGTTTTGGATTTTTGGATTATTGCTTTTCTTATCAAATGTCAATCAGTTATTATCTTGCATAGCCTCAATGAAACGTTTTAAACCAGAAAATTAAGTATTTTATGATCCTCTTTTGAGTAGTTACTGATTCACTGGCCAAGGGAAGATTACATAATAAGGAATCTAAATTTAGGAGACAGTCATATGTGCCCAGCCATTCCTGCTGGAGGTAAATTATTTGAATTGGCAGCAATTTTCTGGGGAATGCAATAAACAGGGTCAACTTCCTGAGAACTCTGATGTTCTTACTGCAGCTGTGAGAGTTGGGGCCACTCTGCCCTCTTCCTTAACCAAGGTCTCAACCCCCTCCATTGAGGCAGGCCACCGAGGAGTATGGTTCTCTATTTCTTTGTCTAAGTCTTGTAGTCCTGATGTATCCAGTGCAGAAACCCCTCCCTAACCCACAGGAATTCATGTGTTTTGACTTTTCAGTTGCAGCAGGAAGTCAAAGACTGGTGTACATCACACGCTGAGCTCAGTGAACACATCAAATCATTTGAGAAGTCCCAGAAAGATTTACTTGTATTTCTTAATCACAAAGATGATACTATTAATGTAAGTTTATACTCCAAATACATGTTTTATCTCATGATTTCTCCTGAAATCTTCTGAATTAAAATCGAGAGTCTTCCAACCTTTTGCTTCTTTTCTAGGCTTTGACTAATTATATCACACAGTTGAATCGGTTACAATGTGAATCTGAATCTGAGGATCAAAATAGAGAAGATGAGTCAGATGAATTAACCAACGGAGAGGTAGCAGGTAAGATCAGTCTCAGAGAGGTTGAATCCTTTTTTTGCTTTCCTGTCTTTAATTAAGTATTCATACAGATGCCACTTTTCAGCTAGCTGATTTTCTTCTTAAGATTCAGGGTTGTAGACACATATCACTGGATCTATAGATATGTCTGTTGCATTGGCAGAGGTGGGTTGCTGGGGTATAATGTAGCAATAGGCATGTGAAGAACACTGACCTTTTCTATCCCATTGAAAACTAGTAAGTACACTGCAGCTACAATAGTCACATCCTGTACAATACTTAGAGTATTGAACATTGTACAGTAAGAGAAATTTAATTCTTATGCAGATGATAGTTGATTTTGATACTCATCATCTCTATGGCTCTGTGGTTTTAAGGTCCACAGTCAGTCTTAAGAGTCCAGAGGTAGTTGGAACCATAAACTAAGGCTGTGAGAACAGAGTCTAGAGACTATCAGAAAGCTAGAGAGAGGGAGTGTAACAGTGTTTACTGATGAGGAAAATATTTCCAGATGTTTTCTCCCAAGTTGGATATTGCTTACATAGCAAGTATTTCAAACCACACCTGGTAGTAGATTCAGGGAGAAAATAGAGGATTGAATCTTTCTAAGTAAGACACTTACTTGCCCAGGTGAAGATAGATCTGAGAGAGAAGAAAAGCTTTTATCTTACAAGAATAGCATAGATAACATTTTAGTTGTGCAAACTAGAAATTCACCTTTTTTTGTTTTGTTTTTAAGACAGACAGTACTTTTATTTATTTTTATGCTGAGGATCAAACTCAGTGCCTCACACATGCTAGGTGAGCACTCTACCACTGAGCCACAACCCCAGCCTGAAATTCACCTCTCTCTCTCTTTTTTTTAAATCTAAGCTTGCAATTCTCTTAAAAGTCATTAGTCTAATCAGTTTAGTTATTTAATTGATTTTTTTTTCTTCTGGTGTTTGAACACAATCATTATTTAGTTTGGGGAAGTTAGGAGAATATAGAGTTAAAAGTAAGGAAAGAAAAAGCAAAAGTCTTTTGTTTTTTAGGTGATCGGAATGAGAAGATCAAAGATCAAATTAAGCAGATGATGGATGTCTCTCGGGTATAGTTCTTTGTAAGAGTCCCATAGTGCCTGTGAATTCTTCCTGTGCCTCACTTTTAAGAATACCTCTCTTTTCTGCAATTTTTAGACACAAACTACAATATCAGTAGTTGAAGAGGATCTAAAACTTTTACAACTTATGCTAAGAGCCTCGATGCCCACAAAATGTAATCTAAAAGGTGGGTTCTTTTTGAGAAGAAATTGCCATGTTGGAAAGACTTAAAATTTTATTGGAAAGATAAAGAATGGCTTCTTGCTTTCATGCTTCTTACTTTTCTTGGCACTACTCCCTCAAACAAGTTCTTAAGTCCTTGTACACATATAGAGATAAGCTGTTTTATCCTTTACAGACCAAATAAAGAAATTAGAAGGTGACTGCAATTCACTACAGTCTTCTAAAGTTGGACTGGAAGAGGAATGCAAAACTCTAAGGCAGAAAGTGGAGATTTTAAATGAACTCTACCAGAAAAATGAGATGGCACTACAAAAGTAAGATTTTCATTGTTTGTTATTGTTATCACTGTGTGAACTAATAGATAATTTTATGTTTTCTTAAGGTTATTTACAATTTCTTCTAGTTGTAATAAGTAGAGATTTGTCTTTTTTCCTTTGTGTTTTGTTCCTATAAGTTGCATTTTTCTTTCCATTGTCAGTCTTAAGAGTCCTGAGGTAGTTGGAACCATAAACTAAGGCTGTGAGGACATCGTAATCAATTGTCAAATTCATATGAAGGCAGGAAGTGGTAAAATGGTATTAACAGTCACTGATGTGGAAATACCTCTCAAAGTTCTAGACCCTTTCTATGATCTCCCTATTTATTTTAATTACCTTTCATTGTGATCAGTTATGTAATTCTAATGTTTTGAACTTGTATCTCTAACTCTGGACCTTTAAAAATACTGAGTGATTTGGAATGACATGTTTTAGTAGAATAAAAACTTCAAAAAGGGATAATATTTACTTATTGATGGTACAAGTTTTGGACTTGAATATCTCAGATGTTCACACAAAATTGAACTGTGGCAAGGACCTTAGGAGTTATGATTACAGAAGTACTTGTTTGTAGAATATATTTATATATTAATCTTCTTAGTGTGGAGCTAGTTATTTTTTGAAAGTTCATTTGAAGTTTTTAATCCACAAAAATACTTGGATTCTCTAAAAATAGGTTGTGTCAGATTTTATTTGTTTGCACCTGATTTTACTCTTCGGTAAAAAGAGTAAAGCAACGACAGACCTTCTTACAGACCTAACTATTTTTAGGTATTTTGACTTCTGTTGCCTAATTAATGCATTAAATATTGAAACCTTTCCATTAACTTTTCTAAAATTCTGTGATCTCCAATCGACCTTTTTAGAATCTCAAATTTTTGTTCAGGCCAGTTCTAAATTCCTGGCCTGTTTCAAAGAAACATTTCTCATTTTATCACTTTTTTTTTTTAAAGAACACTTGTTTTCTCTGTCCCTACTAGTAATCTGAATGACCTAAATGGCAATTAATTTTTTTGTAATGCAGTTAAATTGTAGCACTATTTTTCTCAACTCCTCCAAAATTCATTCAGTCATCATCTGTGGTTTTTACTCTTTTTACTCATCCCCAGGTACTATGTTAGTTCATGCCTGTGTCATCTTTTCTGTTTCTAACCTAGATCATCTGTATTCATTCTACATTTTTTATATTTGTATATAACTTATTTCAAATTCTTAGTAGTTTTCTCTATAGCCGCTTGAGTGGACTTTCTAAAATATAAGTCTGTCCATGTCAATATGTGCGTGTGGTTTATGAAGAATTTGCTTTCTATTTGATGACCTGTTCTTTTTTTCTTCCTTGTATCTTTTTAATAGTTTAAATATTTTTAATTATTTTCCTCATCCCCTGTATAAGCTTGATGTAATCATAAATTATAATGGAATTATAATTATATAATTATAATTTTATTCATCTTCTCATAATTTAAAGGCCATGGTATATATTCTGGATTTAATAAAAACCTGACATAGATTAATAGGTTTATTATTTTTTTTATGGGCTTTAAGTAGCTCCTGAATCAGATAACTGTTGTGGCATTGTATGTTAGTACTTCATATGCTGTGAACTCCACAAGACATTCATTCAATTTATACACATATTTAAAGTTTCTGTAGTTCTGCATTCTACACTGTTGGTTTCTTATTTGAAATTATTTTCATTCTATTTGAACATTGTCCTTTAATGATAGATTTGATTAGTGTATCAAAGGTAATACAAGGATAAACAGAGAATAGTATTTTATTCACTAAATATTGCTACCTTTATAATCTGTATTAGGTTGACATGGACTTCATGATTAGAGTTAAAACCAGTTTCCATTTTTAAAGGATCTTTCTTTTGGCTACTGAATTTTGACTGTTACTTAGTTTTAGCAATTTAAAAATATCCAATTAATTACCATCTGTTTTAAATTTTTTCTTTAAGGAGTCCATTATCATTGTTGTTTGGTCTTATCCCTCTTCTAGTTTCTGTAGTCCTTTCTCTGTTTTTAACAGTTGTATTGGGAAGTGCCTAGGTGTAGTTTTCCCCACCCCACCCACTTTTCCTCTTGCAGTTATGTTGCTTGGGACCATTAAACACTTCTTGAATTTTCGAGTCTTTTTCTAAATGTTGATTTTACCTCATTCTCTCTTCTGATTATAATAATGTATATTAGAATTTGATTTCCCCTGCCTCCTACATTCTGGATTTACTTCTTCTGGATATTTTCTTCTGACCTATGTTAAAAGCTCTAGGATTTATTTCACTTCCCAAATCTGCTGTTAAAATCATTCATTGAGTTTAGGATTTTAAAAAATTCAGGGTTTAAAATATTATTTTAGTTGTAGATGGACACAATATTTTATTTTTTATAGGATTTTTTAAGAGAGAGAGAAAGAATTTTAATATTTATTTTTTAGTTTTTGGCAGACACAACATCTTTGTTTGCATGGGGTGCTGAGGATTGAACCCGGGGCCGCACGCATGCCAGGCAAGCACGCTACCGCTTGAGCCACATCCCCAGCCCGACACAATATTTTATTTATTTTATGTGGTGTTGAGGACTGATCCCAGTGCCCCACACATGTGGGGCCTGTGCTTCACCACTGAGCCACAACCCCAGTCCTATTTCAGTACTACAGCTCAAACCCAGGACCTTGAGCCATGTGCTCTACTATTGAGCTACCTCCCCAGACTCCTTGCTCTTTCTCATAAGGGACTAGGGTCTTACTGCTTTCCAAGCTATCTTTAATCTCATAATTCTGCCTCTGCCTCCTGAGTATCTTCGACTGTAGGTAGGTCACCACACCCAACTATTTCTTTGTTTTATAGTTTCTAATCCTTTGACAAAATTCATAATCTTTTTTTTCCTCTTTTGTGGTGCTGGGGTTTGAACCCCAGAGCCTTGTGCATGCAAGGCAGCACTCTACCAACTAAACTATATTCCCAGCCCTGAAATTCATAATCTTGACTTTACTTTTTTGACTATATAAAGCACAGTGATTTTAAAACATGTGCGGATAACCCCATTAGCTGGTTTCCTTTTCTGTGGGATTTTTTCTCACAGAATTTTGTCTTATGGAGTGCCTGGTCAGTTTTGATTGGCCAACATTGTTGTGATAATTATAGATGAAATTTGAGGACTAAGACGAAGTTATCTTCTTATAGAAAAGTGTTGAGGTTACTTGAGTAAGATTGTCACTTTAAACTTAGTCAGCAATTAAGATAATTAAAAAATGACTTGTCTTTTCAATGTTTTTCAGTATTGTTCCTTTTGGATTTTTTTGCCTGTTCATCACTTAAGTGTGCAGTACTTTCTAATCTAAACTCAAAGGCTAGGGCTTTTATTAGGGGTCCCTTTAATGGTAGCCTCATTTTTCCTCTAAGCCCAGGAATTTAATGAAGGCTTGGTTCAGACTCATATCTTTGTGTTATCTTCAATAGGAGAAAAGTATCTTAAAGTGCCAGCCTTACTTGTAATTCTCAGATTCCTTTTTCTAATGGATCTTGGCCACATACATATATCTTCACTGACTTTTTAGCTTGGATCTCTTCAAACACAATTTTATATTCTTATAAAGATGTTTTGATTGTTCTTAGTGCTCTCAGACTAACTCTTTGATAATTGGAAACAAAATTCTCTCTGTCCTTCAAGATTCAGTTTTCTCCATATTCTTTCTTAAGCCAGTGGGGAAAATTATTATATTCCTTTAGGCATCATTTATACCTGAAACAGTGAGCTCTTTTATTCTTTAGCATCTTACAAGGTAACTAGTATATTATAGCCACTCATAAAATACTTGCTGAAGAATTAAATGAGAAGCTATATAAGAATATATTATCCCCTTTTTCTATTTGGTACCAGTAATCCTTTTTTACTGTAGTTCTTCTGATTTATGGAAAATTAAGTTTCAAGTTAATTATCTTTTGAATTGGAAATATGGCTAAAGTAGTACAAAGATAGCAGAAAATAGTATTTTTTAAATCATTAAATGTGGCTACCTTTGTGTCAGTAGATGAACATCTTGAGTTTCATGATGAGAGTTAAAACTTGTCAGTAGATAATACTCTGATAGTGGGTCACTTTGGCTTCTTTTTCTGGTTGATAGACATTATCAAAACTCAGATTTGTCTTTTTGCTTAATTTACAATTCTTTTGAAAATAATATCTAAAGTGTGAAAAATGTTCTGTGGTTAATTGCATAGCTAAAAGATATATTCTAGAAGATTTTTTTCTTTGACTGACTATATGGTACCAGTCTTGGATTGAGAAAAGAGTTCCTCCATGACAAAGATATACTTAGTGTCCTACCCATGGCAGAAACGAGAAAAGAATTATCCCCTGCTTTATCCTAATATGTTTAATTATGTTAGGTTGATCAGTCCTGATCTTCCACATTGAAGTAAAGTGAGTTTTTATTATCTTACACACAGGAGACTTGCCCTTGGGGCACATGTTGTTTTCACATTTATTTTATTTACTGGTAAGTAGAGAATTAAGAGGATAAGTTAGAAAATGTAAGTGATTTGCCAGAGTTTGATTTATGAAATTGCAGGTTTGAATTCCTATTTTATGTGCCTAAGCATTTTATAGAATTGTGGGAAGTGATATTCACAAAGAGAAACTTTTGATTTGATAACTTGTTTTCTTTTAGGAAACAGAGTCAAGAAGAATGTGAGAGACTAGAAAAAGAGCAGCAGCTGTCAGCTGCAGATGAAAAGGTGGTTTCCGCTGTACAGGAAGTTAAAAATTACAAGTGAGTTCAGTTTCTAAAGGAGGGTGTCAGTGTCTCATGAATTAGTGTTAGCTTTCTTTTTAATTTTTTTTTACATTATGTAGATAGAAGAAAATAGCATGGAAGTATAAATAACGAGAGGATATGAACACATTCAATTCACACAGGAGAAAAAATAAATTTCAACTTAACAAATGAAAAATGTTAACAAAAATTTACTTGTACCCAATGGGCAAGACCATAGGGAACTTGGTCAATGCAAACAGTTCTGGGGGTTTTGTATGTTGTAGTAATTCTTTAAGAAATCAGTTTGCTGTGTGTTATATCAAGACCCACAAAAGTGTGGCATTTGATAGACCTTGGAAATCTTCTATGGATATAATTTGAAAAAAAGAAAAAGTTTTAAGGAGGAAGATATTTCTAGCAGAATTACTTGAGAACACACTGATGAACAGTTAAGGAAATTATAATTTATCAATTCAGAATCTCTAGCAATTAAATGATAAAGAAGTTATTAGTATTAGGTTTTTATTTTATTTATTTATTTATTTATTTATTTTTGGTGCTTTACTACTAAGCTACATCCTTAGACCTTTTTTTCACTTTGAGACAGCGTCTCAGTTGCATAGGTTCCCACTTAATTGCTGAGACTGACCTCGAACTTGTGATCCTCCAGCCTCAGCTTCCCAATCATTGGGATTACTGGCATGTGGCATTGCACCTGGTCTGTAGTATTAATTTTGAACACACTGGATTCATATAACTTTAGAAATGTTTTTCTTATGTATGATAAAAGTCTTTAAAAGTATAGCTGATGGAATAAAGAGAAAATGGTCAGAATGTTTCAAATTTTATTCAATTGTTGTAATTCTTAGGCGGAGAATTGAAGAGATGGAAGAAGAATTACAGAAAACCGAGCGCTCATTTAAAAACCAGGTAGTAATTAATACTGTCCTGTAGTTGCAGAATTCTTTGATATCTAATACAGACAATTATAGGCTATAATAATGAATCCCTAAAAACATTTTTTTAATGTGTTGTCTTTTTCAGATTGCTATGCATGTGAAGAAAGCTCATGATAATTGGGTAAGATTTTTTTCCCCTTTTCTTTATTTTTTGCATAGCCTACCGCAACTGAATTTGAATATTTTCTCTTTAATAGCTCAAAGCTCGTTCTGCAGAAAGAGCTATAGCTGAAGAGAAAAGGGAAGCTGCTAATTTGAGACAGAAGTATGTGATTTTTGGTATCTTACTGTATGTTTTATAGTGTTTTAAGGTTATGCTAGATATTATCTATGATTGCTGTTTCATAATTCAGCCCATTCTTTCTCAATATTCAAGACTACTGGAAATGACCCAAAAGATGGCAATGTGGCAAGATGAACCTGTGATTGTAAAACCAATGCCGGGGAGACCAAATTTACAAAATCCTCCTCGGAGAGGTAGGGGGCACTTTGTAAAAGGAGCTATTTTATTTCTTGGTGCAGAATGTATGTAAATTACTTTTTATTTCTGTGTGTAATGGTTATGAAATAATCTGAATGATTTGCTAAAGCGGGAGGTGTGGGGGTTGGTGTCAGGGAGAAGGCTGCCTTAAAGTAGTAACACGGCATTGTTGTCTTTAGGTCCACTGAGCCATAATGGCTCTTTTGGTCCATCCCCAGTGAGTGGTGGAGACTGTTCCCCTTCACTGACAGCAGAGCCAGCTGGGAGACCTCCTTCTGCTACTCTTAATCAAAGAGATATGCCTAGAATTGGATTTGGTTAGCATTCACATGTTGCTTTATAGTAAACTGCTTCAAGGTTTTGGTTTTTTTTCCCTTTTGAATATTCTAATGAAAACATAGAATTTGGGCCTGTACAATATATAGAAGATAATTTCTTACTTTATCTTAGTGAATGTTTTCTGTAAAATCTGTTCTAGAATAGAAAACATTTTTTTTCCTGGAGGTCCCTGTATTGTTTTTTTCTTTTAAATTTTACACTGTGAAGTGTAAACCTTTATCTTTAAATTAAATCTCTATGGTGTTCCTTTTCCACATATTATAAAAGTAGCCTTAAACTTTATGTAGCATACATATTTCCAATATGAAATACTTAGTCTTATTTCCAATTCTAAATAGGACTGTAGTCTTGGTAAGATTGGAAGTCAGGTTATACAGACTAAAGAAAAGCCAACTTACACATACTTCAAGTCTGTAGCTTAAAGTTTAGGACCAGTACGTATTAATTTGCTGTTCTATCAACCCAAGGCAGTTCTTTTATTTTACTTAAGTCTCTTCATAAATTGTGATTTATGTATTGGGCAACCCATTTTTTTTAAATATTTTTAATTGTAGATGGTGTGGTGCTGAGAATCAAACCCAGTGCCTCACACATGCTAGGCAAACACTCTGCAACTGAGCTACAACCCCAACCCCTGAGCAACCCATTTTAATGTTGCTTTCTAGTTATTGTTGAACCCTGACCTGTCCACCAGTGATTTATTTCTTCTGAAAAATACATACAAGGGCTCTGATCTTTTTTCCCCAAGGGTCAATGGATGGACCTTTACCTCGTACTCAATGGTCTTCTGAGGCATCTGGGAAACCCGTTGCCTCTGGTAAAGAGACCAAGTAATTTCAAAGAATCTGTAATTGTGGATGCAGGATTTTTATTCTCTTTATGTTAGAATAAGTCTGAATCCATTCTTTGATCTCTAACAGACCCAGGATGTGGTCCAGCTCACATGAACAGCAGCTCCAAAAGTTCTTCTCCAGCTAAGGTGACGGATGAGGGCAAGGTAAGTTCTGTAGTTACTGTGAATCACGTGGTCGTGCAGGAACATGTTGCTTTCCTACAGTACTTGCTCTTTGCTTTATCCTTCTTTGTGTTCTATTTGTACCATCCCATTTGTTTTTTAAAAAGCAAACTGTTCCCCAAGAACCTGAGACCCCCTCAGTTTCTACCATTACTTCTTTAACTGAGCATCCAGTTGGAGTAAGTACTTAGAGGTTGAGAACTGAATTGTGTTTTATTCTGTGCATTTCTGGGAAGGATATTCAGAGCATGACACTGATCTTGTTTGCTTTAAACTGCATGCAATATTGAGCTTACTTTTCTCCTTGGAAATGTGGCTTAAGTGTGTACAACTATAATGAACTACAGAATGTGAAAAGTTATCACTCTAACTTTATATGGTGTTTTGTGTTGAATGTTCTAAGGCAAAGTAAATTCATTATAAATTATATAATTCATCATTTTTATTTTTGTTTGGAAGAATGCTATTTAAGAATTCCTCCATTTGTGCAAACCCTATTTTGAGTGATTTGAATTAGATTGGTATCAGATTTTCTGAAAGTGAAATACTGTTTCAGTGCAACAATGATAATCTGAAATGACCTCTTGAGCCAGTCCCAAGCAATGGTCTCATTTGTTCACATAAGTGCATTTTCTTGTAACTGTGTTGCTATTATATCTGGTAGGTCTTCTGCAGCTCTATAATAAAATAAATTTTTAATTGTTTAGTTTCAAACTCACTACTCATAGGAAATGATAAATCAATATCTCAAATGGTGTACAGTAAATGAAAGTAAATATTAAAGCCTTGTCTTCCTAATTTGTGTATATAGCATTGTGTTGGGAAATACTTCTCAAGTTCCAGTGTATACATATTCCAGGAATATACATCTCTGGAGCAATCTAAGGGCAGCTTAGATAAGACCCCCAAACCCCTTTTGTAGTAGAAGATTTAAAAGAGAGCAAAGACCCGTTGTTATAGAGGAGTAGAGGTGGGAAAAGCATGGCTTGCAGGCAAACCTGGGATTGAGACCCTTTAATATGCAGTGTGGCCTTCAACAAATTATCATAATCCATTTGCTTTTGTTCCCTCTTATTTAAAACAAGACAGTCTACTTAAAGATCTCAGAGGTTGAATAATTATGAAAGACTTACTGAAGATACTCTGAATAGTAGCTATTATTACATGGGTAAAGAATGTATTTTTCATTTTATTCTGTTCATTCTTAATATGGAAGTAATGAGCTATTGTGATGAAAGGGAAGTGATGGGGAGGAGGGGGACTCCCTTTGAAATAGGTTGTAGTGAATACAGCATGACATACTGGTCAGAAATCACCTCTGTTAATAACCTCTGCCAGTCCTCTTGCCTTTCCCTTTCCTGAGCAGATATAATCACTAACAAACTGCTCCCTCTTGTGGAATCCTTCTAACTTCTGTAAGCTGTCAGTGGGAATACACAGGAGGGGTGGGTAGAGTTTTGTTGCACTGATGGTGTTCTCTGGACAGGTGCCTGTTTTGGTTTTAGCTTTTATCGGTGTTGGTACTTTGTCTTAATACATAGGAATTTTAAAACTTTTAACTTCTTTAAAATCTTAAATTGCAGGTTAATATGGCTATGAAAGGGCCCCCTCCTTTCTCAGGGGTACCCTTCATGGGCCCCCCTATGGAACCCCCGATGCGACGGCCTCCACCACCTCCCTTTTGGTATGGACCGCCATTTCAGCTCGGTGGGCCTTTTGGGCCTCGGCCAATTCCTCCACCATTTGGTATGATGATCTGAACAGTAGTGATTGACTTATAAATCACATTCATCTTTCATTTCTATTGCTTGCTAAAACAGTTGGTTGCTATCTCAGGTCTTAACAATGAAAGGATACAGCTGAGTACATTTTAACTTTTCCTCCAGTTTTTTGGGACATATGGGACACTACATAATCTTATACTGAGATAGGCAATAGCTATCTCATAGACAAGGATAAGGGGCTATATAGAGAAAAGCCAGAAATATTACTTCTGCAGATGTTTGTTGAAAATATGTTGATATGCACTGCAATAGATGAAAAGGTGGATGAGACACATGCCATAACTTAAAATTTTGTCACAGATATGAAAATCCTATAACATAAAGTTTGTAATCACCCATAATGGAATCATAGGCAGTAGGTTATAGAATATAGAAAAGGAAAAGTCAAACCCTCCTTACCTTGAGAAAAGTCAGAGGGAAGTGTTAAAGAGGAGGATTTAACAGTGACCTAATAAATGTTGCTGATTTAATTAGGTGGCTGTGGAAGGCCTTTTCCAGGAGGGCATGCACCTTGATTCTGATGGCATGTGTAAAGTCCATGCTGAAATACTTCATGAATTTTTAATGGATACAGTAATAAATAGTGGGATTTCCTTTTATCAAAATTTCTTTGATGTAGTAAAGTTCTTATTTCATAATCTATCATCTTGTCATGGTAATATAGTACTTCCAAATATAAATGGAGCTCTTGTGAGATAGAAATAATCCTGCAATTATATAGTAGGGAAAGATAAAAGATAAGCCTGGAGCTAGGTAGAGCCATGTTTAAATCCTTAATATGTTGCTTCATGGCTGGTTGGCCAGGCTATAACCTAAACTTGTTCCATTTCAGTTTGCCTCATCTGGCAAGTCAGGATGTTCACCAGTTGATGTTCTAGGCTTGGGAGAAATTAAAGACTATATTAACATACTTGAAATCACCCAAGTTCAGAAATTTCTGGGTATTTACATAACTTCCTTTTTATTTTCCAGGTCCTAGTATCCGTCCACCAATAGACTTCAGAGAATATGCACCAGGTGTTCCACCTGGACAATGGGATTTGCCTTTTGACCCTCGTGATTTTTTTCCAGGACCTGCACCATTTAGACCTTTAGGCTCATTTGGCCCAAGAGAGTACTTCATTCCTGGTGCCCCATTACCACCTCCAACTCATGGTCCCCAAGACTATGGGCCACCACCTGCTGCAAAAGACTTAATGTCTTCAGGCTTTAAAGATGAACCTCCACCTACACCCGATTCTCAGAGTAGTGAGGGCTGTTCACAGGCCTTAAAACAGGGCCCATAAAATTAACCTCTGACACTTAGTCAGAAAGTGGACTATGAACTATTCATTGTGTTGAAGGATTATTGGCTTCAAAATATAAAAGTTTATTTTAAATGGTTTATGTTTTTAGAATGAAGCTGCCTTGGTGCAGTATACATTTGGAGCCAAAATATTTTCCCCCTAAATATCCCCCACTTAAACTAGAGTATCCTTCCAACTTTAAAATGTGCAATAAGGAATACCTTTGTTTTAGTTAATGTAGCATATACAATTGCTAAATGGTTTAGAATGTCATAATTATGAACATTTCTTGTGGAAATGCTTTAAGAACATGTATTTCCAGTATCCTATTTTTAGTGTATTCCAGTTGATAACAGAGAAATGGTGTTTTATAAGCTTGATTTTTCTCTTTAAATATCTGGTCGCAGAGACTGTTACGCTAAAAATGTTTACTCAAAGATCATAAACTTCATTTTCCTTCTTGCTGAAGTTCTTTGAGGTAATAGTTCATAAACAATTGTTTATTAATATTTCCCAAGTGTCTGTTGATTCATTGGATCGTCATGAGACTTTGTGCCATTGGGGAAGCATGTAAACTCACTCTCAGAACTGAAGATGGTGACTTGGCAGCATATTTCCTGTTGCTCACTGTTAAGGAGGCTGGACCTTGGTCAACTGTGGACTTATACAGAGGAATTTCTTTTACTTGTGAGAAGTCTTGTGGCTCTATTTTTGTAGCACATTCATGTACTTTTTTCTAACCACTGTCCATGTGAGAATGGTTTTCTGAGAATGAGTTTACATTAGTAGCAAGAGTTGTTTGACCTGAAGTTCTACTGCTTTTGCCAGTATTGCATTAAAACAGTAAAATATAGGGTGGTATGTTGTGTCTATAAAAAATAAGGAAATTTCTTTTAAAAAAAATGTGCACACACACTCTTCTCTTTCCCATACCTTGCCACTGATTTTCAAGGAATATGATAAAAAAATTAGAAAAGTATAATCCTCTAAGAATGAATGAAACCCTAAGGCTTATAATGTCCTTAATCAGCAACTATGGGCTGAATTAAATTCTTTTTTTTTTACAGATATTCAAATATATTTTATTTAAAAATCAATTAAAGCAAGTCCTGAATCTGTAACTACTGTCTTTAAAACAATGTTCCTACGAACTAGCTCTCCAGAGCTGTAATTTAAATTACAGCAATTTTAACAGTACTTTTTAAGAGGTTTAAGATTTAAATAAAATTATAAAAGCCTGGTACTTTTGTTTACTGCTAGACCATATTCTTCCATTCTTTAAAGTTCTAGAAAGTAATAGGATTGTTGGAACCTAGAACATATCATTGTTCTTTTTATGTCCCCTAAGTATTCTCAAAATAGGGGCAAAAGCTTCAGTGTGAAACAAAATCTCTGTGAAACAAAATCTCTAAACTACTGAAGATGACTCAGAATCAAAAAGAATTTGAGTCCGTTAGGAAGAATTCAATCTACATAGCTTCCATTTAATATCAGAAGCAGCAGCTGTGTGTAAGAGAAAAACCATATAATACCTTATGCCATTTTTAGCCATGTAAAATAAAATTTAAGTCACAAACACCAATTTTGAATGTATCTTTCAACCTCTACAGGACACATGGCAATGCTGAAGTTACTATAACTTCTAATTTTAAAATAGCATTTAAATAAAGGTGATGTCAGCTAGGAAGATAGATTTTCAAGGAAAGGCAGATTTATTTTTTTATTCAAAGCAACAGTAGTTTTCCCTCTAAAGCCTTTTTTGTATTTATTCTATTAGTAAGCTATAATGCGTTCTACGTAGTTTATCTGAGCAGTTCTGAGCCCACCCATAATTTCCTCTCCTTACATCCATCTGATTGTACCACTTCTGTAGCAAAGCCCAAGGTAGCTGCCCATATACCGGTTGTGAGAGAATACTGTCCCTTGATTCAATTATACTTTTGTATCTCAAAAGTTTTAGAAGTCCTCTCCAGCAAATTGTGTTTGAGTTTAGTTACTAAAATCATTTCATTTGTGAAGCAGTAGTGTTTCAACCTGAAAGTATTACTGCTATAGTTGTAATTATTGTCCAGTGACTCATCCCCTCCCACACTAGAAAGTAAATTTAAACAACTAATTTGTGAGATACAGATTGTTTTGTGTTAATTGCTTCAAGATAAAACCACCTTTTTTGGCAGGGGATGTTTGGTCATTCAGGTCTGAATTAAAGCTAAGCTAATGACAATATTCAATTTAAGTTTGTTTAATGCTGATGAAAGACATTCATACTAAGCATCCTCTTTTTTTTCATATAACCCCATTCTTTGGTGGCAGCTGGGGTTGTGGCTCAGTGGTAGAGTACTTGCCTAGCACAGGCAAGGCCCTGGGTTTAATCCTCAGCATCACATAAATAAATAGAGGTTAAAAAAAGCATTCTTATGTGAAGGATGCTAAATGTTTCTTCATATAAATTATCACTTTGAGGGGCTGGGGTTGCGTGTGAGGCACTGGGTTTGATCCTCAGCACCACATATAAATATAAAGGTACTGTGTCCATCTACAACCAAAAAAAAGTTTTTTTTTTTTAATTATCACTTTGATATACATGTTTTATAGTCTATGAAAAAACAGAAAGAACAATGTATCAGTTTTGCTACATTTTAATAGTAGATTTTAAGGGAGCAACTTCAACATCAGTAACATCAAACAAAAAGGTACTGAGTACTCCACAGGGTACAGAGTGCTGCCAAGCACCTTGGAAAGTTTACATGACATGGAACAAGATGAGGCCCTTCTCTTGAGAAGTTTACAGTCTGGAAATTTTGACTACTCAGCGTTTCAGTTGAGTGAACATTTTATTAAGGCAAATTCTTCATTTCCTAGAACTACTGTAGACTGAACTATTTTTGCACTTGTGAAATTAACCCAATCCAGATGAAAGAAAAGACTAAATTTGGTTGAGAATTCTTTCAGGCTCATATAGTTTTATTAACATTCATCTAGTAAACAAAATTGACCTAACAGACAACTGAAAAATTAAAGACTAGATCACTTGAAGTACAAGGGCTAAAATTACTGTTATTCATTTTAAAAAGCAAACAGATGGTATGATTAGGGTTTACACTAGTTTAAAAATAGGCCAAGTATTGCATTCCCTTCATGCATTGTTCATTTAAAATAGTGAATATTAAAATACATGGGTTCTACATGTAACCCACAAAAAAGCTCCTCACAAATCTTTATGTTCTGTGTATCAAATATCCACCTTGTGTACTATGAAAGTTTTATTTATGTCTCATCATTAAGTTAAAAGTAATGTAAATGGTGAAATTATAATAGGCAAATGACCTGCATATTTTCATATGAATGTCAATATATCTAAATAGGAAATAAATGGCAGTTGTATCTACCTATATTAAAAAATAGAATATCTTTCCAGATTTTGCATACTCATCACTTTATAAAGACAAGGTATGCAGGTTTTAAGGTTTCACAATCAGTTGTCAGAAAAACAGCAGTTGTTCCTGCAGTATCTCATTAGCATCTGACTCAATTATTTTTAGATGACATGATTTAAACCCACCGAAAAATTTGTAATTATTCTGAGAGAGATGGTTTTAATGTTAACCCTATAATCATTAATGTTAACCCTAGAAACAGTAGCAATGTGATGTAGAACAACTAATCAACATGACTAAAAATATGCTCACTTTCAGAAAAACAATCTGGTCATCTGGAAAAAAATCACAGATACAATCTGGGGGGCACTCCCATATAAGATATTGATCTGGTCAAGGCACACTATTTCTAAGTAGAACTATCAGATGATGGTGAATTTAGGCCAGCTCTAAGGAACAGCCTATAAGACAGACCATAACTGATCCAATTTCCTTTCAAAGCAATCTGGTACTATCCTACCCAATTCAATTCAAAAGTGTGAAGTTAATTCAAATCAAAAGACCATATTGGAGCAAAAGTGAGCAAAGGTGTAAACTCTAGCATATTCTTATTGCTGTATTTTAAAGTTTGAAGATGAGCATACCTACCACAGCAGTATTGTTCCAGGAAGCAGGGGAGGAACAGTGGTAAATTAGGAAAAAGACTATTAATTGCACAATTAATAGAAAAGTAAAAACATGTTTCAAAATCTACAATAAACCTTGTATCCAAAGGAGTCATAACAATGAGGTGCTGGACTTTAGTTCTGTGGTACAGCTTTGCAAAGGACTCACTGGCCTATAGGTACGGCTCACTTCCTGCCTCCTGAAGGATGAATATGCTACCCAGAGCTATGATGGTTTCTACTGAGTGGAAAAATTCACAGAAATTCCACATTACTCATGTCAGAATCATTCCTTGTGCAAAGTTTGATGTAGATGAAGATAAAGTGGTTTCTTGGTCAATAACTGCAATTTCTTTCTTTTAAAGTCAGTGGGTTTCTTGTATCTGTAACCACAATAGAAAGATGATTGTTTAAAATACTTTGATGATTGATTTACTCCAATGTTACATTCTAGATAAGAGGGACTAAGAAGAAACATGAACTAGTAACCATTAGTACAGTATGAATCCTATATGTATATCACTTACAGTTCTATTACAATTGGCCCAGGTTTAATCTCATCCATCTCCATGAAAGCAAAACACTTGGTGCTGGTAAACCTTTTTTAGGCTTGTAGTGTTTGAATTCAAAGAAGATAGCTGCACCTAAGGAATTAAAACAAACCACATAAGCCAGAGACCACACATTTCTTATGTGTCACCAGAAGCCTATGATTTTACAAAGTAACATGTGTCAAACAGTCTGATGACACAACTGTTGATAACTCACTGTGGCTGTCACTCCAAGCTCATCTACCATGTCTGAGTGACATTTCTCCATATCATTTAATTCTACAAAGTACAACAAAATTGTATAGCAAGAATGTAAGTTATGTACACAGGTAGAATCATAAACTACCAAAGAATATAAAATATTAAATACCACAAGAAAAACAGAAGTTACTTAAGTATCAGCAGTACCTATAAAAATGGTTTCAATAAGCACCTATATTAGAATAGAAATTTAAAAGAGTTCCTTTGATATTTTATTTCTCTCCCTCCTGAAACCACCATGCCCAGATTGTCCTTTCCATATTCTTACAAACTAACTGCCAGTTATAGTATCTTTTTACCCGAAGCATCTTATTGAAAGAAAAAAAATAATTCCTTAACTGTTAGAAAGTAATCATTAGGTTCCTAAAAGGACTTAAGGTAATTATTAGAGAACCTGCTTCCTTAACTCTGTATTATGAGAAATACTTCCCTGTCAAATAATATTTAACCACATTATTACACAACTAGATAATGCAACTGCTAATTCTCATAATTAAAAAAAAATGTTGATTTGACTTTCTTTAAGTCAATATTCATAACTATGTGACATAAGATCTTGTTTTAAGTACACTATCAACACAAACCCAGATAAGTACTGTCCTTAAGAAGTCCTTAAGAAGTCAGTAACTGATAATTACAAACCTTTGGTTAATTTTTCAATATGCTTCTGGAGCTCAATGTCCACATTAAAATGAACATATGTATCTTCTTTTCTTGAAGCCACAGGAGTATCTTGCACAGGAGTTAAATCTATGCCATTCAGATCTGGAGAAACAATTTTCTGGGTTTTAAAATCTCAGTTTAATCAAATTCAACATGGACTCATTTAATAACTCCTCAGTGTTTATGTGTTATTCATTTATGTGTCTCAAAAAGCTCAAAAACAATTTAGTACATTTAATAATTAAAAAATATTTACATAAAAATATTTCAGTTTAACATATGCAAAGGTAACATAACATTTACAACATCATTAAATATTTTTGTGTTTTAAGTATACTTTCTGAATGAGTATGCAGTTTTACAAATGGTCTATCAAACAATGTAAATATTTTCCAGTATACTATATATTTGATAACTAGTAACATCGGAATTTAAAAGTGTACCAGTATTAGTGCTGTGGATTAGGTTCTTTAAATAAATCTTTTTCTTTGTGGTCATATTTTTCTTTTAATTAGCACTAATGAACCCATGGATCTGACTTTATTTCTGCAATTGATAAAAGTTCCTCCATTTAATTTCAGCACCGATCTGTTCCTTTGGTGCAAAACTACAGATTAAAATAAGCCATTTGTACTAACTATAGTTATTTCTGTAAAATGGTATCATTTATTCCTTAATCACATCTTCATCCCACGGGATTGCTCTCAGGGCATGGATGTTATGGACGCACCCTACTTCCCTGTCCCCTGATTTTCATCTGCCTCTGTAGGACTCACCTATGTAGATACCTCAGTAGCACAGGAAGAAGAGGGGCTGAAGCAGGAGAGATGGGAAAACAGGACATGGGGCTTTGTGTAGAAAACTACACACCCATGGAAGGTGAGGAGTGCTATTGTTAATCTACATCCTGAAGGCTGTAGCTGCTGTTAAGGACAATGTGTATGTTTAGTCCGCACGTTAGCTGGAATCTGAAGAGCAAAAATCTATACAAACTCAAAAGCAAGTAGGAAATATATTTTGTAAGTCTTTCAGAACTATGTTCTGTTATGATCTCTTCTAGGATTTTGCCTCATTATAGAATGCATTAAAGTAAGTTGTCACATATACAAGACCATCCCCTGTCAAAAACTTTGTCCCATATGAGAAAAAACATAATGCAATTTGCCAGTTATTTACCCTTTACACTAACTGTAATATAGGGATCAATGCACTGTCCAGGGTCTTTCAGACCAATTTTCTCAATCCTGATAGTGAGTAATGTCATTCCTGGTTCTGATGGCAACCTTGGTAATAAAGTACCTGGAAACAGAGAAACCTCAATAAAAGATAGCTCCACCAATATTTCAGAGTAAATACTTTGACAAACAGAAGATATAGCCTACCTCTTAAGAACTAGCTAGGCATTATGTATTTTTATGTCCAAAATTCATGAACATCTGATTTATACTTTTTTAGAAAAATATTTAATTTTACACATAATATATCTGCATTTCCCAACCATACAATCACCTTTAAGCAGAAATAATAATTTCTATAATAATAGTGTATAGTATGTACAATAAAAGTTTGTTAAAAACATCACTTGAGGAAGCCCAATTATACATAATAGTATAATATGCTCACATAATATTTATATTCCATATGTACTTCTATATTATACTCAGCATCTTAATATGAAGTGGTAGAACAAAGACAAGAAAAGCTTTTAAAATACTTGTTATTCTGTTCTAAAGTCTGAGACATTTAATATCAGAGTTGATCAATACATTCTTTTCTTTAGTTACTCCTAATAAAGAATAATTTACAATTTGATATTTATGTTTTAATTTAACTATATAGTCTAACTTCTATTCTTCATTCTATTTTGTATGATTTATTCTAAGAAAGTAGTAATATACAGACTGCCATATAAAAGGGCCATTTGTATAACTGAACATTTTCCCCAAAACCAAGTAAAATTTTTAAAACTAAAACCCACCCAGAACAACATGACAACATTCACCCACCAAGAACATATGAAGGAAGAAATCAACTGTTCAGTATGTTCCCTTTTTTGAAACTACCAGTAGAGAACAGATGCAAATAAGCTGATTTTAATCAAGTATGTATACAGAACCTCAAAATACATTTAACAAAAGATTTTGGTTGATGGTTTTCAAGTTTCTATTCATCAATGTGTTATGCTATTTTTAATGATGAGTTATTTGAAATACATGAAGCAATCAACACACTATATTTGAAAATACACATTTGATTGATGGCAAATGTGGCTTGAGGAAATTTTGGGAGGTGATGGGAATGTTCTGAACTTGTATAGTGGTGACAGATGCAAAACTCTATAGAGGTGTCAAAAATCAATGAATTTTATTGTTACAGAAGGGAAATGTTATGATATACAAATTATACCTCAACAATGCTGTTAAAAATGTATTACTTTCTAATTTAAACAAATATGAAGACAATACAGACAAATGCAAGAATGGGAAGGCCTGGAGGCTGCATTCCACTGTTGCATTAACAAACCTAAATGGGCTCAGGCTGATATCATTAAATATATACATAATACCTTTTTTATGCATCTTCTTTGATTGACAAATGAGGGTACTTTTAGAAGAGGGGCTTGTACCTGGACATCTGGGATGAACTTCAGAGAGCTAAGAAACACCTCTGAAATTTTATGAAAAATGTGAATATGTATACATTGATATTTATATACATACATATTCACATGTATGTATATCATATATGAATTTTTCTGCAGAAAAGTTCATTCTATTATGTAGTACATGGCTGTATAAATATGCTACAGTTTATGTACAAATTCTTGTGTTGATAGATATTTGAATTACTCCAAGTGTTTGGATATAGTTAACAAGGCTATTATAAATACTCTTCTGAACATCTTCTGGTGCCCATAAGCACCCATTTCTGAAACAGAGGAATCACTAAGTCACCTGGCATGTTACCTCTGCTGGGAGCCATCAGCCAACTAGGTATGACAATTTCCTTGCCAGCTACTCCCATGCTGTCTAGTGGAAGGACTCCTGAAAGGTGACCTTGCTCAAGGACCAGGGTGGATCCGTGTTTAGGGTGTCCCCGGTTTAGCATAATAGGAGATTAGAGTGTTCCCCCTTTAGAATAGGGCATATCCTGCTGCCTGAGTTCCTCTTGAGTTCTTAGGGTCAGACAGTATATTTGGGAGACAGAAGCCCAGTGGAGTGGTGGATTTGGGCAGAGAACCTGGATTCCCCCAGAACGTGTTTGTAGATGGCCGGTGTGAGTTCGGGAATAAAGAATTGCTATTTGAATATACAAGCTGTGTGGTGGCTCGTGATTTTGTGCCCAGCCAGAGACTGCAGCAACCTCCATACCTACTATGTAATGACAATCCATTTCCCAAGGTGGTTGTGCCAATTTTTATTCCTAGCCCAAGTGCAGTAGTGTTCTCATTGCTCCACTTCCTCATTAGGTACTGTTTTCTCAGATTCTTCATGTTAGCCAATTTTGGTATAAAGAGATCAATCATTTTAATTTGCATTCCTCTGAAGATTAATAAGGTTGAGCACCTTTTCAAATAAATCAAATAAATGATTTCCTCTTTCTGAAGTGTGTTCAAATATTTTGCTCGATTTTTTATTGAGATGTCTATCTTATTGAGCTGTAGGAGGTCTCTATTATTTTGCTGGACAAATGTTTTACAAATAGCTTCTTAGTTTTCTTTTATAAAGACTTTTTGTTGAAGTAGAGCATATACATTTTAAAATGTACAAATTGTTAGCACAGTTTGCTGAACTTTCACAAAGTGAATACACCTGTATAACTAGCATCAGATCTAGGAAAGATATGATCAGCCTCCTGGGAGTGTCCTTCCCCACACCCTATCCAATGCACTCTTCCAAAAGATAGCAACCGTTGCTAACTTCTAACACCAAGTATTAGTTTTGAATATTAAGAATGACTTTTGTCTTCCATGGTGTCTTCTGATTATGATAAATACTTACTGCTAGTAATATCAAATTTCTTAATATCTTCCTTTACAATCAGTGCTTTTTATGTTATATTTAAGAAAACTTACCCCACTCCAAAATCATAAAGGTATTATCTTGAAAGCATTTTATTGTTTTGCCATTCACACTTAATTCTTTTTTTTTTAAGAAAGAGTGAGAGAGAGTGAGAGATTGGGAGAGAGAGAGAGAGTTTTAATATTTATTTTTTAGTATTTGGCGGACACAACATCTTTGTCTGTATGTGGCGCTGAGGATCGAACCCGGGCCACACGCATGCCAGGCGAGCATGCTAATGCTTGAGCCACATTCCCAGCCCCACACACTTAATTCTATATGTCACACAGAATTATTGTCTATGGTGTATAGTAGGAGCTTTAATTTCATTCAATTTCACATAAATACTCAATTGTCTCAGCACTACTTATTAAAAAGACTGACATTTTCCACCACTGATCTGCAGTCCCACCTCAATCATAAATCATGTGGCAATCACTTTCTGAGTTTTCTGTCTTACCGAACTGTTTATCCTCTTATCACTAATACAGTATCTTAATTCTATAGCTGTATAAAAGGTCCAGGAACTGCAATAAAAATTCAGATGAGTTTCAGAAATAGTCTATCTATATAAATTGCTTCTTCTAATTTATGAACTAGTATATATCTTTACATTTTAAAAATCATAACATTTATTTAATAGAACTTTATTTGACCTAAAAGCCTTCAGAAATAAAGACCTACAGATCCAGGGAAAACTCCTGTTTTTTTGTTTATGTTCCATGAAGAATGGACGGCCATGTAGAAATGACTGGAAAGGGGGTGTGAGCTAATGGTAAAAGGCTGCCAGGATCCTAGCAAGCCCTGTCTGGTCAGATTCTTCTTGGCCTCTCTGTATAGCCTTCTTTCCTTCTGGACCTAAGGCAGGTCCTGTCTGAAATGAGGGTTTTTAAGGGAGGGGGTAAGGGAGGGTAAGGGGACAGGAAGGGAATAGCAGGGAGGGTAGAGGAGAGAGAGAGAGAGAGAGAGAGGGAGAGAGAGAGAGAGAGAGAGAGAGAGAGAGAGAGAGAGAGAGAGAGCTTTCTAGGTTTTATGAGAGAAGGCTTTGGGAGAGAAGGGTGAAGGACAGGAGGGCAGGAGGAGGGCAGAGGCTTTGCTGCCTAGGTTGCTTTCGGGATTCCAATCTCCTTCAGTTAGAAGTTCTCAGCAGGCCAAAACCCCACCCTTTGGGCTATCATATTCTGATCTGACCCTGCCCACCTTTCCCCTCTCCCTCCCTCTTCCTCCCTTTCTCCTTTTAAGAAAGGAATGTGTAGATCTTTCCATATTCTAAGATCTTATTTGATTTCTCTGTTTAGGGTTCTGTAGTTTTCATTGTATAGATCTTTGACTTCTTTCGTTGATTCTCAAGTATCTTATTTTTTTTGAGGTTATTGTAAATGGGGCAGTTTTCCTCATTTCCTTCTCAGAGGCTTTGTCACTGATATACAGAAATGCCTTTGATTTATGGGTGTTGATTTATATCCTGCTCCTTTGCTGAATTCATTTACTATTTCTGGAAAGATCTACCTCACTCTTGGGATAGGCAGAATTAATATTATCAAAATGACCATACTACCAAAAGCACTATATAGATTTAATGCAATTCCAAACAAAATCTCAATGGCATTCCTCATAAAAATAGAAAAAGCAATCATGAAATTCATCTGGAAAAATAAGAGACCAAGAATAGCTAAAGAAATCCTTAGCAAGAAGAGTGAAGCAGGGAGTATCGGTATATGAGACCTTAAACTATACTACAGAGCAATAGTAACAAAAACAGCATGGTATTGGCACTAAAACATACTGGTAGACCAATGGTACAGAATAGAGGACACAGAGACTAACCCACAAAATTACAATCAGCTTATTTTAGAAAAAGGTGTCAAAAACATGCACTGGAGAAAAGGTAGCATTTTCAACAAATGGTGCTGGGAAAACTGGAAATCCATATGCAACAAAATGAAATTAAACTCATAACTCTCACCATGCACAAAACTTAACTTAAAATGGATCAAGGACCTAGGAATTAAGCCAGAGACTCTGTGTCTAACAGAAGAAAAAGGTAGGCCCTAATCTTCATCATATGGGTTAGGCCTCAACTTCCTTAATAAGACTCCTATGGCACAAGAATTAAAACCAGGAATCAATAAATGGGATGGATTCAAACTAAAAAGATTTTTCTCAGCAAAAGAAACAATCTGTGAGGTGAACAGAGAGCCTACATCCTGGGACAAAATCTTTACCCCTCACACATCAGATAGAGCACTAATCTCTAGGGTATATAAAGAACTCAAAAAGCTAAGCACTGAAAAAACAAGTAACCCAATCAAAAAATGGGCCAAGGACTTGAACAAACACTTCTCAGAAGAGGATATACAATCAATCAACAAATATATGAAAAAATTTTCAACATCTCTAGCAATCAGAGAAATGCAAATCAAAACTAAGATACAACTCTAATCGGAATGGCAGCTATTATGAAGACAAACAACAATAAGTGTTGGCAAGAATGTGGGGAAAAAGGTACACTCATACATTGCTGGTGGGACTGCAAATTGGTGTAGCCAATCTGGAAAGCAGTATGGAGATTCTTTGGAAATCTGGGAATGGAACCACCATTTGACCGAGCTATTGCTCTCCTTGGACTATACTCAAAGGACTTAAAAACAACATACTACAGGGACACAGCCACATCAATGTTTATAGCAGCACTATTCACAATAGCTAAACTGTGGAGCCAACCTACATGCCCTTCAGTGGATGAATGGATTTTTAAAAATGTGGCATATATACACAATGAACTTTTTAAAAAGAGAATAAAATCATGGCATTTGCAGGTAAATGGATGGCATTGGAGAAGATAATGCTAAGTGAAGTTAGCCAATCCCCAAAAAACAAATGCCAAATGTTTTCTCTGATATAAGGAGGCTGACTCATAATAGGGTAGGGAGGAGGAACATGGGATGAATAGATGGATTCTAGATAGGGAAGAGGGGAGTGAGGGAAAGGGAGGAGGCAGGGGATTAGCCTCCTAATGAATGTGGAATGAATGTGATGGACATCATTATCCAAAGTACATGTCTGAAGACACAAATTGGCTGTCAACCTACTTTATATACAAACAGAGATATGAAAAATTGTGGTATATATGTGTAATAAGAATTGTAATGCAAAAAAAAAAAACCAAGTACATGTATAACGTGAATTGGCGTGAATATGCTTTATACAAAGATATAAAAAATTGTGCTCTATATGTGTAATAAGAATTGTAATACACTCCATTGTCCTGTATTTTAAAAAAAATAAAATCAATAAAAGAAAAAGAAGGGAATGGGTAGTGGGTAGGGAAAAACTGTGGAATGAACCCAAACTAACTTTCCAATGCACATATGTGAATATACTATAATGAAACTCATCACTTTGAATATCTATAAGATACTAATTTTAAAAAATGTAAATAAATAGATCAGTAAAGTGGATCAAAGGGAACAGTGGGAGGGAGGATGGGGAGGGTGAAGGGACTGAATTGGAGCAAATTATATTCCATGCATTTATAATTAGTCCAAATAAATCTAATGTCAAGAATAACTATTATGAACAAATGAAAAAAAGAATAATGACTTCACTGCTTTTATAAAATGCATTCTCATAAACAATTCAATCAAGAGAAATGAAAAAAGTAAAAGAGAACGTACAATTCAACATCTCACCAACCATAACAATTATTAAGTCACTCTTCCATCTTTTTCCCTAATTTCAAGATTACTCCAGTTTCCTTTTCCTTTTGATATTCTTTTCTTTCTTTCAACAAAGGTTTATTTTCTACCTAAAATTCATATATTTCTTTTGTTGAATTTATAATAAGGTCCTTGATATTATTTAATACTACTATATATATTATAATAGTTCATTTTCTAACAACTATTACTTGTTTGAGATAGAATTGATTTGTCTGTACAGATTTTATATCCAGAAACCGCATTATCTTATTAATGAGTTATGAATAGGTTTTTTTGCATATTCTCTATATATTCATAAATATGCAAATAAAGAACATCCCCCCTTTTATATTTCATTTTTCTTATCCTAGTGCAGTAGCTAGGGCTTCCAAAACAATTCTGATGAAAAGAAGTAATAGACACTCTTGTTTTGTTCAAATTCATCATTAAATGATTTTGGGTTGTAAATGTCATGTAGCCATGTTTTATCAAGTTAAGGATGTTTTTCTGTTCTTTGCCAAGAATGGTTTAAAATCAAGGCTGTATTTCAAACTTAACTGAGAACTTTTTCTGCATTGTTGACAACATTATGAAATCTTTCCCCTTAATCTGCTAATGTGAACTACCTTGATAAATTCTGCTAATAATATATTTTTAAAAATCACTCATTAGTTCATGGAGATTTTCTGAATTATTTTCTACACCATCCTATGTATCATAGTTTATTCAGTCAATCTTCATATGGCTACATTATTTCTAACTTTTTATCATTATAAAAAACACCTCAACAGAGAATCTGGTATATATGCAAGTGTTTCCCACTCTTTTTCCTGCATTTTGCGGGTGCACCTTCAGAGTAAATTCTCAGGAATGGGATTGCTAAGGCAAAAATATGTACTTATATGTTGTTAGAGAATGCTCAATTTCCCTCCAAAGGAACTCTACCATTTTTCTATTCCCACCAGTGATTAATAAGTACCTATTTCCCCTAAGACTCACCAACAGTAGCTTTAATTTAGGTTTTTTATTAAAAATAAAGTTGAGTATCTTTTTATATGTTTAACGGGTATTTTTAAATGTGTGTGTGTGTGTGTATGTGTGTGTGTGTGTGTGTGCGTGTGTGTGTGTGTGTTCGCACGTGCGCACACTCGCTCATGTTGTCTGTTCCTCTCATGTATTCTGCTTTGGTTATTACAATTAAAATTTTTCTTTATATATTATGAATGTTGGGTTGGGATGTAGCTCAGTGGCAAAGTGTCTGCCTTGCATTTGCAAAATCCTGGATTCGATGCCTAGTTCCAAAAAAGACAAAAAAAAGAACCCACCCTACCCCACCCCCCCAAACCCCCAAGAATGTTACCTCTTTTATGTCTTACCTCTTTACTACCCTTTTTTTGACAGTCAAAAGACGATTGCTTTACAACTTTCAAAGTCTTTTTGATGTTAAGATTATTTTTTTTCCAAGTTGATATTAAACTTGTTGTTACTTTGGGGTGAGTCAATTTTATAACCTGTCATCATCTAGATCTTTCAGTTGAAATGGTAGGGCTGATGCTACATTCCTTAACAACAATCTTTTTGCCTGAGATTACACAGTAAGTTTAATGTAATCATTATGCTTCAAATAATTTAATATGGAGGCAGTGATTGCAAGTCTGAATTTCTTGTTTAATTCAAGGTAGAATGTCAAACATTGTGCTCCATGATGAAGGAAGCTGACTGTAATTAAGATCATAGATTACATAGAAAGGTGCCTATTTAAGGTGTTTCAGAATGGTCTATGATGTGCTCTCTCTCTGCATGGTCAACTCCTACATACTCAGTGAGTCCTAAATCTGGCTAGATTTATTGAACTCCCTCAGCCCTTCTTTTTGCCAACCTATGACATTGGTGCACATCTCTAATTATAATCATGTGCTTTTGGCTCTGTCTTGCTGACTACACAATAAGCATCCTGAAAGGTGTGGGAACTGTTCCTTTTGTAGTATGCACAAGGAATAAACAGATCTTTATTGAAGAAATATTTTATTGAATGAATGACTGAATTTCCAGTTCTAGAGGTTATCATGCTTTAGTAAACAAATGGCTAGAGAATCTATATCAATGAGTGAAGAAATAATAAACATAAAAGAAGATCAAATACTAAAATAATACCATACCATCTATAGCTCCCAGGTAAGATGAAAAAGGTTGCATGCTTTTGCATCAAAGATAAAACCATGATAGTTGTAAATTGAGCCAATGCATTAAAAGGAGGATTTATAAGTGAAGAATTAACATATCCAATTTCATAGGGTAATATGAGAACAAGTCAAGTACATTCATAAAATCTGAAGACTAACAAGGATAAGAAAGAAATCACTACACACAATCCAGTGTAAACTGTGCTATTCCAGCTAAATCATGTGCTCTCAGATCTAGAACAGAGATCAGAAGAAATGTTCTTCCACATGGAATTGCTATGTAAATAAGAAATAGCTAACACTTGTGAGTATTTGTGATGTGCCACGTACTGTCCTAATCCTCTCATCTAATCCTCACAACAATAGTTTAGTTCTATTTTTCAGAGGTGAAAAGTGAGGCATAGAAAAACAAATTATCCATAATCACACAGTAGTTTGGCTACAGAGTCCATGCTTTTAACCATCATGTCCCATTTTAACATCTTTATTTTAATTGTCCCTAAAGCCTTAAAAGGAACTGCAGGAGAACCTCCCCATCTCAAGCTTCTGCAAAGTTCCTTTTGCCATGTAACCTAACAGTCACAGGTTCCCAGGATTAGAATATAGACATTTTTGTGAGGCCACTATTTATGCCTTATACTTTTAAATATGGAAAACTCTAAATGGCTACAGCTGTCCAAACCAAGTTTTCAATAACATCCCAGGAATGTTATTGAGCTGTCACTAAGAACTCCAAGTAAGGGAGTGATTAAAAAAGAGTAACATTTGAACTTTGTACACTGGGCAATGCACATTCACAGGAATGGACAGAGACTGAGTAGCCCAGATAGCAATATGATAGGTCTTTAACACTCAAATAGCAGTGAGCAGCAGGACTGTGTTCATTTGGTTAATTCCACTTTCAGTTTTTACTGCAAGACAAAGAAAGCCATTGGTAGCTGGTGAGCCCCAAGTTGTACTGAACACAGAAAGCACGTCTTTTTCTGACTTATCTGCCCCAACCACCTCTTATGCACCAACCAGAGCAAGCATGCTCTCACTGGTGTCAAAAAGAGTTGGAAGAAATTACTCAATTCAGTGGGAGTTTTTGTGAGAGGAAGATTCTAAGCCTAAACCTAAAGACAACTCTGATAAAGTAATGACAATGAATTAGAAGGTTTGGAACCATTTCACCACATTACTGTAATAGGGGACACCAAAAAGTTCATTTTGTTGATGGAAACTATTTATTAACAGGTAGTACTTGGGTAAAAACTCAAGTTGCTCTATTTCATTGTGCTTCATCTGTGGAAAACAATTTATGAAGGTAGCTATGGATCCCCCAAATGGCTGTTTGTTAAACACAGACGAGTTCACTCAAGAATGTTTTAAAAACTGTGTAAAAGCGCCTGACCTAGCCAAGAATGTTACAGCCACTTCCACTGTGGAGAGGAAAGGGAATTGTGCAAGTAAGGCCTCTGCCTCTGCTGGGCACCCCACAGCACTGACACAGACCAAACAATGAAGCACCACTCTACCTGCAACAGGTACAGAAAAACAATGGGAGAGCATCTGAAGCCCCCCACCCCCCGACCGCAACTTCTTTGTTCCAAGAGAATGCTGAGACAAATGAAGGTCTGAGTATCAAGTAGGATGGCCTCACATTCAATAGTCTCTCTGTAGCCATAGAGATCATGGAGAATCAGACAATGAAAGGACCACCAGCCTGAAGATGAATCTGGAGTGACATGGATATGAAGGTCAGTGGGATTCTTAAGACCCTGTCCTCACATGCAGAAGGGGAAGTCATTTTTTTCTTTCAACTTTTTATTTTTGCTTTTTAAAAATTGCTATTGTTTATATCTCATATCATACCATAAGGACAATTTCTAGTCCAAAATTGAAAATGGCATGACAGTCTTTGTCCAAAATAGTACATTATTGTCTAGGTCAGAACATTAAAAGAGGAAAATTACCAAAGATTATATTTTTTTAAAACACTGATTTGAGTTTGCTTATTGAGTAATTTCATTTGCTTGGCTTTTTACATAATATTGTACAAATGTTTGTCACAGGCATTTACTTCAATAAGAGGTGAGCCAGTGTTAATTTTGCCTTGGTGCTTGGTGAATTAAATGTCATGAATAAGAAGTACAAAATTTTTATCCATACTTTTAGGACAGAGATGTACCTGATATCTAAAATGTAAACTAAGCATTATCATATGTATATGATTATATATGTCTTCTTTGTTTTAGATTTATCATACTTGTAATTAAATTCAGATGTCTGATACTACCAATTCAAAGTCTGTCACACACTTTTTTTAAGTGCACATTTCTTTGTAATTTTAAAATGCAATAAAAAGGATATATATAAAATAATATTTTCTAATATTTTGGGATAATTTTAACATAATTTAAAATAATGGTATTGTCAAATCATTATTTGGTCATAACATTTTGTAGATGGCACAAAACATGAAATGGGTCTTAAAAATCTAGCAAGAGAAAAATTTTGCAATTTGTACTGCACATCTGCAATTTGTACACACATAAAAATTGTGTGAAAATATGAAAACACATGCACAATTTCTTTTGGGTGGTAACTGATTAGTAGTTGAGGAACTGCTCCAACCTTTCAAAATAAAGAGTAAAATCATAAGAAGTTTGTTCACTTTGAAATTACATTAAAAGTTTGATAAAAATCTTAGGGGTCATTAGCTTCAAATAATAATATTTCTAAGTCTGTCAAAAATTATACCTGATTAAAGTTGTTTGTATATAGGTTATATGAGTATGTTCTTGTTTTTATTTTCTTTATTTACTGGTACTAGAAATATGTATTTTTCTGTGTTCAGAAATATGTGATTTGGATAATGGCTGAATTCTTAAGTGTCACCATCATATCTGGAAAAAAATAATAAATACTCTCACAAAACCTACGATTAATCAGTGGGTATATGTTTCATACACAGATGCTATTTAGCATGCAAGGAAGAGTTACTACAGGTGCTGGGTTAAAAATTTGAGTGGCCAGAGCACTTTCAAGAAAAAGCAGGCCAGATGTTGCTTAGAGCCTTGATGAAGAGCCTACTCAATAGACATTTCCTATGAACCAATTTCTGCAAAGCTCTGGAGAAAACCTTTTTTGAATTCAAGTGACAAGATTCATGGATTAAAAAAAAAAAACTGAGCCAGACATAGTGGTGCATGCCTGTAATCCCAGCAACTTGGCAAGTTAAGGCAGGAGAGGCCAGCTGGGCAACTTAGCAAAATCCTGGTTTCAAACTAAAAAAATAAATCAAAGAGCTGGGGATGTAGCTAGGTGCTAGAGTACCCCCAACTTCAATCCCCAGTACTACAAACAAACAAGAAACAAATTATAAAAAAGAAATCTTAAAATGTTTCCAAAACTGCTTGAGAGTGATAGAATATTAACAAGCCTTAAAACTATTGAAAAACAGCTAGGAGAACTACCAGATAACATTGAATGGTATTTTCCTTTCCTTTCAACATAAGTACATGACTGGATGAGGGACTCTGGCTCTGACTGTTTGGCTCAGTCTGAGAATTTGAGACTTTGAGAGGAAGGAAGTCCTCAGAGAGCCAGAGTCTAACTGCACACTTTGGTGGTATTTACTGATTAACCCTAGATATATTCTGAAATTCTGTGAAATAAGGATGCCTTAATATTCATGGAACAGCAATGAATATTTTGTTGCAGTGTTCAACTTCCTATATGCATGGGTAAGAAAAAAACTGCACTTTAGCTGAAAATGAAATCCATATTTGCTTAACTCTCAAGTTCAACTCAGGATTGAATATTTATGCAGGAAAGAAACAAGTACAGGTTTGATATTAAAGAAGTAAGATTCACTCTTCATTTTGAGTTTCAAAAAAACATTTTTTGTACATATCTAAGACTATATAAAAGATGAATAACAAATACAAATCTAGAATAATGTTGAAATTGCTAGGCTTATGTTTAGGTCACTCAGAAATGTTTTTTAAAATTTTGTCTAAAATTGTGTCATGGCTATTTGTGCATGTGGTACTAGGAAACGAATGTAGGGCTTCACACAAGTGAGGCAAGCACCCTACCACTGAGCTACATCCATAGTTCTTTCTATTTTGAGACAAATTCTCTCTAAGTTGTCCCCACAGGTCTCAAACTTGCAATCCTCCTGCCTCAATTTCTCAAGTAGCTAGGATTATAAGCATGTAATCCTGGCCAGCTATTTTTTTTTTTTAATTTCTATTACTTTGGTTTATCATTTAGAAGCTTTAATATTCAACATGATAAATAAATTTTCAGGTAATAAATGATAAGTTATAAATTTATATCCTCTATTTAAATGAAATCTACTGAGATTACCTTAAGAAAATTAAACTACTATTTGGACTTAAGCCAGTTAGTGTTTAAAGCAGTACACAAAAGTTACTGTTTGTCTTATGAGAATTGAAGGCTTTGAAAATGATATTAATGTCAAAGAAAGGTTTAACAATTTTTATTCTTTTCAAGAAATGTTGGATAAAAATCCATTTTTAATTTTAAAAGGGAATAAACTACTTTTGGTCATACCATATTTATATATTATACTTCATCTCATTAGCTTAACAGTAGTAGTGTTTAGCATGTGTGTTTGTCAAAACTCATAAAGCTGCACACTAAAAAAGATGCCTTTTATATATGTAAGGGACACCTTAATAAATCTTTTTTTAAAAAGAGCACAATAAGCTAGATGCTATGGCACAAGCCTGGAATCCAGGTGACTTGGGAGGCTGAGGCAGGAGGATCCCAAGTTTAAGACTAATCTCAGCAACTCAGTGAGGCCCTCAGCAACTAAGTGAAATCCTATCTCAAAATAAAAAATAAAAAGGGCTGAGGATGTGGTTCACTGGTAAAGTAACCCTGTGTTAAATCCTCAGTACCAAAAAAAAGTACAACAAACATACAATTATATAAATTACATAAAATAAACGTAATAAAAATGTTAGTGAGCTTTCTGTATCTCTGAAATAAAATACCAAAATGCTATATCAGAATACAAAAATCTGATTACTTTGGGCTTAATCTTTCATAGCAAATAGACTTAATTTACAGAGTTTCTTTTCAACTCAGCAACTTGAACCCCATAAAGACCTTAATCTGTCCATTTCATGACTTATATCATCTGCTTCAAGTATCTTGTTTGCTACAGAAGTATAGCTAGTGAACAAATAACCAAACCAGAAATTTATAGAACTGGAATCTATTTCAATTATAGCATGTGGTTTGAAAAGGAAATAAAAAATACAGAAAAATTTTAGCAAATTTATTTACCTCATCATCTCAGCAATCTTGAAATTTCCTACAAATATGACAAGTAAAATATAGCTCTTTCTTCATAAGGATAAGCAGATTGGAAATACTTACCTTGTACCAAAGAAACACTAACAATAACATTTTATAGTGACTGTAATTTTTCCAATAATCCTATGGTGTAGGACATTAGCACCATTTAGAGGTGATAATGAAAATACAGTAGCCACCACTACACCAGCAAATGAAAAGTATCATGCCAAATGCTTTGTATGTGGTGCCTTAATTTTCACTGTAACCCTACAAATTAGGCATTGTCAACATCTCCTTTTATAAAGAATTAAGTACAGTCACTTAACTACTGATTGGCAGATGTTAGACTCAAAAGCGCAGGTATCTTTTTTGTCTAAGCCTATACTGTTTATATTTCAAACGTCTTCTACCAAAGAGTATTTAAATTACTGGAATCTGACTTTAATTATGAAGTTTTCTGGATGATAAGTATATTATATTTAATTATACCATAAAGCATAGAGTCTTTTAAAAAATGCATCACAATAGTACAGTGTTATTTCTACACTTCCAAAAATGAACTAGTTCATCAGAAGTAAAAACTGTGCACTGTATAAGAACAGAAGAAAGTATAGAAGTGGAAGAGTCAAAAAATTTACTCAGGGTGCTTGACTAGGGTATTTTACAACCTTGTCAAGATCTTCCACAAATAAAAAGGACTTGCTATGTATTCTTTATTTCCCTGTTAAGGGCAACTGTTTAGTATCTGTTCCTCCAGGTCCAGGTTTCACAATCATATATGATTATTTAAAGAACAGCTAGATATATAAAGAAAATAAATAACATAGCAAACAGTTACTCTAGAAAGCCTTCTTACAATGTTGGTCCATGGCTAGCATCTGGGAACCTGGATTTCAGCAGGATTCCCATCGTGCCCTGTTAAGAAGATCACTGTGCCTAAACGGACGATGCACACAATATGGTTTGTGCTGAACACTTGCTTTCTTCCTGGAGTCTGTAGTTTTGGTTAATGCTAACCCCAATAAGTGTCTTGTGCACTGAATCTCTACAGTGCTTCCCCAATAGACAATATTTTTCATTTCACAGGTGTGAAAGAATGTTGAGAGACTCGAGTACATATTTGACTCTGCTGGGAGAGGACTCTTAGAAGTTTGGTTTCCTCTGGAATTTGTCTGTGTGCCTTTACCCTTTGCTGATTTTGTTCTTGTGTTTTCTTGTTGTAATGACTCAGAATACAACTGTGAGTACAGCTATATGCTGAGTCCTGTGGGTCTTCCTAGCCAATCACTAAACATGGGATGTTTTGAGGATCCCTGACACAAATAGTAAGATACTTTCACAATAAACCGATAGCTACCGCTAACAGAATGGCCGTGATAATTTGCTTAAGATTGGCAAACTTGGAGATGTTTTACCTGCCACTAACAAGTACAAAAGTAAGTTACAAACACCTGACCTTGAATTATATAATGTACATTTTTTGTACCCACCAGGCACTCTAGCAGGAAAAGAATCAGGAGACCCTGCTCCAGCACCACCTTATTCTTCATCTTCTTCAAATTCTAAATGCTCTTCCTCACCAGGGGCTAAAATTCTCCCATATAAAAAAGGACAGAAAAATTAGTGAGCTACTCCACTTAATACACCAGCTAACCCTCAAAGCCACTAACTTCCCAGATAAGATGCTAATTATTAGGTTAATGTTGATATAAATGTCAATGTCAATCATTTCATTGCTACCAATGGTATCAGTCATATCACCAATCCAAATTTGATAGGGAAAAAAATCCAGAAATATTTAAAAAACAGGCATAAAATAGATAATAAAATCAGAAGACAAAATATGGATGCTTATTTATTTACCTTAATGGGACAGGCTGAACACCAAATGGAAATTCTTTATTAGATGTGAGAATATTCTTTAGGACTAGAATAAAGACATAGACAAACATTAGTCTTATATCTTATATCTTAGTCCTACATGTTATGTAAGTCTTATATATTAGTTAGTCTTATATGTTATATCTTAAATTGATACTTTTAATCGTATTTTATAGTGTATTAACCACACATTAATATATGTATTTTAAATTCCGAGCTTCACTATCATTTCAAGACTATGCAATTGACTACTGAGTATCTTAGCAAAATAAAAATGTCCATAGTGGACTGCAGGTACCAGTATTTTCAGAGTACTGTAAGATCTCCAAGGAAAGTCTCAGAGCCCTGATAGAAAATGAACCATAAAATAGTTCTCCAATGTACAAGGTCCTAGGTGATATGGGGTGAAAGAGAATACCTCTTCTCCTGAAGTATTTTAATTAAAAGATTGATACTGAAGATGACTAATTAAAGAGAAATAGATAATCACATCTTATTCTTTATCCTAAGTAGATTTCCCTCAATACTTATCACACTGGTAAGGTTTGTAGCAAAAAGGTTATAATTCTAATATTCCTTTTATGATGAAATTTATTATATATGTGTACACACATATATACATGCATATATATGTGTGTGTGTGTGTGTGTGTGTGTGTGTGTGTGTATTTACACATGTGTACACACACACACACACACACACACACACAGCAGACTCTCTCCTCAGGGAAGTCATCAAACAACATAATGCTATCACCTCTTGTGTCCTGGTTGATTACTTTCTGGAATGTAAGCCTACAGACAGATGTTATACAATTCTATCTGTATCTGGAAAAGTATTTTATGAAATTTATTGTTTCATTTCCCAATTTATGGGTTCCTAGTGACTACCTGCAATTATTTCAAGGTGAATATTTAGGATTATTAATTGGGCAACCCATGATTTTTACTCTAATTACTCAGACTTTAATTTTGGAGTCTTGCAGATTTGAGTTAAAAGGAGTATGGCCTATTGGATTCCTAAATAAGGAAATTCAAAAAGAACAGGTTGTAATTACATAACTTATTCCAATAGGAGTCAATCATCCAGTGAAAAAGAAGTTGGAAACTTGTATCTAGATTCTCATTACTCACTCTTAATTCTCTCTCCCTTTAGCTCTTCCTCATCCTTTATCTCTTTCTTCTTCTCAACAAATGCATACCGAGTACTCACAATGTTCCAATCACTGCTTTAGGTGTTAAAGATACACAGTAATCAAGAACTCATATTTGGACCTTAGACTTTACTAAGGAAAAGTAGACAATAAATATGCCAATAAATAAACTAGATAATGTAAGATGTGATTAGTGGTATGAAGGATACAAACAGGATGCTGTGTAAAAGCAGAGAGAACTTGTAGAGTAGCTAAGGTAGACAGGGTGCCTTTCGAAACTAAACTGTAAGAAGACATTTGAGCCAAGACCTGAGATGAGAGGAATCATCCACAAGTGGCTCTAGCATAAGGGCTTCCCAGGTATTAGAGAACAGGCTGGAGCAATAACAAAGGTTCCAAGTAGGAAAGAGTTTGCCTTATTCAAGGCATAGAAAGGACTGTGAGAACTTAAGTCTGACAAGCAAAGGGGAAGCAGCAGGAGATCAAAGTAGAAGGTTTAAATCAAAACCTAGCCCTACAATTACAACAATAACTTGAACATTTACATAAATACTCTAATCTCCCCAGTTCTAAAATGAGAATGCTACTTCCTTTACAGGCTATTGAGAGAATTACAGCCTAAATAAATGTATACAAAATGGCAAGGGAAAATCTAAAATGGACATTCACTCTCTCCATGACCTTTTTGATCTAGTTGACTAGAATCCTAATATTTCTTATCTTACTAAGAAGTACTGTTTATTTTTTAATACAAGAACATCTTTTCTATACTTCTGCATGATCATTGTTACTAAACTATTAAATCAACTCAATATTAATAAGTAGTATTAATAAATATTGATCACTTACACAACAATGGAATAGATACCCAAGAATGGGGAGCAGGTAACAAAAAGATCATGTCTCACTTATATCAGAAACAAAAACACAGAAAAGATCATATTGTAATAAGAGTTTAATAAAATGGGCAAAAAAATCAACCATTAAAAATGTATATAACAATAATTTTTAAAAGTTGATCCTGTGATGGTGGCATGTGTCTGTAATCCTAGGTACCAAAAGCCTGAGACAGGAGGACTAGAAGTTCATCTGCCTAAGCAACGTAGGGAGACCCTGTCTCAAAATAAAAATAAAACAATAAAAGAGCTGGGGTTGTATTTCAGTGGTAGAGTGCTTGCCTTGCACATGTGGCACTGGGTTCGATCCTTAGCACTACATGAAATAAATAAATAAAATAAAGGTATTGTGTCCATCTACAACTAAAAAAGTTTTAAAAAATAAAAAGGACTGGAAATACAGCTCAGTGGTAGAGCACCCCTGGGTTCAATCCCCAGTACATCAAAAACAAACAAAAAAGTTGAAAAATATCTTGGTTATTAAGAATATCTTGGCTGAGTGTGGTAGTGCACACCTGTAATCCCAGAGGCTTAGGAGGATTAAGAATTCAAAGCCAGCCTCAGCAAAAGTGAGGCATAAGCAACTCAGTGAGACCCTGTCTCTAAATAAAATACAAAATAGGGCTGGGGATGTGGCTCAGTGGTTATCTTGCATTTGTATTGTAACAGAATAATTAAATAGTATTTTCTTTTCTTTAGTATCAAAGCTCTGAAGAGGAAGTATTTGCTTTAGAATAATAGCTTTGTTATATTATTTTTACAAGTTAAAGTATTATCAAACATTTAATTTATGTGAATAGCTTTAGAACTAAAAAAACAAATTATATTTTACTTTCTATAACTGTAGTATAGGTTTACATTTTCAACAACTATGGAATAACAGCTTCTATTGTTCTTTTAAAATAGCTTAAACTTTACATAGAGTTTTCTTTCTACCAATACTAGCAATGATGTCTTAGGAGGATCTGAAGAGGAGCTTGAATTTTACAAAAGATATTATCATAAGTATGAAGCATGTCATGGGTTGGAGATTCATGGGCTGATTTGGTAGGACTTACACACTTTGGATCACTACATGGCAGACATCTGATGCTACTCCACCATGGAAAATTCAGCACTCCCAGCCTTTCTCTTGGAGGATGGACCTACCAACCTCCTGAAGCTAACCCTCAAAAGATGACACACAGGCAAATATCAAAATGCATTCTGCTTTTGTGACTGACGTGTTTCATTTTTGTGGTAGGAAAAATGGGCAGCTGCCTCAATTTTGAAAGGGTATTTTTTAAATTATAGAAAAAGATTCCTTCAAAACATTCAAATCTATTTAACTCAACACAATCTTGCCAAGTTCATACTACACTTAAAGCATTCAATAGGCACTGGGGTGGGGGAAGAGTCCATTCATAATCTCTTTGAGCACTGAAACAAATACAAGTGAAAAATAACACATGTGAGAGTCTGACAATGGATAGTTAAAATGATCCTATACAGGAGAGGAGGCAGAGTTTAATTATGCCTCTATAGAGACAGCAGAGAAAGCTTTCAGGGAGAGGTGGGATTCTGTGAAGCCTTGAAGGGTGGCTTAATAGAAGGGAATTTTGCAGGGTGGTGGTGGGGAGATATGCTTGAGTAAGCAGCAGTACATTACTGCAATTACATAAGAAAAAATGGCTCAGACTTTCACAATCATAGTTTTAGTATTTTCAGACAGAATTTAAAAGATTTCAAAATGTTGAAGTAAAGAATACATCAGCCTAATAAACCAGCCAAGAGCTAGGGATGTAGCTCAGTGGCAGAGCATTTGCCTTATATGGGCAATGCCCTGGGTTTGATCCCCAGCACCACACACACACGCACAAAATTAAATTTTAAAAAAACTTTTTTTTTAAAAGAAAGGAAACCAGCTAAGTTCAACATATTAAAAGTTAGAATTCACTATTTTTCCTTAGAAGAGGCTTAATTTTTTAAAAAGCAAGCTTGAATAAGTATACTTAATCTGAAATATTACTAAATACCAATTTGTAGAAATTTTTTAATTCCAACTCAATAATTAACTCACAACAAGTGCCCTGCTTGGATAAATTCCAAATTACAGAGTCTACCCTACTGAAATACTCGTTTATGTTTCTTTCAGAAGCAACAGCAAATTAAAATCATCTAAAAGGATAACTATCAAGAAGGGAAAAGTACAAATGAAAAACATTATAAAAAATATAATAAAGTGAATCTCCAAAATTCTCTTTCCATTTCTACTCCAAATCTTTTTTAAAAAGCCGAAAAAGTAATAGATTTTAACCTGATCTTCGACTAATACATGGATCAATAATTTCTTAGGAATTTGAACTGGAGAGCTGTACTTAGGAATGATGTAGTACAGCACCACTACAGGTATTAATAACAGCATAGTGAAAGAACCGGTCCAGGTGACCCTAAAACTCATTCCTGGGATTTACAAGCTAATGTCGGTGTTGTCCTTAGCAAAATGAAACTGAGAGGATTCGAGTGCTTAGCATATAGATGCTATTCTAAAAAAAAAAAAGGCAATTAATGAAAGATCTTGTGAGGCAATAGAAGTACTTGAGCATGCTCAGAGGAAGAGATAATAAATATATGAAATAAACATCCACAGTCTTTACAGCCACTCTGTGTATCTATAAGATTCTTAAATTTTGTTTGGAAACAAACTAATAGGAAATAGTGACTGAATAAGAAGCCAAAATCCTAATTATTTTTATCATAAAAAACTGAGGGCTGGTGACGTATTTTACTGGTAAAGCACTTGTCTAACATGCCCAAAGCCCTTGGTTCAATCCCCAGCATCATCTCTCTCTCTCTCTCTCTCTCTCTCTCTCTCTCTCTCTCTCTCTCTATCTCTCTCTCTCTCTCTCTCTCTCACACACACACACACACACACACACACACATATGCACACACTCACACACAAACATAATTTTCAGTAGAACCACTCTATAAACAACTGTTGCAACATTTTATTTAAAGCCATCAATGTGTTTTTCTCAAAATAATCTTATATGTAGCCAGTCATAAAAGATTATATATCATATGAGTCCATTTAAATAAAATGTCTTCAATAGGACAATTTATAGACAGAAATCAAACTAATGGTTTCCTCGGGCTGGGAATTGGAAGGGATTTTAGGGGGATGGCAAGAAGTGAATGACTGCTCATGGGAATAGGGTTTCTTCTTGTGGTGATGAAAATGTCCTAAAATTGATTGTGGTGATGTCTGCATAACTCTTCCAATTTACTAAAAAATTGAATATGATATGGTAAATTGGTGAACTGTGCTTTATATAAATTATATCTCAATCATATACAAAGTATTTATTAATGCTTTTGAAAAATAAAGTTTTAGGTACAAAAAAACCCAAAAAATTGTGAGAAATATTACATTGATTAGTATCCTTATATACATTGGATATAGGCATAAGAACTATTTCTGAATATAAGTGTGTCTCTTATAACATCTCCAACTCTTATGATCTATGGCTGGAGATGTAGCTCAGTGGTAAAATGCTTGCCTAGCATGTGTGAGGTCATGGGTTTGATCCCCAGAACCACAAAGAAAAAAAAACTTTATGATCTGGATTACATAAAGTAACCCAAACTATTAAAATGACAGAGTTCATCAGAATTCTTGCCATATTCAGAAGGATGGTGTTCTGAAGAAATGAAATATGATCATCTAAAACTGTGGAAAAGCCACCAGAATCACAACAAATCTGTTACGCATTCCTTTGTTGTTGTCTGTTGTTGTTAACTTCTCTTTTCCAACCCAAACAACAGAAAATCAGATACCCTTCAGTATACTCTGAGAATCCTTTTTCTACCCTGGATTTGCAATACAATCACATTTCAGCTATCTCAATAATATATGTCTTTGTTAGAATTGCTATGAATGAATTAGATATTGGCAGTTTGTGGAATTTATAGGAACATTCTATTTAGTTCTTTTTTGGCAGGGGATACTGGGACTGAACTCAGGGGCACTTGACCACTGAGCCACATCCCCAGCCCTATTTCATATTTTATTTAGAGACAGGGTCTCACTAAGTTGCTTAGTGCCTTGCTTTGCTAGGGCTGGCTTTGAATTTGATATCCTTCTGCCTCAGCCTCCCGAGCGGCTAGGATTACAGGCATGCGCCACTGTGCAAGGCCCTCTTTAGTTCTTAAATTAATTTTTTACCTCTTACTCAAAGCATGTTTACATTAAAAGGATTGCACTAGTGTGAACTGAGATAGACTGACAAATGTTCTGAGATCTAGACCCTGCTCAGTTACTGGGGATTTAAATGAAACAGGGCAAACAAATCATTTCATTTCTTTCCTCAATAGAGAATGTGACCACAAGTCTGAGACTCCTTTTTGTTTGAAAATGCTTTGATTTTATGATTCCCTACTTAAAAATCTTACTTAGTTGGATAAATAAAATCTACTATTCCCTAGTCACATAAATGCACTGAGATGTGCAATCTTATCTCAATAAAAAAAAGAGTACAGGAGCTGGGTTATAGTTCTGTTTGTAGAGCATTTGCCTTGCATGTGTGAGGCACTGGATTTGATCCTCAACACCACATAAAAACAAATAAATAAAACAAAGATATTGTATCTGTTTACAACTAAAAAAATTTTTTAAAAAGGCTACATTAACTTACATTCATTCAGTTATTCACACTGTGCCTTTGCCCATACTGCAAGATGAAATCCAAATGGTAATTAAAAATGCAAATATTGTAGGAGTTTAAAAGCACCAAAAAATAAGAGAAATAAATCCAATCACTTTCTGTGCTAAACAATCTTAATATTCACAACAGATAAAACTCTTTCTAAAGGAATATCACTAAAAATATAAAACAAAACTTACTTGGTTCTAGCTTCTTCAGGTCCTCCAGTTTAAATTCTTCCTGGGACTGTGTGGACTAAATTTAAAATATGCATGTTATATCTTTTCATTACAAAGATTTCACTACACCCTATGTCTTTTAAGTGGCAAGAATCAAATATTAAAATAAATATATTTCTTGCTTTAAAGGTAGAAAATGAAAAGTTCCAAACTGATTTTTGGAATATTCAAGCTAATAGAAACAGAAAAAATTAAAATCATATCTTTTATTTCTACAGTGTACAAAGTATGAACTAAATCATTTAAGTGTGAGTTCAACTGATCAATTCCAATTGTTATAAAACCCTTCTGAGATAATATTGCTTTGGGCATGAATGTCTAATATCTTATTAGAGCAATTTAGAATAATTCATTAAAAAAATCCATTTACCTGTAAAGCTGCACTTCGCAATTCCAAGCATGTTGCAATTTTGCCTATGGTTTTCTGTAGGGAAAAAATGCTATACATCCCAAGATAATTTTAACTGTCAGTTACTAAAATCAAGAATTTTTATTTATAAGAGATCTATAGGGACTGGGATTTTAGCTCAGTGGTTGAAAACTTGCCTCACATGTGTGAGGCACTGGGCTCGATCATCAGTACTACATTAAAAAAAAATAAAACAAAGATATAGTGTCCATCTACAATTTAAAAAAATTACAAAAGAGATCTATACTTCTTTAAATAAATTATTATTCCTTTTCTAGCACCTTGCAGATTTTAGAGAAGAAAATCTGAAGACAAAAGGCTGAGAAGTGGGAGAGAGATGAGTATATATTCTCCTCTAAACTAATATGCCATAACCAATTCTAAATCAAGTTTGGTTTGGTGATAGGTCTAGATATGATTTAAAGGGCAACAAAGATAGCCATTATGGAAAGCAGTGTGGAGGTTCCTCAAAAGATTAAAAATTGAACTACGATATGATCCAACAATTTCACTCCAGGATATATGGCCAAAGGAAAGGAAATCAGTAAGCTGCAGAGACACCTGCACTCCCATACTCATAGCAGCACTATTCCTATTAGCCATGAAATGGAAACCTAAGAGTCCATCAACTGATAAGTGGATAAAAAAATGTTATATATACACAATGGAATACTATTCAGTCATAAAAATAAAGAAATCCTATCCTTTGCAACAACATGATGGAACAAGATCATTATATTAATGAAGTAAGCCAGGCACAGAGACAAGACCCAAAAAATCTTATTCATGTGGAATACAAAAAAGTTGATTTCATAGAAGTTGAAAGTAGAATAGTAGTTACCAGGGGTTGGAGCCAGTAGGGGTGGGTGGAGGGATAAATAAATGCATCCTACATTTCAAAAGAAAAATTTGAAAGTTTTTAAACATAAGAAATGATAAGTGAGTAGAAAATGTTAACTGGATTTAAATATCACACAATATATACATGTATCAAAACATGTTACCCCATTTATATGTACTATCTTTGTTATCTGTAAGTTAAAATATTGACTTTATTTGTTTTAAAAATAGCTCTTTTTTAGTTGTAGATGGACATAATACCTTTATTTTATTAATTTGTTTTTATGTGGTGCTGAGGATTGAACCCAGTGCCTCACACATGCTGGGCAAGCAAGCACTCTACCATTGAGCTACAACTCTAGCCCCCAAATACTAACTTTAAAAAAGAAAACAGAAAATTAAAAAGGGGGAGGGCAATGAAAAGGGATTTTTTACATCTTCCCTTCCAATCATCTTCTCATAAAGCCTGAAATTTACTAAAAGATATCTGAAAGATAGCACAATGGTCTAATTTAATTCTGATTAAAGCTCAATTCTGACTTGTTTAAAAACGTAGGCAATATTAACAAAATCAGTATTTGTGATGAATGGTGCAGATTTTACAGTATACCTGTTTTATAAAATAAGCTATAAAACAGATGTGATAGGGCACAGTCCTTGCTTTTAATATGCTCATGTTCTATTATGTGTGATAAAACATATACAAAATCACTATATTAAAAAGAGAGACACTCAATCTATAAGCTTCAGCAAAATAAGTTCCTTTTATGTCCTAAAGGAAAAGAACAAGATCTATATTAGGAATCCAGTCCCAAAGACTAGGGAGGATTTCCAAATCAAAGAGTTTGGAAAATTGTCATGGTTCAATTACTTAAAATCCCCAACTGAAAGCAGAGGGATAGGTTTGAAAAGTAAAGTGAAGTAGGGCATAGTCATTCTGAAAATGGACCTTCCACAAACTCCTTGCTGAGGAATCTAGGATTTCTTTAACAATAAGTTACACAGAAGTGTGTTTTTATTGTTCTTTTTTTTAACAGACATGCCCTTAAGAACACTGTTGTGAGCTGGGCATAGTTATGTGTACCATCTACTGGGAAGGCTAAGGCAGGAGCCTAAAAGTTTAAGGCCTGTGTGGGCAACACGGTGAGATTCTTTCTAAAAAAACAAACAAAAAACCCCTTGGCTATTGTGATACAGGTATGCAATGTATACATAATTTAAAGGAAAGGGGAAAAACTGAAGGAAAAATCATTTAAGTTATTTCAAACTGTCTAAACAATATTCAGAATAAGAATATGAATAGCTAAGGTGGAAATGAAAAGGGGAGATTCATGAGATTCATAAAAGAAATTATCAGGGCAGGCAGCTGAACAATGACACTGAGACTTCTAGGTCCTTCCAAAAAAGATATTTTTGAAATGTCTTTAGGAATAAATCTAGATCATAAAAGCAAAGAACTGTGTACATCATTTACAATGCTTACAAAATGACATATTTTGGAAAAAAACTGACACATTTTTCTGAACGCATTTTATGTATGACTTACAAAATGTTTAGTAAATTGGGGATTTGGTGATTTTGTGTTTGGTTAATGTTCTTTGAAAGGTAAAAGAGGAGTAAAGGGAAGTAACAGTATTGTCCTGGCCCCTGGTGCTTAGGCTAGTGGACACTCTTCAATTACTGTATCTTCAACAAACAGCTAGGATAGCAACTCACAAAAAAAAAAAAAACTATTATTGAGCAAGATATGCCTCTCAGACACACAAGTAATAATATTTAATTATCTCCATAATCTTTTAAAAATTTCAATATAAAAGCTTAGAAAATATGCAATTTTAATCTGAAAAGAGATTACATTTGAAAATTATATTTATACATAGTTTGAAAAATACTCAGGTTTATTCATCCTCTTAAATAGCTATGTATAGAAACCAGCAGTAAGCAATCTTTTCTACATAAAGTCTAATATCCCCAATCATTGTTGTTCAAATATACCACTCAACTCCAGCAAAACTAGTAAATAATTAAGTATAAATATAATAATCAAATAATTTATTAATAACAAATACTGTTAATTATTAACCACTTATTAACAACTAATGAACACTTTCTGACAGGCTCTCCTAAGTGATTTATAAACATTAATTTAATTAACCCTCCCCACAACTCAGAGTTAGCTATGATCATTTTACAGGTGTGAAAACTGAAGTATGAACAGGTTAAGTAATTTGTCCCAGTCATCAATGCCTTCTATATAACACACAAGATATTCAATAAAACCACACACTTCAATCAATTCCATTTAGCTATATTCTTTACTATATTCTTTCAAAACTGATTTTATAAAAGAATTTTGCTTGTATTGAGATGTATCAATGAGATAATCTTCAAAATAGTGGTTAGCTTTTTTTCCTTCTTGACTTTAAAATCCATTTTATTTCACACTTCAAAGATTTAAGATAAAAATGTTGTACCTGAACAATAAGAAACCACTAACAAACTATTCTCACTTAAACATTTCTTCAAGTTAAGCAAAGGCAATAGCTTTTTATACAGAAATGTACTGAACTATGGTAAAATACCAACAGGCCTTATTCATAACTATTTTAAGGGACCACACCCAGCTTCAATATTAAAAAAGAAGTGAAACACTATTATTTCAGCTGTGGCAATAACTTTTAAAACATGTAGATTTTATTGATGTCAAAATCAAGTGCTTGCTACTGAAACAGTGTCACCTTCCTTAAAATGAACAGTTCAGAAAAATGATAAAGAAGCACAAGTTCACATATTCCAGAGTATAAGTATTGACTACTTTAATTAATGTACATTAAACCAAGCACTGAAGTGATGTTTGATTTTTAGAAAGACTTAAATCACTAGCATTTTATTCAAATTAATTGCTCATACCTAATATCATAAGAAACAGAAAACAGTATCATTTTTAGAGTATTATCTACTTTAGTTTGTCATTGCTAAGAAAATTGAGAGCCCTAAAGATCAGTTAAAGGAAAACATGGAATAAAAATGGACAATTAATGAGCTAAATTAATTTTGCTAAAATGTATTCAATTTATATAATGAATAAAATCAGTTTGAAAATAAACATAATTCAGTACAGTCTTTCTTAATCCAGACTTAACTTTTAAATATTTAAGCAGCCACTCATCTTCCATCTAGCTGTTGGAGGAGAGATAACACTGGGGTAGAGAAAAAGTGGAAGTAGAAAGGTGGAATCGATAAAACATAAAACAAGTATATAGTGCTGTGATTCTCATTACCACCAAGTTTGACTCAAAACAGGGAAAAACTTTCTAAGTGTCATGAGACAGGATGTTCTATTTTGTCCAGAATCTTACATGAGAAAATCTACTACACCAAAGTAGGGAATTTCATGAAATGAAAGCTTTTGGCAGCTTTTTGTTGGCCACTAAACCCAGTTGTTATAATGACAAAACTATTGAAAACTGAAATGAAAGCTAAGGGAACTAATCGTGAGGGAGGATCAAATAAGAATCATAAACTCTTGTTTTAACTAGAAATCTTTGAGAATATTAAAAATAGGAAATAAATGTGAAGTTTTTATTCTATCACCAATTAATTTGGTTTAGACAGATTAGTAGTTCTGCTTTAGAATTCTTTAGATATAAAATAAACATTGGAAAAATATGTTATTCTCTTAAAAATTAGGATTTATTTTAATAAAACATTTATTCATCAAATATATTTGAGAGCTCACTGTGAACTAGACAGCAAAAAGTTTCATAAAGAAAGCACTTTAGTAATAAGATTGGTTTTTAAAAACCAAAAACATTTTTCAAAGTTCCACTAACTACTGAATGGTTGGCATAATTATATAACTCGTCACTGCTATCAATACATGAAATAGTATAAGCATAAGAAATATAACTCAAAATAAAACAACATTTTTGCAAAGAATAAGGTTAAAAGCATTTTCTATTTTCCTTTTTGGAGAAAAATAAATTCAGTTTTCTCTCCAGCTTATGTACAGGCATAGTATTTAATGCAGATCTAACAGTATGTGTCAAAATTTCCTGTATTATGTTCTTTAGAACACTATATCCAATGAAATATTCTGTAAAGAAAGGAGGGGAGCTTTTCAAAAGCAAATAATTTTTAAAATACTGCACAACCAAACTCTTTAAAATATCCAACATACACATTAGAATATTAAAAGTCCAGAGAAGTCACAAACTGTGTGCAAGTAATGCCTATTGGGCTGGGGATGTAGCTTACTAATATACAGAGTGCTTGCTTGCCTAGCATGAGGACCTGGGTTCTATTCTTAGCACAACACACAGACACACACACAGACACACAGACACAATCTATTAATTTTTAAGAGCCAGTGTTTCCCAGAACATGTCTTGAAGACCTCTCTTTTCTAATCATTATTAACTGAAGACGTTGATAATTTTTTTCTTATGGAACAATCATATAAGGCCTATACATCAATATGAGTGTTTCTGTCTATTGTGAATATTTCACTTGCATTTTCACAGAAATTTAAACATTTAAATGCATATAACTTGCCTTATATAGTAGAACAGAATGACTTGGGGTCCTTCTTCAAGACCAAGGAATAGACAGGCAGACAGAAGCTCTGTCTGCAGTTACACCTGGCAGCCAGAAATGCCTCCTGGGCAGGTATTATAAATAATATGTTCCTCAGAAATCAGGCTTCCAGGAGAGGAGGAGGTACAGACCACTTTACATGTAGAGGTCACTGGAGTTTTAGGAAGGAAAGACCTTTTAAAGTCACTTAAGAGTTCTCTAATCTTTCATGTCTTATATAAAGAAAATCAGGCCCAGAGCCAAAGCCAGGATGCAAGACTTCAGTCTTCTGACTCTAGGTCTCAGCTCTCTCCTCTAGGACCTGCAGCCTCCTGGATCTTTTGGAGTACAAGATCTGGGGGTCTTTATAACCAAAGACAAGCTAAACAGCTATAAATTAAAGAATCAATAGCATTATCAACACCAACTCTTGTCTCAGAATACTAAAAAAAATCAAGAAAAAGTTAATTTTTTTCTCATCACTTAACAAGGTTCATTTTTTGATATTAACCTGTTTGTTTTGTAATTTTAGAATGTTTTAGGAGGTCAAAAGACTTTAATCTCAGGCCATGTGGCTCACAGGTTCTACTCCTGAGCAACAAATGCTGGAGAAATCTAACTAACTGAAGGCAAACAGGTGACTAAAATATGGGATCATTAAAACTTTTTTACATTTTTTTATTTTGTCTTCATATTTATAACATACTTCATTAACTATTAATTTATGTACCTGGATATCTAAGATTCTATTCATCAAGATTTAGATATTTTAAGTCTTAATTCAATGATGCCTGCTGATCATTTCATAAACAACTCCTAGACAGACTTCACAAATTTTATAGAAGTGGTATAGTGTACAGTCTTTGTTCCTTTCCTTAAGCATATCAGCTATTTCCTTTGTGATAATTATTTTCCAGGACTAAGATCCTAAGTCTCTTAAATCTATTGTGGATATTAGCACTTATTAAGGAAAAAAGAAAAACACCCTTTTAAATTGCAGTAACATAATTTTTTTGAAGTAGATTTTAAATATTTTAAAAATACAAATATATTTGGGCAAGAAATACAGCTAACCCTCTGGGGGCTTTTTCTCCCCAAACTCCTGTAACTAAGAATTAATAAACACAGGCCTATGGACTAAAAACTTGCTTAGGTTTAATTAAAAAGTTATGCAAAAAATTACTCCCATTTCCCCTTGTGCAAAAAAAGAAAAGTATTAATAAGAGTGAATTAGGTCACCAGGATTTTCACACTGCCTTTTCTTAAGAGATGAGGAAAAGACTAACACATATTTTTCACTATCTACAGGATTAAAAATTGACTTAAAACTAGTTACTCTGAGCCAGGAGAAAATGGGAGTTGTTTCCTCCCATTTCTTCTCTTCTTTTAGAATGAAGTTACTTTAAAGTATCCCCTTTTACATAATCTCTATCAGGGAATCAACTTGATATACAAAAATTTTAATTCAAGGAAGAAAGAACAGTACTGAAACATTTTGCAATCTTATATATTTATTTAGCTGACAGATCTGTACGCCAACTTCTTGACTTAATCTAATTTTTTCCATTTGTTTTTTGGTTTGGGGGGTTTTGTGTGTGTTTTCTGTTTTGCTTTGAGAGGTGATACATAAAGAGTTATGAAAATTCAGAGTTAAGCATTGAGGTGGAATGCACTTATTCCCAATCCTTCTGTTTTTCCAAGTGACTCGGAACAAACTCCAGTCTTTGGGTTACCCACGCTTTTCAACTAAAAGTGTGGATGACTTCCATTAGAGTTAAATAAGGCCTAAATAGTTAACTAAAGTAATTCATTAAGTGATAAGTTATATATCTGTATAAATGTTCACTTAATGTTAGGCAAAGCATAATCAATCTGATTTTTTTTTACTTAAATATAACAGTTTTTTGTTTATTTTTCTGCTTAATGGACTCAAGAGCAATTTCATTTGGAATTGAATATATCTAGATATTATTTGATGGTACCTTTCGCTCTTCTGTGAATTCAGAATTGTTGTGTTGAGCTTGAGCCTCTTTTTGTAGATGTCTTGCTAATCTGTAAGAAGAAAACTTTTTTTTAGAACTGAAAGCAAACTATCTCAACTGCAACAAAGTAAAACAAATTAAATCTCTTAAAAACAATAAAGTGCATAATACTTTGTTATGTTATTGAAGTAATTCCACATTTTCAAGGCAAATCTACATTACCCTGAGAATCAAACTTTTTACAAAAAAAAAAGTTTGTACAAAATAATGATGAAATAAGATACTTTTTATACCATTTCACTGGGACAAATTTCAGAATCTTAGAGCTGCAAAGAATCTCAAAAAGCACATAATTCAACTTTCTTTACTATGCACTAATTTCTTCTATAAACAACCAATAAATAGTTGTCCAGATTCTACTTTAACACTTCCAGTGAGCACCAATAATATATCAACCATAGATACGTTATCATTCTATCATAATTCATTTCCCAATGAGATTTGCCCAAATCCAAATTACAGCCATGACAATAACTCCATCAAAATATGCTTTTGAAACATTTTTAAATGGAAAATAAAGAAAAGCCGTCCACCAATCAAAAACAGAAAATACTGCTTGCCCAGTTATCATCATATCTAAAAATGGCAGGTAGGCCTTGAGTGAGTTTTCCAGGATGAATTTATGATGCTAGTCCAAGCTCAATGGTGAAGATCCAAAGCTATTTCTGAGACAGCAAAAGGCAAAGACTTACTCTTATGAAGAAAGAGAGGAAAAAAAAGAGACCAATTTTAGACACAGTATATGATTAGACATATTTCTAAACAAGTTATAAAAATGGCCAATAAACACATGAAAAGATATTATGTATCATTAGACATCAGGGAAATGCATATCAGAATCATAAAATAATTACTTAGCACCCATGCAGATGGACATAATTTAAAGAGATGAAGAAAATAATAGGCGTAGGGAGAGTACGGAAAAAACTGGAACCCCCATACATTGCTGATGGGAATGTAAATTGGTGTCAGCCATTGTGGAAAAGTTTAATATAGTTAAATACAGAGGAACTGTATGCTCCATCAAACTCCTGAATGGATATATCCAAAAGAACTAAAAATAAATGTTCACACAAAGCACATGTACACAAATGTTTACAGCAGCATTATTTGTAATAATCAAAAAGTCATAAAACCAAAATTTCCATCATACATATATTCAGTAGACTATTATTCAGTCATAAAGAGGAATGAAACTCACATAATATGCTAGCTACAGTTATGAATGAACTTCAAAAAGATTATGGTATATAAAAAGAAGTCATATGTAAATGGTCAGGTTATATGATTCCATTTACATGAAATGTCCAGGAAAGGTAAATTCATAGAGAAAGAAAGCAGATGAGTGGTTTCCAGGATATGGAAAAATTTAGAATGACTGATACCAGGTATGAAGTTTCTTCTTGGAGTGGGAGAAATTTTTAGGAATTACAATAGTGATGGTTATAACACATTGTGAATACATTAAAGACCACTTCACTGTACACGTTAAAATAGTGAGTTTTATGGTATATGTAAAAAAAAGCTAGCAAAATATTTTGAAAATAAGATTGCTATTCTGGTTGAGGTCTGGGAGTAGGAATGACAGCAAGTGCTAGGTAGAAAAGGCAATTAAAGAAGAAGTTCATCACAGTTCCAAAAAACAAGAACTAGATAGGAGTTCTATTCTATGCAATCATATCCTTAAAGATCAAGTAGTATTCTCAATGGCCTCTATCCTCTTTATGAAAAGTCTGCATCCTTTATCATTAAGCAAGAAATTCTTACAAAAAAATCTTAACATTTGCTAAGATAGCTCCACCATGTTACTCAGTCAAATTTTCATCCATTTACTTACTTGCTTCCAAAGCTGGAAACCACACAATATATTTCCTAAAATGTCATTCACTGACTCATAGTCTCACATTTTTATGAATTCTTATGCAGGAGAAGGTACAAATAAATATGGCCCATTGTCCTTTTTCTGTATTTGCTTTCTTTTTTTTAGCTCTTGCTGACCTATGTGGACTCTTACAGGAATTCACGGTCTATACACCCTTAGCAATGTCAACTATACATCCCTGAGTTCAGGGAAGTTATAGTGTAATAGTTTCTTTATTTGAATATTTCTACATATAATTTGCTAGGAGTGGCTATCAACCTAAGCAGGATTCTTTTTTTTTCTTTAAATAGTTTTTGTTTTGTTATTTTTTTAGTTTTAGTTGGAACCAATACCTTTTATTTTATGTATTTATTTTATGTGGTACTGAGGATGGAACCCAGTGCCTTGCACGTGCTAGGCAAGCACTCTACCAATAAGCCCAAGCTCCAGCCCCAGCCCCTAAGCAGGATTCTTGTCAGGAAAAAAAAGTATAGCTTTCAACTCCTGGTTAAATACTAATAATCAGGGCTGGGGTTGTGGCTCAGTGGTAGAGTGCTCGCCTAGCATGCACAAGGCACTGGGTTCGATCCTCAGCACCACATAAATGTAAAATAAAGATATTGTGTTCATCTAAAACTTAAGAATAAATATTTTAAACTAAATAAATAAATACTAATAATCAGAATAAAGGAGACTAAATTAAAATAATCCTGTTTTCAAAAATTAGGCAACAGATTGGGAGAAAATATTGTAAAAATAAAGAACTTTTATCTGTAGTACATAAAGAACACCTACAACTCAATAGGTAAGAGATAATTCAATTTAAAAATAGGTAAAAGCCTCTACTCAAAATGTCATGTGTCCGCGAAGTTTTCCCTGATACCAGATTTAAAATGGTGGTCTCCTAATTTCTACCCCATATTCCTGTATTTCTCTTCCCTACTTCATTCTTCTTCAAAGTATTGACCATCATCTAAAATATAGGCAAGATGTTTTGCCAAAATGTGACAATAAGGCAAGAATCCAAGTTTCTATAGCTTAAGAGTCATTTTCTAAGAATGACAATAGACTCAATCTAAAAATTAGACCTATTCAACAGTAAACAAAAAGCATAAACATGTGACATTGCAATAGCTGATGAGGCAAATCAACTATTTAGAATAACTTGATGGTAAAGAAAGATCAGGCTTAAGCTAAAACCTATTAGTGTCACACAAATTCAACTAATTACCTACAATAATTAGCAAGCTTTGTCCTGCTTTAGTCAAACCAATTTTTAAAAAATGAAGTTACAGGTGATAATATAGTTTATACACAGTCATCAGTTGTGTCCATCGAAGGGGGACACTGTCCAGGTGTACCCTGGATATTTTTTGAAATCTCTGGGCTGATTCTGCACCTGATAAAAAAGATAGTGCAATGATAGACAACAAATGAGAAAAAGGACAATCATCTGGTCCAAAAACTTAAGACATGAAATTAAGAAGCAGACAAAACAGAAGACAAACAACCATATCACTTGGAATGTATTACTCTGAAGGCAAGTGCAGTAGAGAGAAACACAAATTATTTTAAGCAAAGTAAGAAAAGACCATAGCAATAAGTTATTTTTAGAGAAAACCAACTGGAGAAAAAATATGTATGTTAAGATATGTCAACTTGACACAAAGATAAAGTAGAACAGGAATCTGAACCCATTTACAAGCTAAACAGAGCTGAATAATGAAAGCTAGTGTCATAAACTTGGCTGCTTGACTGGCTTTGTGTAAGAAAATATCTCAGAACTTTGAACTTAGGAAATTCCAACTTGTCTTGCACCAGGTCACGAGCTCCACAGAGCAGGAACCTATTTCAACAAGCAGGTTTAAAAAACATTTAAAAAATATTTTCATTGCTATTAATGATACACTTAAAAATGCAGTAAGTGCTAAAATCCATCAAAGTAAAATGCACTGAAAAAAATTAAACTTACTCAGAAAGATGTTCAGAATTTGGGATACAGACAGAAACTGAAATTAGAAGAAAAGTTTTATATTTACAACAGCATATGAACTATGATGAGAGTAACAATTTAGTAAAGAGTTCATATTGTGGTTGACCAAAAATAATGGAATAAATAACAAAATCCACAAGTGCACAGTTATATATACGTACCTTTCTCTACTACAACTTGGCAAGTATGGGTTTCATGTTGACTTAAGTGTGCAGCCATATTATCTAAGCCAGAAACATCAGTTAGGAAATCACAATTAAGGCACACTAGAGTAATGCCCCTATTAAAAAATAGCATAAAAGAAAAGTTTTATCTGTTGTTAAATCTATATACAAGTTCAATGATTATTTTTCCACAAATTATCTTTTTGTGTAATAAATGTAACTTGTTATTTGTTATATAAATTTGATGTAACTGAAATGATTCTCTACAAAATGGTACAGCTATGTCCAAATTTTGCTACTACTTATTTACATAGAGTATTTATGTTTTATAAATATTTATCTTTTGTACCAGTCAAAAGACCTACAACCAGTCTAGGTTCCATTAACAATTTGCAATAATATAGGCAAGTCACATTCTATTTGTTCCTCTGCCCATCTGCAAAGTGAGAATAGCATTCATTCACTCAATATATATTTACTGAGGTTGTCTATACAACTGTATCACTGTTATTATGAACAACAACAACAAAAAAAGCCAGTCAGTACTTGAATGAAATTTATAATCTAGTGTTTTATTTAGTTGAGGACAAAATTAGAAGAAAATTATAAAGTATTTAGAAGTATAGTATGATACCTGCCACTACATGCCAAGGTTTTAGCATGATCTTCCAAGGGTGGTTATTATTTAACATGGAATTAACTGACGTAGTTAATAAATATGTTGGAGTCCACAAATTTGGAATCCTCATCATCCCAGCACTGTGAATGCTATTGCCTACCTGATGGGGCCTATACTACTCATTCTCTTTAACAAAACTTGTGAGTGCTGTACAGAGAAAGGAGAAAGAAACTCAAGTCCAGAGAAAATAAAGACAGCATCATGCTGCCTTAGCAGGTCAAAGCAGGGAGAACTCCAACATGTTCTTGATTCTTAAATAACACATGAAATGATTAAGGAATTTCAAAGGAAGTTAGGAAACAAGTCCCAAAATCATGAAAAACTTTTTCTGAGTCTAGAATAGTTCTTACACTCACTGAATTAAACTGAATAACATTTGCTATCTGAAGTATTTAAACATAATTGGCATGTTAAAGTTATGTGTCAATGGCCTTAAGATTCATATTTAAAATGTGTTTGATCTCGTGACTTTTAGTTGAAAAGTATCTTAAATATTATTAAGACTGTAAAAATATTGAGATGGTTCAGAGAACTTAGAAAGCCACTATATAATTGAACTTATTAGATTTATTAAAATGTTAAGCAATTGGGAGCTAGTTGGGTCAAGCATTTGAAGTGCCGTTTAAAAGAAAATCATGTATATTTAATGGATAAATGACACTAAATTGTTTAAAGTAATTTGAACTTAAATGTCACTGTTGAAAAAAATTCAGTCTGTTCAATTTAAATGAACTTTATCTTACATTAAATTAGAGTTCCTCTAGAAAGTGATTACTAAAAAGTACTCAAATTCTAAATGGAGTATTTCTAAAATTCTAAATGGAGTATGGAGACTTAAAAGCTTAAAGAAAGTTAAAATGTAAAATACTTAGCTTAAATAACTAACTACAATTTTTTCTATGAACAAACTGCCCTCATAGATACTAAAAAGAGTTTCACTGGTAAAGAACAGGCTACTGCCTATTCCACTGAATATAGATAATTTAAAAAGGGATGGCATGACTAACTCAATCTGTTTTTAAACAGGGATTTGTAATTGGAATTTTTAATCAAATTTCTTGATTTGGGAAAATATGTGAGTCTGGGAATATTATAGTTGGGTCATTAGTAGAGAAAAGATGGTCTGTACAGAGAAAGCAGAAAGAAACCCAAGTCCAGAGAAAATAAGACAGCATTGTGCTGCCTTAGCAGATCAAAGCAGAGAGAACTAAAGTAAGTTCTTGATGACTTTTTGTTTTCCTTATTTGCTCTGCCTGTTGCTCCTCTACTTAAGGGTCTATAAGAGTCTTTGGAATCTCTCTAATAAATCAAAGTTTCACCTAAATTTTGTTTAGGTGAAAAAATTGATCATTTAACTGATCACTGTTATTATCAGTTTAATACAAAGTATATACATTCAACGTTCATATATTTGATGTTCATTACATAATATATATGTTACACCAGTATATGAATACAAACAAACAGGATACTTCAGACTGAGTTCTCCTCCTTAAGTTCTATTCTAATAGCATGATATATGTGTGCACTGAGAGAATTCACTGGCACATCAAATCTAAAATCATCTGCTTTCTGCCCAAATCATCTCCTCCTGACTTTCTTATGGTCCCATTTCACTTGACACTAAAGCTCAAACCATAGACACCTATGACTTTCTCCTTTCTTAAAACATTTAATATGTCAAGCATTTTATAATATTAACAACTTATTGAGTACTTATCTGTGCCAGGCTGCTTTTAAACATATCATCTCATCTAAATCTTACAACAACCTGAAGAGTTCAGTGTTATAATTATTACCCTTTTATACAGTACAGAGTTAGCTTAGTAGCCTACCAAGGACATAGAGCTGGTAAAGGTCAAAATCAGGTGTAAAATTATGCACTTTGATTCCAGAGCCCATATTACATCATAAACACAATGTAATACCACCTCACCACCTTAATTCAGATCCCTAATCTAAATGATTTATGCACCTACAACTCACCTTGTATGTCCCTGAATTCAACTTTCCTTCAGTATCACTTGAATCTACACAAAACACTAATGGTTCTCCAGTGCCCTCTGAATTAAGTCCAAATTTCCTAAGTTTAATTTTCAATGCATTCCAATATGATTGTAAGCTCAAAATTGTTGCTACAGACTTTAATCCATTACTATCACACAAACATCATGTTCCATCCATTTACTACTAGCCATACTTTCTGTATGTCTTCTCTTTTTCATTTCTGCACTTTTGTGCTATTTTCGCCAACTAGAAGATCCCTCTGCTTCTTCTGCCAGTTTAAAAAAAAACACTCATCCTTAAAAACAAAGTAAACTTAATTCCTATCCAGATCATTCCAAGTAATCTCTCACTTCTCTGAAATAACTTATTGCACTTATTAAAATCCATAGTTACTTCTGTTCATACTTTATTTCCCACCTAATGAACAACATTCCCTGAAGGCTAGTTCCAAGATTGCTTTATCCCTATCATCTACACAGAACCTGCTACAATACATACATGATAAATGCATAATACACATAATATACACAATAAAAAGTATTCCATTTCAATAAGTAATTACAAAGATTGGGGGATATGGAATTTTATAAATATGCTAAGTTCCACTCACAGAAATTGACCAATTCCAATGTGAGACATAATGGTAGTTGAGAGAAAAACACTCCAGACCTTTAAAAAATCAGATAATTTGTTTAAAAAACTAACACACAACTGAGCTAGACAACAATGAGGTAAAAATCAAATTAAAATCTAATTTTTAAAATGCAATAAATCCTATTCATTCTTATAAAAGTCTTTATTAAGGCAGTACCTCAAGTAACAATCAATTTCTCTGAATACAATAAACACTCTAATGAGACTAAAAGTTTTAATATTGAACCATTATTTTTTATCTTCCTGTGAGCTACTGGCTCAGCATCATAAATGGGACCTTTTGTCCAAATACATATTTTTTCCATATACATTAATTTATTCAACAAATATTTACTGAATGCCTACTATATGCTAGGCTTAAAAAAACAAAAACAAATGAACAACAACAACAAAAAAAAAAAAACCACAAGCCACATAGAATGTAGTAAGAGAACACAGACCACAGACAAACAAAAAGTAAAATATACAGTATTGCAAATGCACTATGAAAAAAAAATATTAAAAGGAGGTAAAAGTGCTAGAGTGAAGCATGGGGGGAGTGGATACAATTTCAAATGCAGTAATTAAGGAAAGGATCACTGTCAGAGTGGAGATAAAGGAGTAACCATATAATATCTGGGAAAGAGTAAACTATGCATAGGAGATAATAAACACAAAGATCCTAAGATATAATGCCATTCCCTCTTCCTCCTTTTCCATGAACCCAAAGCATCAAACAAGTCTTTGGCTATACCTATCAATAAATTAGTTTGGTGGAACAAAGATATTGTTATTTCAAGGAGAATAGCAACATAAGCAGAAAATAAACAAAGAAAAAGAAACAAAGGAAATCAGAATTTTAAAAAATGGTGCTCAATGGATTTTGAATTCAGTGTGTGGTATAACCAATGCTAATTATCAACATTCATCCATAGTTTCTTTACAGAAGCTAAGATGTATACTTCTATTTGAAAAAGAAACAAACAAAAAAGAATTATGAAGACTACTGATTTCAAGAATTTCAGTGGTTTCATATATGTGCTTCAAAAATTAACAGCGTCACTTTAATAGGTATCTTAAGTAACTTTTTGATATTCAAATATTGTTGGTGGGCCTGATTTTTCCTTTCATTTTACAATGCAAATGCATGAGAATTTCATCTTGACACCATTTGTCACCAATGAAATAAATTTACCAAGAGATTAATGGCATATCTCAGGTCTTATAAGGAACAATATAATATCCATTAGGAATCACTCAGATTTCCAAACTGGCACTCCCAGACAGTTTAATTTAAAAGTGCAAACCACAATGATACAGCACTTCCTAGCAACTAGGATGACTATAACAAAAAAGATATAATACTGAATGTTACAAAAGATTGTGAAGAAACTAGAACCCTCATACACTGCTGGTGGGAATGTAAATAATGAGGCTACTTTGAAAAGCAATTTAGCAGTTCCTCAAAAGGATCAATGTACTATAAAATCCAGCAAATTTAATGTTAAGTATATACTAAAGAAAAATAAAAAGACATGTCCTTAAAAAATTAATATGTAAATGTTCACAATGTAGCATTATAACAACCTAAAGTGAAAATGAACTGAATGAATGGCTAAACTATGACATATTCATAATATGGAATATCATTCAGCACTTTGAAAAATGAAGCATTCATACATGCATGCTACAATATACATAAACCTTTATAGGCAGTTGGAAAAGACTACATACACAGTCTATCATTCCATTTGTAGAAAATATCTAGAATGAACTAATCTACATAGGCACAAAGTAGATTCATGATTGCTTAGTGATGGGGAGAGTTGAAAAGAAATGGGGATAACCACTAATGAATGGGGAAAGGGTTTCTGTTTGGAATGACCAATATGTACTAAAATTAATTGTGGTCATTGCTGTACAGCAGCAGTACAGTATAATATTATAACTATTATAGGTTTGGATGCTATACTATACTGTATAGTATAATATAGCACAATACCATAACCTATTAATTTTATTGTTAAATGCATATTGTACAGCATGTGAATTATATTTCAATAAATTTCTTATGCAAGAAAGAATGTAAATTATAACCATTGTTTAGTAGAAAGAATTTAAAAAAATCAACTAGTTACCTGAGATCTTCAGAATGCTCCTTAAATATACAAAACCTTTTACTTGGACGACTACTGTGAAAGCTGGAGAGACAGAAGACATTTTAATAATTTTAGTATAGAATTATATTATTTCATAATAATAATTATATTAATTTATAAACATATTTCAAGTCTGTACTTAAGTTTCTAGTTTTTAAAAAACTACAGAATAAATACTGAACCATTAACTCTGTTTAATTTAACATTTGATCTGATATTCCATTTTGCTTTTAATTCCTAATGACACATACTTTTTTCCCTAAGCATATACTTAGATGATCAATACCTCACCATTATGTAAAAAGGAAATGCTCAAAGAGTTAAAAAACAAACTAAATTTTTCATTTATTATACATTTAAAACAATTCTAAATTTTTATTAACAAATTAATTTTGCTACAATCTGAATTATTATTAGAAATCAACTTTTTGAAAATAACTTTTTAATAATCTTAGCATGCTGGTATAGAGACAGGGGAACAGAATTCAATTGATCTAGAAAGTACACACTATTTCAGCTAAATATTACTCTTTACCATCTGTAAATTCAAACATCTAGACAGTTCTTTGTAATTGTTAGTAGAGGTTTAAGAAAAAAAGCAGAACTCATAACTTAATGCTTCCTCTAATCACAGAACAAAAAACCATTAACCAAACATTGTAGCCAATAAGGAAAGCTTTCTGTACTAGAAAACCAGAAGTAGTTTAGCACACTATATCTGAAAGTCACAGAAAACCGTATCACCATCACCTGAGAGTTTATTTAGAAATGCAAAATCTTAGGCTCTTCACAAACCTACTGAATTAATCTCTGGCAGTGGGATCCAGGAAACTGCCTTAACAAGTTTTTCAGTGGTTCTTACATAAATTAAAGTTTGAAAAGCAGTAGCCAACAAACTAGATAAATGGCTACTCACATCAGTGATGCCTGTATGTAAAGGAACAGAAATGTTCTGGCTAAATATAATCCCTAGAAAACAGCCTCAGAAGATTTCAAATATCATTTCTTCAAGCTAGGGTAACTATTATTTGGAGATTTATGAATTTAAGATATTATCACAAAAACACAGTTTTTAGAGAGATCAGGGGGTTGGGAAGCCCTGAAATTGTGTGCAAAAAATTATATAAATCATTGTTTCCTTAGAGGAATGAGTCCAAGACTGGGAGGCAGGTTTACTGGGGATTGAACCCCAGCGTGCTCTACCAGTGAAATATACCTCCAGCCCTTTTTATTTTTAGACTAGGTCTCTCATAAATTGATGAGCTGGCCTCCAACTTGGAATCCTCTAGCCTCAACCTCCTAAGTCACTGGGATTACAAGTATGTACCACCAGGTTCAGTTCAAAATAAGTTATTTTTTTAATGACATTTAAAGTTTTTTCTCTTCAAATAAATATACTGTTTTTATTTATTCTTTGATAAGGAGAAAAATTATATTTTAGGGTCTTTTTGATGGCTTCCACATCTATCTATAACTTGAACCAAATATCTACAAATGTTCCTAATTAAATTTTTAGTTGTCTGAATCCAGTTATGATTTAGAGTTCCCTATCTTTGGGGAAAAAAAGCATTTATACTGCCTCTTTGACTCATCTGTATTTACTACATAACTTCTACAACTGCAATTTTTTGTAATGTAAGAATGGAAAAATGAATCACAACTCACAAATAAAAAGGAGGAAAAAGCTACCTTTCTTCCCTATTTCCACAAAGTTGATAGAAATACAGAAACACACCTAAGAAAATAGAAAAGGCTAAGACTTTTATTCAATACAGTAAAAATACAGTGTTAAGACGTAGGTCTAAAAAACCTGCTACCCAACTGCATGACTATAATTACGAAAAGCTCATTGAATTGTTCTTCACAAATAGGTAAATTTTATTAGGTATAAATTATACCTCAAGGAAATTGAGGACAAAATCCCTCTTTGACCATATTTTCCTTAATAATCTTGATTCCATGCAAGAAACAACTTAACTTTCTGAGAAACACAAAAGGAATGACTTCCTTAACATCCAACAATATTGATGGTATACCTACTATTTAAGACAGTAAACTGTAGAATGATGATATAATAACTAGAGTGGTAAGTCGCCTGCCCTAGAATTCATGGTTGAGTGAAAGAGAAGAAGATGGTTTGACACAGAATAAATGCTATTAAATAAATGTGGAATGAATATATATTCATAAATTAATGCAAGAAAAAAATCAACAGTGACACAGAACTCTGTGTACAGGAACAAATCATTACAACAGCTTTTGTTTTACTTGGAAATGTTTAACATCTTTCTTCAAAGCCTAAGAGAAATGTCATTTATAGAAAGTCTTCTCTACTTCTTATTTAAAGAATTTATTCTTACCTTCTCTGTGCTCTCATAGTCATCTGCTTATCACATTAACCTAGGTAAACATATTTCTCCTACTAATTAGCAAAAATTAACAGCAAGGACTTGACCCCCAATACTACCTGCCTATCACACTTTCTAGAAAACTGTATGGTTTCATATGCCTCCCAAAGCTCATGTGTGAGCAATGCAAGAAAGTTTAGAGATGACTCAACTAGTTTATGAGAGCCTTAACATAATCAGTGCATTGATCCCAGATAGGGATTAACTGGGTGGTAGCTGTAGGCAGGTAGGGTGTGACTGGAGGCTCGTCTTTGGATATATATTTTGTGATCATGAGAGTGCTCTGCCTCTCCTTCCTGATGCCATGTTCCCAGTTGCTTTCCTCCACCATTTGCTTCCACCATGATATTCTGCCTCATCTCAGGCCCAGGCCCATGGAGTCAACCATCTACAGACGGAGACCTCTAAAACTATGAGCTCCAAAATAAACTTTTCCTTCTCTAATTGTTCTTGTCAGGTCTTTTGACTAAAACACAAACTGTACCTTCCTAGTATGTAATAATCAGTATTTGTGAAAATGTATCTGGGTGATATAAATACTATTAAAAAGAGATATTAGTAATGTCCATTAACTTAATTCTCTTACATGTAGAAAAAAAAGTTGTCTCATATATCTTTTTTGAGGAATAACAGTAAGATTATATAGTAGTTAATTTTTACTTTCTCAGGTGATTTCGATTACCACTTACAAGCTATTAGCAAAGTACAATAATTCAAAAAACTGACCCCAGTAATACTATTTTTTAAAAATAATTTATAATTATGAAGTTAATGATCTGTTTCCTTCAAAGAGTCTGACTTTAAAGATGTTTCAACAGCTTCAAGATTTTTTAATCTCTTCTTTGAGATTATGTTTGGGGCCTCTTCTAATTATAAATAATGATTATCATTTATAGTTTATAAAGTAGTAAGTGATATGATAAATACAAAGACCACTTCTCAAGGAGATTCTACATACACAAACAAAATGAAAGGCAGATCAGATGAATGGTACACAATTCAAAAGAATTGACCAGACATTTGAAAGATGAACTGAGAGGGAAGGACAGGGTGTCATGGGGACTAATAAAGAATAAGAAAAAACTACTATATAAAATAAGTATGGGAAGAAAAATACTTTAGAAAAGATTAGCCAACTTATGAGGATCAGTGTCTCTTTATAGAAGACTGGGCAGGTATGAGACCAGAAAGAAAAAGACTACTTGAGAGGCTACAGAGTTGGTATGGTATAGGGTAAGAACTGAATGTACACATCTTTTGGAGAAATGAAGCTTCCCTTCATAAAAACTTCAAACCTAGATCAAGTATCTGCAATAAGTAGAAATAAGGGTGTGCTACTCAGTGAGAAGGCAAAGGAAACAACAGTATCAATAAAGGAAAAACAAAACAAAAAAAGGAGAAAGGAGCTAACAATGAATAAGGAGTATATGTGATGACAATAAAATGTAGGTTTGGGTGGTTTGCAAAAGGGTAAGAAGAATGTCTTGAGCCAACTGCAAATGGTTGGAGATATAATGGATTTGGAAGTTCTTCAGGACAGGAAGGAAACCTATGATAAATGGGATAAGGAAGGCCAGATGAACCTTAGTTTAAGAAACACAAAATACTTTCCAATTTGATCCTTTAGAAATTAAGGGCAAAATAAAAGACATCCTTAGGTAGCTTTGTGTTTTGAACAGAATAAGAGATTAGCATTCTACCCAGAAGTATACTAGGGGAAAATATAATGGGGCCTGGTTTAGAGCAATAGGAGTATCAGATATTGCAGTGGTTGGGAGGCAATCACAGGAAGCCATGATGCACAGTGAATCCAAAGAACTTCTTGAGTTTCAGAAACTTGGAGCAGTAAATTATTTCTAGCTGGAGCTAAACATTCACACAAAATGGTGCCCTGAAAGAGATGGAACTTAAAAAGTTGGGATGGTAGTAATGTGAATCTGAGACAGATAATAATATTTGGCTTTTGTTGTTGTTGTTGTTGTTGTTGTTCTATTGAGGTGCCAGTGGGTCTAGGGTAAAAGCATCTACAAAATAATTAGAAACACAGATTTGGATCTTAGAAAAACAAAAGATTGAAATTCTAAGATTTCAAGTTGAAAGCTGAAAGTGCAAGTGCTAAAATTACTAAGAAAGGGACTATAAACAGTTGGAGACAGGCAATGAAAGAGAGGTGTTACCTAAAAAGAAGAAAAATTGTATTAACCTCTTAATAGAGACTAAAGAGAAACGTTTCAAAAGTGAGTGGCAACAACGTTAAAAATAAAGTTAAGGAGTAAAGAATGAAAAAAGAGGAAAAGTGTGGTGATAAGTACATGATACAATAATCTTTAAAGGGTCAGTGTTAGTTGATAGGTAGGGATGATACTCAAAATGGTAAAGAAATGAGTCACAATTAAGCTGGTAACAAACATTTTGAAAAATGTTGATGGAAAAAGGCAGACAAGAAATAAAGAAAATATGCAGGAAGGACACAGCTCCCTCATCCAAAATTAAAGAAACAAAACCTTGAAAGTTTTTATAAGCAGAAGACCAATAGTGAGATAGGGATGAAGATACAATTTAAGTGAATTAGTTTATGATGAATTGAAGGAGATAAAAGATAGAACTGGCTATGGAGAAATGGGACAAGCTTAATTTCTGAGATTAATATCTGGATGAAGAAAAATATTTGGAGTTGAAAAGAGCTAGCTTTTAGGAAAAATGAAAAAGATGACCTTCAATTGAGCAATTAATAAGTTGGGTTAACAACTGAAAGATGAAAATAAAATCTTTAGGGTACTGAAAAAGGATTAAACAACACTGTAGGTAAAAATAAGGAGGTCTTTAAAAAGAAAAATAAAGAGATAGGTCTTAATGAAAGTTAAAGATTATAAAGTCAGAATGAATAAATAAACTCTTGTATTCTGGAATTGAGCATACAAAAAGATAGAAAGGGGAAGAGGCTGAAAACTTAAACTGGCTTTTATTCTAGGTGAGCATGAATAAAAATGTAGAAGACAAAGAAAAGAACAGGATTCGAAACAGAGGACCACGATGACTATAAATTTAGATGAATGCTGCTAGACTGGCAAAAAGAGTCAAAACTCTGAACATCATGGAGTAATAAGAATTCAGAAGGAATGAAGAGTATATAGGATGAGACTAGAAATGAAGAGGACCCAAAACTTAAAAGCTGATGTGAAGTGCTGGCACTAAAGAAGCCAAAACACCAGGAGGTAGGCCAATCATCAAGGCAGAAAAACTGAGAGAGAAGGGCTAAAGTTGCCATGAAAGGTAGGAGAATTCTGGAAAAGCAGTATCTCATAATGATAAGAAAGTAAAACAGAGGTTATGTCATGATCTCCAAGAAACTCAGTTATACATTAATTCTAATGTTTATTTAAATGGAACAAACTCACTATGAATAAGCAGTATATCACATTTATAATGGAATAACTATTTTTTTTTAAAGAGAGAGTGAGAGAGGGAGAGAGAGAGAGAGAATCTTAATATTTATTTTTTAGTCATTGGCGGACACAACATCTTTGTTGGTATGTGGTGCTGAGGATCAAACCCGGGCCGCACGCATGCTAGGTGAGCGCGCCACCGCTTGAGCCACATCCCCAGCCCCTGGAATAACTATTTTTAAAGATAAAAATCCACCCTGATAGAATAAAATATTCTCCTATTAAAGAAATACAAATGAAAATAATGTGGGTTCTGAAGGGGTTTCTTAACATAGTATAATGATAGGTACTTAAACAACATAAATTAAATGAATTAATGAAAAAGAATTCCAACGGTGGCATCATAACCAGAATAGTCTCTCCTTTTTACTGAACAAATGTATGTATAGATGGCCTGACAGATGAAGGACCATAGAAAGAAAACCAGATTCAATGAAGTTCCTAACATCACTGAAAATCCTCCAATAATGTTAGCTATTAATTAAAAAGCTACAGCTACTAGTTGAATAAAAGGTTAATAGTTTCAACTATCAATAAATTTAGGTACAGCTATTCCTCTATGAGCAGAAGCAGTAATCACTGGATTTCATCACAAAACGACAGCTTCTCTCAAAGTGACTAATTTGAAGAGGATATTCCTAATGAGGACATTTATTTGTATGCTAAATAAGCTTAAAACACTTAAAGTTTTATTTGAAAATCACCATTTTTAAATACCTATAGGGAAAAATAAAAAACAGAATAATTATTTTTCCAACAAACCTATCCTAATTTTATTAGTTTAATTAACCGTTCTTACAATTTAAGACCAGTAATTACTTGAGTTACTATGTTGGAAAATAACATCAGATAGTATCTTAGAAGTTCCTTACTGCTAGGTCCTTTTGGCTCTTTGAGGAGAAAAACTAGTTTCTAATAGGGATAACTTTGCTTCAAAACAAAAACTTCCTGTACTATAATTTTAGTTGTCAATTTACAGGTTTAACTCTTCTTACCTCATCATATGATTTACATAGGCTTTACTACAGCTAGTATTGTATCTGCAAAAGCTACAGTGGACATATGTAGGAAAATGGTTTGCAAAATCTTTTATTTCAGAACAGCACTCAATGCACTTGTGAATGCCTCGACAACACCTTGTGGAGACACAAAGAAAATGGTATAAATATATTTTAAAACAAAAGTAATCAGTAAGAGCCATATTACTATTCTAATTAACTAAAGTATAATGTTTTTATACTTAAATTTAAATTGGTATTGTATATTAGGAATAAAACATCACCTTAAGTTCCTCAATGCAGTATTAACTTTGATTTTTTTTATTGCTATTAGTCAATGTACTTTGTTTCTTTTGCATATTAGAGATTTTTTATTTGTATTTAGATTTACTTCCATTAGGCTTATTTCCATTAGGTTTATTTGCATTGTATTTGGTTGTATTAGGTTTACTTGTATTCGATTTTGTGGGATTTTTAGCAGTTATATTTTTAGTCCTTGGAGGTGAGAGCTGAAGGGTAGAAGTGCTTGCATTAATGGAAGGTTTAGGTGAAGATCCTGACTGAAGAGGTTCAACTGAAGCTCGAATAGTAACCTACAAGAATGCAGAATATATTTACTTCAAAAAAATCACTATATTACTATTAAAATATCACTGTACAAAAACCATTTAAACTTCAAGTATTTTGAAAGAGTACACATAAACTGCAATTGTATTTAGTCTTATTTACTCCAAATGTTCAAAACAAATAAATAAAGTTAAATTTGATATTTATTCACTTAATGTAAAATCAGTTATGTCTAAACACAGTTATTAATGAGTAATTAGGAGTTAATAAAAATTGTATGACTATCAAAAGAGCACATTTCATAGCTATTTTTATGCTGTGACATAATTTTTAAAAAATTCATATATATGTCTAAGTTTCACAAAGCTTGAAAAATAACTCTAGAAAGGCCGACTGATCTCACCCTTTCATAACTACAAAACAAATAGATCTATAGTAAATGTGACCTCTCCTTTATGGGCTCATTATCCTGGATTTATACTTATAAAATGTTATAAGAAAGAGTTAAATCAACTTTTTCCACTGTGTGAAGAATTTAATATTGAGACTTCTCTTAAAGGGAACTAACACAAAATTTATCATTTAGTGTTCAAAATAGAAAATATTCAATTATATCTCTTAGTTGACAATAGAAAGGTCAATTGCCTACCAACATTCTCATTGATCACTTGACTATACTCTCCTCATGCATGTGAGGAACAGACTATGATGAAGTCCTATGAAACATGTGCTTAGGTATTATACAAAAGCACTAGGTCAGGAATCAAAAGAACTGAGGTTGAATCTCACATTATGCCTTCCAAGCCATGTAATCTTGAGTAAATAAGATATCCTCTTTAAACTTCTTCATATCTAAAATACAGGGCACTATTTGCCTTTTCTACTCACTGAATGATTGTATGGATTAAATAATACAATGTATGAAAAGTACACTCAAAGCCTCATTCTAAGATGTTGTAACAACATTTAGTATCATTATCATTAATATTATTATTATTATTAAGGGGAAAAATGAGAGAGGACTGCACTGCTTACATTAGTGTTCTGCATGTCTAGTTCCAGCATGAAATGAATGGTTTGCAGGGAAGAATGCTGGATAGCTTCTCTTGCTCTAAGTCTTCAGAGCATGGCTTTATATTATTTTATTTAATTCAAGTACCAGACATACCCACATTCAAAGGTAAGTACCCAAAGCCAAATATAAATGTTTTGGGGGTTATTTCACTTTGGATTATCCATGCCTCTGTTTCCCTCCACTGGAGCAAATATTTAAGAGCTGACTGTACATAAAGAAGTTAGAGAAAACAGATGTATATAAGGCAAAAAGGGAAAAGCAAATTACAATCATCAGTATGCAGTCAGACATGTGTTTGCTCACTTAAAATACAATGCTGTCCAGCAGCAGTACTTGCTTCTCTGAGAGTAGACTAAATGATAACAATTTCAACAAACATCTGAGAACCTTTGGCATTCAAGGCACTATGCCACACACTGGGAATACAAAGATAAATAAAATAAGATTCCTGATATCAAGTCTCTTAGAGTTTAGCTTCTAAAACTGACATAGTTCAAAAATAGCCTATATAATATTGAAACAACCCCCTGATCCAAGGAACAGTTAAACTAGGTACACTTTTAATGAAGGAATGCCATTTCAACATAGTACCCACCACTGAACTCAATGGTTAAAGCTTTCCTTTCTAAGCATAAAAACAATGAAATCTAAAATTAGTCAATAAAAATATGAAGTCATTTTTAAAAAGTCATATTTAATAGATAAAACCAGGTTAGAGCTAATTTTTATTATACAAAATGTTAAAATATAACATATTTGAACTCACTTTTGTTCCAGGAGGCAATCCTTTTAGTTGTTTAGGTTTTATAAATGTTCGATGATGCTGTGTCTTATGATCCATTTTCTCCTTGCATGTCAAAAATTGCAGTCTACATTTTGTACAATGATGTATTCCTTTTTTCTATTGAGAAACAGAAAAAAGGAAAAATAACTTTTATAACCACAAAATTCTGTGTCCTGGAACTACTCTAACTTAATTTTAATTAAAGTTTATAATTTCTTATCATAGATAGTATTTTTAAAAACTTATATTACTATCAAATGTATTTGTTACTATATAGAGTCAAACATAAAAGTTCTATTAACAGGTTCAAATAGAAGTTATACCAAATGTATGAAAGCTTTTAATTATAAACTTAAATTATTTAAAAACATGATACTATGAAAATGAGCTAAACATGTTTTAATTTTAGAAAATATCAAAATCATTTTAAAATTTTGCTATTTTCAATCATTTGACAAGTTGGTAAAGTAAATTACACCCTCTAAACTCAAGTAAATCTAACTAGATATTTCAAAGGTTAAGTTACAAAAATGGTTATATAAAGCAATGTTGTCCAATAAAACTTCCTGCAATAACGAAATGCTCTAGAGCTTTCCTGTTCAACATGGTAATTACTAGCCATATAATGGTTACTGAGCACTTGAAACGTGTCAAATGAAAGTGAGGAGCTAAATATTTTAAATTTTATTTAATTAATTTACACAGGTAATTGTGGCCAGTGGCTACTACACTGGACAACATAGATATGGAGGCATAAAATATAACTGATCATAACCTATGTTTCAGTTGAAAACTCCCTGAGTTCCTCCTAATATCCTGGTCCTATCACATTCTACAGATGGGAAATAGAAGCCAAGAGAAATCTAAGTCCCTCTCCCATAGCTAGATAATAACAATGCTAGACTCCCTGATCCAGTGTTCTTCCTACTGTATAATATCAACTGAAACCTTTACACATTTATTCTCAATAATATAAAAATATATTTCATATACATATGCTTATAGTATATAGAAATTTAGAATAGCACATGCAAAATATCTTCTTCAAAGCTGTATCTCTGCCAGATACATCACTATTTCCCTTTAAATACAACCAACTCTTCATAAAATTTAAGGTAATACTTCTCTGAGGTAATATACAGAGAAGTATCTAGCAAAGTTACTAGCACACAGCAAACATTTCATTAAAAAAAAAAAAGCCAGACATAGAAATACAATATCACATATTCAGCTGGGTGTAATGCTCATTCCTGTATTCCCAGAATTTGGAAGGCTAAGGCAAGAGGATTTCAAGTTTGAGACCAGCCTCAGCTACTTAGCAAGACCCTGTCTCAAAAAATGAAAAGGGCTGGGGATATAGCTCAGTGGTGAAGTTTACTTGGGTTTAATTCCCAGTACCCTCCCCCCGAAAAAATCATATGTTCTCACTCATACATTCAAGATAAAAAAGTTGATCTCATGGGAAGTATATAAAGTGGTCACTAGAGGCTAGGAAGGGTGCAGGGATAGGGATGAGGGAGATCAGACACTGGAAAACAAAACACTTTGATAGGAAGAATAAGTTCTAGTGTCCAACAGCACGGCAGGGTGACTATGTTTATAATAATTTATATATTATTATAAAGAGCTAGAAGAGAGTTATGTGAATGTTCCCAACACAAATGATAAAACTGTTTGAGGGAAATGCTAATTACCTTAATTTGAACTTATACATTGTAAACATGTATTGAATTATAACTCTATTTCCAATAAATATGTATAATTGTTATATGTCAATTAAAATTTAAAAAATAGAAAATAGTTCTTCACAATGTCCAAAGCAATATGTAAGAACAACATGTTTGAATAATTTTAGCTGTATCTTAAGACTAGCAGTGTAGTGCACTATCTTATATCATAGATATAAGCAACTTAACACAAATTCACTTATAAAGTATTCAAAGAGAGGAGGAAAAAAGAGAGAAAAACTTGGCTAAGAAACAGATACCAGACAACAGGACAGAACAAAAGTTCACTAGAATTCATTTCCCAGAACTCTTTACTAGAATCACTTACTAGGTTACCTCATCCAGCTTCATGATTTGAAATACCACCTACCCAAATGCTTATGTGGCAATATTACTTGACATCTTATATGCTTCTCTATGGACAAACTAAACTCTAGGTTTCCTATATCTCTCTCCTACCATCCTAAATCTGTTCCTTGCTCAGTTTTCTCCATAGCTTAGAATATTAAAACTCCATTCTTATAAATGCTTAAGACAAAAAACTCAGTGTCCCCTCCTGCCCCCCCCCTTTAACACATTAATAAAACTGCCAACTTCACTTTCAAGACTACTGATAACATTCCTATTTGTCATTACCTCCAACCACTGCTACCATACTGGGGCAAGTTCCCCAGACTATGGTTTAAAAAAAAAACAATAAAACTTCTATCTTTCTTTCATGTCTTTTTCTGCCCTGTGATCTATTCTCTCCATGGTTGTCGGTAATTCTTGAAATATGCTAGGTCTCTCACTTAAAACCTTCCAGGAGCTTTCCAAAGTCCTGACTCTGGGTCCACACAAATTGGCCTGCATTCTGTTGCTACAACCTTATCTCCTACAATTCATCCTTCTATTAGTTAACTCTGCTCCAGCTTCAATGGCCTCCTTGCCAATCTTATTAGTAACTCTGGTTTATAATCACTTCATTGCCTACATAATGTTACCTCTCCCACATGGCTTACTCCTTAATTTCCTTTGAAGAGGCCCTTTAATGCCCATGCTGTATATAAAAGAGCAAACCCTCCTCCCCAGTGCTTGGCACTCCTTATTTTCCACATTTATTTCCTACCCACAATACTTATCACCAGCATATACAAACACACATTCACACAAATTTATTGTCTTTCTCCATTACAGTACCAATTCCTAAATCACACTGCTATATAATACCTAAAACAGTTCCTGACATACAGTAAGGCATCCTAAATAAATATATGTTGGATGACTAAATAGTGAAGCAGAAAGCAAGAGACTAATGCAGAAAAATACATGAGCGGCAGGTACAATTTAACTAGTTCAAATGACTGCTACTTCATTAAATGCATATTTATCCAAAATCCTGAGACAGGAAACATCAATCTATAATTCCCTGAGGTGGACTCAAGTCTTATACATCTCTGATGTTATGTACATATGCATTTTAATGAGCTAAGGGTGATGAAGATACGGTATCACAGTTTTTAATAACAACAATGTTCAATCAAAGATATAATGATCTATTCAGAGTATAGAAAAATAACTGTACTGAATTTTTTGATAGTCTTGAGGGATTTAAGGGTAATTCTTACTATATGTAATTTCTACCTTTAGATCTAATGCCAATGTAAAATCAACTCTGTGACAGCAGTAAAAACTAGTGCTCTAAAGTCATGTTCTGTCTTTGCCTTTTATGAGACAATGCAACATTAGGCAAGTTACTTTCACTAAAACCCTGTTTCCTCATTTATAAAACATATATAGGTTGTGAGGATTAAGTACCCTGATACCATATGGTGATTACTATATGTTAACTGCTTATTGTTTTATCTAATAAGCTTTTTTAATATATCAGAAATTCTTAAATTATTTTATAAAAGTCATATAAACTCGGTTGTTTGCTCTAAAATTACTCAAGACATAACAATATAATCTTTTAAAGAAACAATTACAAGTGAGGTCTTCAACATAATAAAATGAGACACAGAATCAACAATTTTTATTACCTGATATTGTACTGTCATCTGTTAAAAGTTTATAATTCTACTCAGTGAAGGTTTCCCAGTCTTTCATAAATAAGTATACATATTATAAATACATTGGAGGATGCCTGATGATCCTTCTTTCTTACTAATAGATTGCCCTATCTTTACTGCTGGCTATCTACTTCCCAGTCACACCCAAACAAAAAAAATTTAAAAGTTAGGAACCCATGGCAAGTCAAGATGGCTCCAGGCATGAAGGTTTGATTTTAAATAACATAGCCTAGGCTGGTGACACAACTTAGTAGCACATGCTCAGCATGTGCAAAGTCCTGCATTCAATGCCCTACACCACAAAAAAATAAATAGAATACATTGTACACCCCACACACTGGATCCACACATCTTATCATTATTTTCATGTCTATAACTCAATGTAGAGCTTAGTAAAGCATCTGGGGAAAGTTACATTAAAAAGCCTCAAAATAAAATAGTTTATACCTTACTCTCCCTTTTAAAATTAAAGGCTAAAGATGAAATACAGAATACGAAGGACAATGTTTCCCAAACTCTTTATCAAGAAATGTTAATAGGTATGTTCAAATAAAGTGTTCAGTGGTCAAATAAGTTTGGGAAATGATACATACTATATCTTTTGCTTGGAGATTTACAATGTCCATTAGCATATTAAAAGCTCTGAGAAGTCCTGTTTTAATAAACAGACAAACAAAACTGTTTAATTTTTTAAATCCAGGCATTTACCAAATTGATTTACCAGTGACAATACTGGGAGAACCCCTATTAACACCTGTTGGAATACTGTTGGGGGACCATTAAATAAAAGATCTTTCCAGAACGTCTCAAGGATGAGTGGTATCCCAGTCACAACACCAGCGATCCCAAATTCATTTGGAAATGCTACTTTTATCATCTTTCCCAATTAAAAATTACTACCTGATTTCATGATTATCTAACAACTGCATCTCATAGCAAGGTGAGTACCAATGGTGAATAAATTGGTGTGCCAGTTTAATTCATAATACGGAAATGCTTAATGAGTTGGAAAAACCTGATTATATGATCAGGTGCAATAAATCCATTAGGTTCTGATTTTGACAAAAACACTGGTGTATCAACATTTTTAGCATAAACAGGGATAATTTAAGTGCTTCAGGAAAAAAAAACACAATAAGCATAACATCAGAATTCCAAGCACTAATGCTGAGTTCCAAAAATTACACAGCAGAACTGGCAGAAGTAATCCAGGAAAGAAGTTAGGATCTAAACACAGTTCTCTGGCAGAATTCATACATCAATCCATCAACAGCTTCCTTTGCCTTGTAGCTGTGAAGGATGAACCTAGGTCAATGAAAACACATTTTCTCATAATAACAGAGCTTTAGAAAGTGGAAATAAAGTTTGAAAAGGAATAGGAAAACAAGGTATGTATCCACAATCTTTTTTTTTCCTCAGTTCAAAGTAATATTCCCCCCATCCTGCTTCTTGAAAACTCCTTCAAAATCATTCCCAGATCTACTCTTAGGACCTTACTATCTGCCACTTGCTTATTTCACTCACCTTCTCTCTTGTTTTTATTCCCCCTCAATCCTTGGTTGCCTATTTCTAATCATTTTTCACAATTTTATTTATGGTCTTTATTTATGGTCTACACCATCACTGGAAAGGAGATAAGGAAAGAACTGGAAGTTTCACAAATAATTCAACATAAATTATAAATTTAATTGGGTTATTTGGAACAACTCTGCTTCATTTGCAGAATAAAACTAATCAGTGTTTCAAGACTTAACCTGTTTTTTCACTAAGATAATATGAACAAACAGGAATTAGAAAATCTCACCTGATGTTTCATATAATGATGCATATAGGGTGTTGCGATTTTAATAATTTTGAGGCAGAAAGGACACAGCAAGTTCTTAGTGTTTTCATGGGATGTTATAAAGTGAGTTTCCACATCAGAAAATGATGATGATCTATAATTGCAAACCTAGAAATAGAAAGAAGGTTTTGTTTGATTCAAAAATTTATAACTGATGTGCAATTACAAAGCAAATTATGGATCATTTGTTTAGAAGAACACTGTGTACTACTACTCTTGCTGATGCCTATACACGCAAAAATTCCACTAACAGAAGCACCAAAAAAAAAAAACCCAGAAATTATCTTTCAAAATTAAAGAATTCTTCTCAAAACATAACTAGGTTATGTGCTTTTTAGCAGATCGTTCATCTATCACTGCCTTGACTGAAATTTTCAAATTTTGGCACCTCCTGTCCTATAAAGTGCTTTTTCTGCTACAAAAACAGCACTCTTCTTTAGATTGTAAATGGACCCCACACTATGGTGGTGGCAATCAATCTTTTATTTTTTTGTCTTCCTATTCCTTCAAATTCTGGAAAAATACTGGTCACAAAACATTAGCTAGGGTTCTTTATAACTAACAGCATTTCAAATTTCCCTTGTATACACCTACATTCTTCCCTATATGGTAAGACATGTCCATATGTATGTCTAGCTGGGCTCTTCTTTGACTACCACAGATGTAAGCAAGCAACAGTCTGTGGGCCAAATGCAGCTCACTGCCTACCCCTCATATAATGAATGAGTTATGCCTTCCACTAATAAATTATTTATAAGAGGGACTTTAATTTTGGTAACCAATTTACCTAAATGATTAAAGAATAAAACACTGATATATTTTATGACACATGAAAGTTCTATGGAATCAAATTTCAATGTCTATATATAAAATTTTACTGGAACATGCCCTTGTACTACTATGGCAGAGTTGCTAATTTCCAACAATGACAGTAAACCATCAAAACCTGAAATATTTCCTGAAAAAAATGTATTGACCTCTGGGTTAATGGGCTTAAATCTTGTAGTTAAAACACAAACACACCACTTAAAAGAACACAATAAAAATGTGTATGTACATGCAGATATATGGCATTTCACCGGGTTTATGATTATCCTTCATATGTTGTAAAAGAACATGTTCTGTTTCAAATGATAATTCACAGATTTTACAAATGGCTAAAAGTGAGAGGGGGGAAACGGTATTACATTTTAAGATATAAAAAATTATTTTACAAATTTATATAAATAGTGGTAGTAACAGCAGCAGAAGCAGAAGTGATCAATCATATAGTTTGTTAACTGGTTGCCAAGCACATTCCTAAACACTTCACCTAAATTAACTCACTTGATTCCTATAACAGCATATGAGGAAGGCATTTCTATTATCCTCATTTTTCAAGAGTTCATGTCTCAATTCTTATAGCTATAACAAAAGGAGGATCGGGTATTTAAACTCAAGCTACTTAGCTTCAAAATCTGATTTTAACTACAACCGTAGTTACTTAAAGTTTAAATGAAGAACACTGATTTTGCATTTGATATATATGATTTGAGGCTTCTGAATCCCCAATATGTATTGCCCAGATTATGCCAAGGAAATTACTATAATGAATTACTTGCCAGAGGGACTTTAATTTTAGTAACGAATTTTATTTCAAAATTTCTAAAAGTTAAAACTTAATTTTTCCATTTTGCCCCCAAATTCCAGAGTCTATTTCTTATTTTTCTTACAGAGTTACTCAGGTTTTCTCAGAGTTTCTATCTTCAAATTCAATAATATTCAACATTTAAATGAAACTGCAACTTACTAGAAAATTCATGGGGCGTATGTGTACTTTCAATGTGACACTGCAGCTGAAATGGTGTGGGAAACTGATGGTAGCAGTGCTGGCAGGTGGTGTGGTTTTCCCAGCTTTCACTGCTCTGCTTCTCAAGTTCCAAATGATGTTTCATGTGGTTCATAAACCTATAAATGATTGTCAACAGGTGCAAAAATTCAGATTTAAAAACAAAATCTCACCAATCTCTGAGTCTTAATCTCAAAAATACCAAGTATTACTCAAAATCCAAAATGTCTTAAAAGTCCTCTAGAAAAGAGTATATTTTAAATATTGCCTTTTCAGTGATTTTTTTCAAATTTATTTCAAAATAATCAAAATATCACTCATTTTCTAACTCAATCATTACTTCAGATTATTTTTAAAAATTTAAGGTAAAAGAGCAGGCTTGTTTTTTATACCTTAAATACTATTTTTAGTTTAAAATAAAACACTGAAAGAAAGGAAACCCTAGCACCAAAAGCAGCTAGAGTCATGAGAGAAATCTTTTAAGACTGTGAAGACATATAATAGATTCCAGCTGCTTAAAAGACAAATTACTGGTATTTTTACTTGTGTCTTGGTTTCTAAATGCATGTAATAGCAATTTTAATGCTTAAAATTACAAGAACTTTTTTTTTAATGATACTGGCTTACTGTTAGCACATACTGTTTATTTTAACTTGCAGACTGTGCCCTTTATAAAAAAGGTCCATTTTTCAGTTTTACATTCTGCTATTTCAGCTTCCCTAAAAGGCTCCTTATGAAAAGAAACTATGACCTTCAACAGCAGAGAGTGTAGTATAAATGAGAATACTTATTTAGAAGAGCTTACTGAAGCTTTTTGCTGAATTTGAAAATAAAAGTTATTCAATCAAAACAACAATTTTTGGACTGGTCAGCTATTTACAATTACTCATTTTGAAGCCATATAAGAAATAATCTTGCAACTATTAATATTGATGATAATGTCATCAATCTGGATAACTATCATCAAGAAGGTTATAACATATATCTCTTTTTTTACACCTCTACCACACTACTCTTTACAGCAAGTTATGATACACCTTAAAATATCTTTCTTCTTTGGCTTTAACACAAGCTCTACAACACCTACCAGAAAAGTCCTAGTCTTGGTTAAGTATTTACATATGCAAAGCCAATATCTTTTAGCTCAAAATCATAAGCACTTAAGTATATTTATATAAAGGATCCTTTAATCAGCTAGTTATTTTTCTCAATTATTAAATAAGCCCAATCTGGAGTTCATATTTTTCAAATGAACAAATGGAAATGGGAGAAACTAAAAGGGCAAATTTTTTGGAATCATGTTCACAGAATGAAATATACCTATTTTTATTGATAAGTAAGGGGTAAAATACTAATATCACAGTATGATAATAACAGAACAGAGTAGAAATCTTGAGCTGTTTGTTTCTTACCATCCTTGAAAAATAATTTGCCTTCCCAGCTTTACTGGAAAAATTAAAAGCAATGTTATATAATACACATAATTTTGGTTATGAGGTACTTTACTTTAAGGTTACATTTATCAGATAACCAATATATTTTAAATGCTTAATCACTGGATGTTATCAAACGGAGCATGCTGAAAATTTCTAAATATTCTGATAACATAGACCTATGTCTCCTGAAATAATTCCTGAAAAAAGGAATTTCCCATTTTCATGTTTGATATGAAATGGAAATGGCTAATCTTAAAAGCAAAAAAAAAACAACTTGTTGCTCAAATAATTTGTAATATGATATGTGTCATATTTAATTTGAACAAGGAGCTTAAATCAGTTAATCACACTTCCATGCTTATCATTGCATCTATTTTTTAAATATATATATTTTTAGTTGTAGTTGGACACAATACTTTTTATTTATTTATTTATTTTTATGTGGTGCTGAGGACAGAACCCAGGGCCTCACAGGTGCTAGGCAAGCGCTCTACCACTGAGCCACAACCCCAGCCCTCATTGCATCTATTAACATGATTTCTGACATATTTTACTATTAAAATGGTAAAAATATGTAAATAGGTGGTAGAGTTCTATTATAGTACTGTTTCAGTGTTATATGTCAAAGCACAACTTCCCCTTTGTTAAAGAATGGGGACCACTAGTTCTTGATGAGAGTTAACAGTGTCACAAAGGAGGTAAAACAATGAGAAAATTCATATGATATAAGATATGGGAAAGAACTTGGAAAAAGTTCTACCATAAAGCAACCATTAATGATTATTATAGGAGCATATCATAGAAGACAAGAAAACAAATAAATGCTGGGCCCAGACGTGTAAGTACATGCTTAAAAATGCTACAGGTGATAGTTATAAAGAGTAAATGGAATACACACATATATATGTATGTTTGTATACACAAACACACACATATCTTGTCTAAGTACACTGATATCTGCAACTTACTTTGAAATTAATTTAAAAGTCAGATAGTCCAAAGGAAGAAAAATATGATAAAGCAAGTACAGTAAAATATTAAGAATAAAATAAAAGTTGTAAGTGTAGAAGTGTCCAATAAGACTTAAATTTTTGATAAGTATTTGAAAATTTTTATAATGAAATTGTAGAAAGTAACCTTATATACTATAAATGTCATGCCATATAATCAATGAAAAATACCATTCAATATATCTTGTTATTTTATTCTTGTTACTCACTTACATAAGATATCTTTATAGTATATCATGTAATGCAAAAATTCCAAAGTAAGTTTCTAAAATTTAAAACATTTGTGTACACCTCTTCAAAATTTCATTGTGAATGAAATCTCTAATTGTTAAAGGTGTCAAATTATAAAATCAAAGCAGACACATCTCCTAGAAATGGTATATCTTTAAAACACATTGCTTTTGGCTGGGCTTGGTGGCACATGCCTATCATCCCAGAGGCTTGGGAGGCTGAAGCAGGAGGATCTCGAGTTCAGAGCCAGGCTCAGCAAAAGCGAGGTGTTAAGCAACTCAGTGAGACACTATCTCTAAATAAAATACAAAATAGGGCTGGGGATGTGGCTCAGTGGTTGAGTGTCCCTGAATTGAATCCCTAGTAACCCCATCCCCCCAAATAGATCACTTTTCCCACTAGGTAAATGTTCTTAATATGAATTGAAAGCTTTGAGCATTAAGATTAGCATAAAGAAGTTCAAAACTGGACACTTTTGAAGTGCTTTCTCCTATAACTGAAGAAAAATAAAATGTAAACTACCTAAAAGATTCACTGCTAAAACAAAATGAACTTATTTTTTTCTTTTAAGTTAAAATAAACTTTGTACATCTTAAGAAATGTGAAAGAAATACAAATAAGTAGATCCTGGTGTCAAATTCTAAAATACAAGAAATGACAAAAGCTTTTCAACAACGAACAAACAAACAAAAAGTCTGCCTTTGTCTATAGTAGAAAGTATTAGAATTGTTTATCTAGAATAGCAAAGGAAAATGTAACCTAAAGATACAACATTTATATTTGTAGCATTTCAATTTTCAAATAGAAATAAAAATAAATATTTACATACCTAATATTATTTTTTAGAATTTTCAAGCAACTGAAGCTTTTAAAGGTTGTGTGAGTCTTCTGTTCTTCCTGGGCATCTTCTTCATGTTTTCCATAATAAAAGTCATTAACTAATATGATCAATTTTCCTTTCTCTGAATCAATAGTCTTATTTGTATTTGCTGTATTTGAAAATTCTGTTTTAGCCAGTCCCAAAAAGTTATTTATCATTTCTGGACAACAATGCTGAGAAAGAAAAAAATTAGAAGCCTTGTTTAAAAAAAAAAAAAGCAAAAATTATTCTGTGGTTACAAGTAAGGTCAGGCTATGTAAAACTCTGCTTGGTAATACATCTGGAAAAATAGTCACCAAAAATTTGTGGTGCATATACATATTCTAAAAATGTCAAATGACAAACACTATTGTCTTAATAAACAAAAAAATTTTTTTTTCAAAAAGAAATGAAAACCCTTAAACAGGACTTGGCTATAGATGTAATAACCACTCCTTTGCAATTTATCTACTCAGGTGTAACTATTTAATAATAATTTGTTGCTTGGTCCAAAATTATTCATTTCACATCTATTTCGAGAGTACATAAAGAAATATTTCATTTGCCTTGATGTATATTTTTAATTATCAAGTAACACAAAAAAATTTTGTAAGACCTTAATGGAACTAGACTTTGACCCTACTAACCTGCTATTTCTTAGACTCAAGGTACTAGAAAAGGTATTGAATGCAAAGATATATAAGACTAATCTTCCTTCTTAAAAAAAAAAAAGAAAGAAAGAAAAGAAAAAAATCCACTTTTTTACATTAGGTATAAAAGAAAAGTGTTTTTACATCTTAAAACCTAGAATGCTAAATATCTGAAGAGGAAACTTATCTCTTCGGGAGTAAAATCACAATGTCACATAAAATGATTTTAATATGGAATTTGTTCATATGTGATCTTTTCCTTTTCTTTTTCAACAAGATGGAACTAATTCTATCTTTTATTTATTTATTGCACATAACATTCAGTTGTATAGTTTTTACTTAAAGGGCAAGCTCAGGAAGATGTGCATTATAATATTTGTTAAAATGCTAATTCCTGGGCCTCACTTCAGAACAACTAAGCTACAATGTCCAGAGATAGGGCCTAGAAGTTAATATATTATCTATTTTTTTTTGATAGTTGTAGATGGACAGCATGCCTTTATTTTTTGTTTATTTTTACGTGGTGCTAAGGATCGAACCAAGTGCCTCATACATGCTATGCAAGAGATCTGCCACTGAGTTAGAGCCCCAGACCTAGAAGTTATATTTTTTAACAAGCGGTAATTCTTTTACAACTTAAGTGTTTTCTATATGTGTTATGTGTTAAACTGGCATCAACATAAGAAAATTTTAAACTCTTAATACACCTATTTCATTTCTAAGATAACAACATCCACTTATACCACATGTGAAATGTTAGACAACTGGTGGAACACTCTGTATTACAAGGGACAGTGGGCCTTTCTGGTCCAAGACAGACTTATAACATTTCTTTCAAGGTTGCATTTTACTTATTTTGTTTTACTTATCAATTTATAAATCTGAAAAGAAAACACACACACACACACACACACACACACACACAATCTAAAATAGATACAAAGAAAAAAAATACTAAGTAAAATGGGCCACAAATAAGTGGTATAACTAACTTATGTTAAGGAGTTGAGGTTTCACCCACATGCAAAATTAGGACAAATAGATTAGTTCTCTAATACAACATGAATCTCTGTAGTCTTCCATTCAGAATAAATTATAATTGAAATAGAAATACAACATAAAAAGGGAGGTAAGAAAGGTTTTGCTATTTATGTTCCTATATTCTTCTTGCAATATTACATAATATCTGAGAGCTCAAACTTAGGAAATTCAGACTATTTCTAAGGAGTTTTACAAGACTAAGTTCCTTCTTTTAAAAAAATGCTACTTTCTACTTTAAGAATAAATGAAGAAAAACATGGTAGGGAATAAAACAACTAGCATTATTAGAAAAATTACTCAAAATGTGTATCTTCTTACTACTACTAATATGTATCACTGGCACCATTTTGACAAACAAAACTCTTCACTTATTTGAAGGATTCCTTGGAGAAAGATCTCAAACAATGAGAAGTTATAATGCACAAAAATAAATAAAAGAGAAAAGTCTTCCTAATAAGAAATGCAGATTATTTTGTGTCCCAAACACAAAATCTGGCATTTAGTAGAAGTTATTCTGAGTCATATTTAGCACCTGATTATTTTCTGAAATCTACAAAATAGTTTATGAGAGAGTATGTTGCAAGGTTTATATTCTCCAGAAATGTCTAATTTGAAATTAAAGTTGACCTAGAGTAATAAATTACTATATATATATATATATATATATATATATATATATATATATATATATATCATATAATCAATTACTTGCTGTTCTTTTTTTTTTCTTTTACACAAAAGACAGGATCAGATTTTTAAAAATTAACATACAAATCTTGTTCACAACAACTTTAAAAATTTGTTTTTAAATTGTAGTTGGAAACTATACCTTTTTTTAAATTTATTTTTATGTGGTGCTGAGGATCGAACCCAGTGCTTCATACGTGATATATGAGTGCTCTACAGTGAGCCACAACCCCAGCCCTCACAGTAACCCCTCACCAACAACAGGTCATCTCTTAGACCTGGAAATCTGTCATCTCTACCATGAAGCCTGGATGACTTTAAACAATTGTTGACCAGTCTGACACTTCATGATCCTAACATCTCTGGTCCCAGTAAGAATGCTAAAGCACTGCATGATGTTGCTGAAAACTTAGAGACTGGGTTCTGAGAAGGGGAAAAAAAGAGGCTGAATACCTAGTTTTCCTCTTCCTCTTCCCTGTGCACAAACACAAAACATGCCCTTTCTACAGAAATAAAATTGCTTTAGAATCCCACCTTATCCCAGAGAGAGATTAAAAAGTAGGACATCAAGGGAAAAGGAGAAGGGAAAAGGAGAGGGAAAAATGAATAACAGAGGGGTAAGATAAATTAGAGACAAGGATAGTAGTAAACAGATACTGCAAAATAAAAGAAGGGAAAGAGAGGCCAGTAATGAGAATAGCAAGGTTTAAAAAAAGAGAGATTAGGATTAGAGAGAAAATGACAGATATAGCATGCAAAGGAAAATTCATTTTGGACATACAACTGTATGGAATAAATATTTTAAAATATAATTCAGGAAAACTGTGCTAAAACAAAGGAAGACACAAATATAAAGGCAAAAGAATACACTGTACACTAGAGAAGACTGACTCAAACTTTCTATAGTAAGTTATGTCACTATAAAATTATTAATGTTAAAAATATTAGTCTAATATAGATAGATAGATAGATAGATAGATAGATAGATAGATAGATAGACTGGGATGTAGCTCAGAGGTAAAGTGCCCCTAAATCCCCAGTATCAAAAAAAAAAGAAAACGAAAAAGAAACTTATTACTTTCTAGATGAGACCCTCTGTAATTTAGTGAGACCTTGTTGCAAAAAAAAAAAAAAAAAAAAAAAAAAAAGAACTGGAATGTAGTTCAGTGGTAAAGAGCCCCTGAGATCAATTCCCAGTACCAAAACACAAAGTAACAAAAACCAAACAACAACAAACACTGAACACTAGAATCAAAAACAAAACACTTTTTGAACATTTTAAAATGTTAAGGATACATTCATGATACAGTTATGAAAGCTAGATTCTTCTGTATCACAAATATCAGCTAAGTAATGAAAGATATGGATTGAGATGTGATTATATATCTAGGACAGAATAAGTGAAGATAAGGATATGTAAAAAGTTTTATCAGTGGATACTAAACTACAGTTAGATAGGAATACAAGTTCTGGTATGCTATTATTACATAGTAGGGTGTCTATAGATAACAATAATGCACTGTACACTTTAAAAAGCCAGAAAAAGGGAGTGGAGATTATGGATCAGTGGTAGAGTGCTCACCTGGTGCGGGTGAGGCACTGGGTTCAATCCTCAGCACCACATAAAAATAAATAAATAAAAATAAAGATATTGTGTCCACCTACAGCTAAAATTAAAAAAAAAAAGCCAGAAAATTTAAAGTTTTCACCATAAAGAATTGATAAGTGTTTGCAGAGTAAAACATTAAACAATGGACACATATCAAAGCATCGTACCCCATTAATATGAAAAATTTTATGCTTTATGTACCAGTCAAAACTAATGTAAATAAAGACTAAAATTATAATGAATACTCTGGAAAAGTTTATATGACAAGCAAATAATTTACTTATTATTTTTAGTGTACCTCACTATCTATAGTATATCTTACTATATCATACACGTATTTTCAAATTTCTACCTAATAGTAAAGAAAACAACCTACAGACATTTTTGCTAAAGAAAAAAAAGTATTCATCAGCACTTGGGCTTTACTATAAGAGGTATAGTTAGAATACCAATTAACTAATAATACAATGAGAAAAATGTCTAACTTTAAGAAATTCCTAAAGAATAAATGAAATAATGTATTTATTCAAAGCTTAGTTTTATGTTTGACACATGGAATCAAATAAATTATTATAGGATATTTTAATATTTTTCCATTGGAAAAAATCATTAACTGTGATATAATGAACTTTGATTTATCAAAAACTTCTATTTAAGTTTTTTTTAAATTATTGATCTAAAAATTACAATATTTTATGGAAATTATATTAAATTTTAACTAAAATATAAAAATATAAAAGCTAAAAAGTAAAAAAAAAAGTCCCCAGTTTTCTATTTTTTAATTTTTATGATCAACACATTATATTTATACATTTTTGAAACAATGTGATTTTTACATTTTTATGATGCAATTGTGTGAACACAATCAAAATCCTCTTCTAATATGAGATATAGAATGCATTACTGTTAATTATACTCACCCTATTATGCCATAGAACATAAGAATTTGCTGTGCCTATCAAACTATAACACTGTACCTGGTGACCAACCAATTTCTATTCCATTCCCCCTCTACTTGTCCCCATCTCTGATGACATCTAGTCTATTTGATTTCTATGAGATCAACTTTTTAAAACTGCCCACTGCCTGAGATCATGTAGTATTTGTCTTTCTGTGCCTGAAACTCTCCAGTTTTAAACATTTCCTTCCTAGATTTGTGACTATGCTTTGAGACTTCATTATTATAAACACATACATTATTCAATTGCATTCAATTTAGTTAAATAGTATTTCTTACACATTGTCCCATTTTATCTATCATAGAGATACCCTCCTTTCATAAAATGTTACAGTGTTCCATTACATAAATCTTTTAATATTTTGGTTATTTCCAGTACAAGTAATCACAAATAATGCTTTAACATGTAAAAGTCACACATGGAATAAGGTTGCCAATCTCTCCAGGCCCAGAAATGTGTACGTTTTGCATGTTTAACTGATTCTATTTTGTATACAGACTGTATGCAAAATAGAGGGGAAATAAGAACATTCATGCCTACTTCTATATGTGGAAAGAAAATCAGGAAGGATATAAAACTGGCAACCAGGTCATAAGAGTCTGAGGTAAAGATTCTTCCCATACACACCTTCCTATTTTTAATTTTTAATAATGTGACTTTGCTACCTAGTAAAAATAAATAAATAAATAAATAAATAAATAAATAAATAAATAAATAAATAAATAAATAAATAAATAAATATGACTAAGAGAACATAGTAGCAAGAGATCTTCCAAAAATGGTAGATTAGAGGCATTATACACTTGCCTGCATCTCCTTGAAACCAAATTAAAATAACTGTAACATAGTTGCTCACTGAGATGAATGTCTATGAGAAAATACCAGGTTTCAACTGTGGATAGAGACTTGGAGAAGCCCAAATAAAATCGACTGTGGAAGACAGAATGAAACAAAATGCACCAGTGCCAATCCCAGGGAAGTATGCCCCAGAGGTAGAGAAGAAACAGAGTCCCAACAAACATGACTGGCACAGGATCCAGCCTCCTGCAGAAATATAGGCTAAGCAAACAACAGTACAGTTTGCATGTTAAATTGGCTCTGTAGAAGACACCTGTACTTCTTTGCATATTCTCAGTTTTATAATTTGGAGCCATCTTAGAAAAGGTCCTATTGTCTGAGGTTACTTACTGCTTCAGCAATCAGCATATGTAGTAACAGATGGTGCTTCTCATTAAACCTGGCAGTTTGCCAGACGCAGCTCTCAGAGTCTGGGGAATGAGCAGTCACATGTAGCCAGGACTGGAAACACCAGAAAAATGGACTGTGGATTATGCAGAACTCACCACCATCCCTTCCACCACAGATCTTTGAGACTCTATATCCTCTCTCCATCCTTGGGGGGGGGCATACAGGGACACTCCACAGAGCTAGTATTAGCTCTACCCTCCAAGTACTAAGCTCTGAAGAGAAGATTTGGGGAGTTCCACATTCTGACATGCCATGATGTCAGCATCAGCTCTGCTCTAGAAGTGCATAACAAAAATAGCTCCAGAGAGAATTTGTTTCTAGGGAACTCTGCATTCCACACTAGCTCATTCTGGTGTACAAAGCAGCTGAGAGGTATTCCAACTGAATCAAGCCACAAATTGCTACCATCAGTCAACTGACTAGTACCACAAAAGAAAGGAGTAAGCCCCAGTCTTTTCTCTGTCCAAGCAGCACACAGACTAAAGACAAAGAAATTCTCTGATCAGCACAGTCAAAGAGTTTCTATCCTTCCTTCTCACTTGGGCACTCGAGGGAAAAGAAAATTTTCATTTTTTTTATTCATAGTTTTACTTTTTTTTTTTTTAACTCAGGGGTACTTTCAAAACTGCACTACATCCCCAGCCCTTTTCATTTTTTCAGACAGGTTCTCTTCAATACTGGCTTTGAACCTGTGATCCTCCTGCCTCAACTTCCTGAATAACTGGGATTACAGGCATATACCACCACACCTGGCTTAAGTTTTTGTTGTTGTTCTTATTTTTATGTGCTGTTTTGTGCTTATTTCCCTTTTTTCCTCTTATTTTTTTGATATTGGGGACTGAACTCGGGGACACTCGACCCCTTGGCCACATTCCCAGCCCTTGTTTGTGTTTTATTTAGAGACAAGGTCTTACTGAGTTACTTAGCGCCTTGCTAAATTGCTGAAGCTGGCTTTGAACTCTTGGTCCTCCTACCTCTGCCTCCCAAGTCACTGGTATTACAGGCATGTGCCACCATGCCTGTATTTTTCTCCTCTTTTTAATATGAAATATTTTTCTTCTCTTCCTTTCTCCCTTTTCTATTTTACTTTTCTCCAACTATATTTTATCCCTTTGATTAATTCTATTTTTATTATTTAACTTTGTTATTTAATATTATTTTTCTTCTTTCTTTTAATTTATTGTGGTATTACTGTTTTTAGTTTTTGGATTTTACTTTATTTATCTACCTCATTTTTTCTTTCTTCTTTGTTCCTCTTCTTTTTTTTCAGTGATTGAGATTGAGTCTGATTGTGTTGAACACATCAGCTGGGTGCTCTACCACTGAGCTACACTCCCAACCCAGCTGAGGGGAATTATGCCTTGCTTGGGCCACACTTAAACCTTGGCAGATACTTCAACTTAGGGAATAGGAGGAATAAAAGCCCACAGACTATAACCTGTCCCCAAGCAAGCATGGCAAGGTGGGTGAATCTGAAGTCCCTCTTGGGAACCCTCACTACTATAACAAGAACAGAAGAAATAGCATAACTGTTATAGGCACCATAAGTATGGTATATGGTGCCTCAATATCTGTCATTCCCATACCCTATCACACAGCATATTGCTGATAGGGTTGGAGGTGAGTGTGACAGTGGAGGGAGCTGTAACTGGCCATTGTTTCTCCCCATGAAACAACTAGAGATGCCCTGAATGTCTAAACAAAAGATAAAGGCTCCAGGACATCACCACAATTGGAACAGCCAGTAGCAGAACTGCTTCCAAGTTAACAACCAAGATCAACAAAGCCCAGGGGAAACCCCCAACACATACCTGATAGGGGCTTCGATTCCCACTATAGGAGTAATCACAGAGGGTACACTCTATATCGATTGCTGTCTATAGCAAAATTGCCTGAAATACCAGACAGACTACCCTCTTGCAAGTCCTATAAAGAAAATAAATCACTTAGGCTCTGACATATTATATATTGTGTAAAAATCTTTAACCACAGCCAAAGAAGCCACAGGAAAGTACACAAGGAAGTACAAATTGAATTAAATTCAATACTAAATAGAAACCCAGTAACCCAGGGCTCACCAAGAAATAGTGGAAAAGAGTGAAAGATATCCATCCCAGTGGATGAGCAAATCTCAACATACAAACACAAGAAATATGAAAGCACAAGGCAGTAGAATAGCTCCTGAGGTTTATAAATCTCTAATAAATCTGTAATCCAAAGATATAAAAGTAGATGAACTACTTGACAGAGAAATTAAAAGAATATTTTTTTTAAAAACAGTTCAATGAATTCCAAGAGGATATAAGAGCTGAATGAATTAAGGAAACCAATGCAGGATATGAATGAGAAATTTGATAGACAGGGATTTTGAAACAGAACCAACCAGAATTCTTGGAAATGAAAAGCTCAATAAGTCAGATTTTTAAAAACTCACTTGAAAGCCCCACCAAAACATTAGATAGACCAAAAGAAAGAATAACAAGACTTAAAGAAAAAGTTGAGGAGTTATCAGATTCAGAAACTAATTTTAAAAAATCAGTAAAAATGAACATAATATACAAGATCTCTAGGATACCATTAAAGAACCAAACACAGGTATGATCAGAAAGGATGAGGGAGAAGAGCTACAGATTGAAGGCATAGAAAGTCTATTCAGCGAAATGTCAGAAGATAGCTTCCCAAATCCTGGAAAAGACATGGATATCCAGGTCAAAGAGACATAAAGAGTCCCAACTAGCCAAGCGCCATGGTGCTTGCCTGTAATCCCAGCAACTTGGGAGGCTGAGATAGGAGGATCATGAGTTCAAAGCCAGAATCAGCAACTGCCAAGGCACTAAGCAACTCAGTGAGACCCTATCTCTAATAAAATACAAAATTGGGCTGGGGGTGTGGCTCAGTGGTTGAGTGACTCTGAGTTCAATCCCCCGTATCAAAACAAAACAAAATAAAACAAAAAAAACCCCAAGTAGACATAACAAAAAGAAAAAAGAAAAGAAAAAAAAGCTTACCCACAACATATTATATTTAAACTCCCAAAAGTACCTAACAAAAAATATTTATAAAGCTGCAAAAAAGAAGGGTCAAGTCATATTTTAAGACAAAGACATTAGAGTAACAGTGGATTTCTCAGAAGAAACTCAAAAAGGCCAGAAGGGCAAGGAATGATGTATTTCAAGGCCTAAAAAAAAATAAATGTCAAACTCAATTACCATACCCAGCAAAGTTTCCCAAATCAAAGGAAAAATAAAGAACTTTCATGATAAGCATACATTAAAGGAATTCCTGACCACTAAATCAGCATTATAGAATATACATAAGGGAATTCTACACAGAAGTGAGGAAGAAAGACTAACACAAAAATAATGACACAGGAAAAAATAAATTTCAGTAGACGAGATTACAACAGCTAATAAGAAAAAAAAAAGGAGAGAACCAAACAGTATTAATAAAATCATCAAATTTCTAAGATCAATAAAAGAGCAAGACACAACATAGAACATTCAAAACAACTAGGAAAAAACTTCAGCCTCGGCTGGGGATGTGGCTCAAGCAGTAGCACGCTCGCCTAGAATGCGTTCGGCCCGGGTTCCATCCTTAGCACCACATACAAAGATGGTGTGTCCTCCAAAAACTAAAAAATAAATATAAAAAATTCTCTCTCTCTCTCTCTCTCTCTCTCTCTCTCTCTCTCTCTCTCTCAAAAAAAAGAAAAAGAAAAAAAAAACTTTAGCCATGTATGGTGGCACATGCCTGTAATCCCAGCACCTGGGCAGCCTGAGGCAGGAGGGTTGTGTGTTCAAAGTCAGGTTTAGCAACTTACCAAGACCCTAAGCAAATCAGTGAGACTCTGTCTCTAATAAAATACAAACAGGGCTTGGGATATGACTCAGTGGTTGAATGCCCCTGAGTTCAATCTTTGGCACAAATAAAATAATTTTAAAAATTACAGAATAACAAGAAAAAAGTGCACACACACCTTTTAATAAGAATTCTCAACATAAATGGTCTTAATTCTTCAATTAAAAGGTGCAGATTAGCTCATTAGATTAAAAAAGAAGACCAAATAATATACATTCTAAAAAACTCACTGGCAACAACATACACAAACTGAAAGTGAAAGGATGGAAAATGATACTGTAAGCAAACCAAATCCAAAAGCAAGCAGCAATAGCTATACTCATAGATGACAAAACAGAAAAAAACAAAGGAGGTTATTACATATTGATAAAGGAAATTATTCATCAAGACACATTAACAATTACAAACATATGCACCAAACATAAGAGCACCAATTTTATAAAACACCACAGGACACAAAGGGAGAGATGGGCCTAATAATGAGTAACCGCAGTTCCCACTTTCACCCTACAGACCAAATAAAATCAACCAAAAAATCATCAGGGGTGAATTATACCATAGTTCAAATAACTTAACAGACATATACATCTAAGGGCTGCAAAACGTGTATTCTTTTCATCAGTGCATGAAACTTTTTACACAATAGATCATATTTCTGACCATAAAGCAAGAGTTAACTAATTCAGAAAAACTGAAATGATTACTTGTATCATATTGTATCATGATGGAATGAAACCAGAAATTTGTAACAAGAAAAACTGCAGTAATTATATCAAAACATTGAGACTAAAAATACACTGGTGAACAAACAGTAGGTTATGGAAAAAATCAGGAAGGAAATTTAAAAATTCCAAGAATCAAATAAAAATGAAAACATAATATAGTAGAACCTGTGGGATACAGTGAAAACAGTACTTTGGGGGAAGTTTATAGATATGAATGGCTATATTGAGGGAGGTAGGGGGAGGAGATCCCAAATAATAACCTAAGATAAATCTCAAGGTCTTTGAAAAACAAGAATAAACTAAGGGGCCAGGTGCAGAGGCTCACACCTATAACCCCAGTGGCGTGGGAGGCTGAGGCAGGAGCATCACAAGTTCAAAGCCAGCCTCAGCAACAGTGAGACCCTGTCTCTAAAGAAAATACAAAACAGGGCTAGGGATGCGGCTCAGTGATTGAGTGCCCATGAGTTCAATCCCTGGTACCAAAAAAAGAAAAGAAAAAATAAATGAAACAAAGAGCTGTTTCTTTGAAAAGAAAAATAAAATTGAAAAACTTTTACCAAATTTAACCAAAAGAAAAAGAAGACCCAAATTAACAAAAATAGAGATGAAAAAGGTATACTACAAAAGACAACAATCATAAGATCCTTCAGGAAAATCTGGGAAAACTACATACCCAAAAAAAATGGAATATCTAGAAGAAATGGAGGAGATTCTGAACACATATTTTAAAAATCCAATTAGATCAGTAATGAGCAATGTGACTGAAGCAGGAGAAAAGTCTCCAAACAAGGAAAAGCCCACGCCTAGACAGATTCAATGCTGAAATTTACCAGACTTTTAAAGAACAGCAATGCTTCTTAAGCTATTTAGAAAAAAAAGGAAGAAAATGTTTCCAAACTCAGCTTACCAAGCTAGAATTACCCTGCAACCAAGACCTGATAATGACACAACAAAAAGGAGAAAACTATATACTAATATCCTTGATAAACATAAATGCAAATAAATGCAAAATCCTCAATAAAATACAAATCAAATTCAATGGCACATTAAAAAGCTTGTCCACAAGTTGGCTTCATGAAAGGGATGCAAGGATGGTTTAACACACACATTTCAATAAATGTAATATAGCACATTAATACAAAAATTAATAGAGGATAAAAAAACTTGATCTCATAGATAAGAGAAAAAAACCTTTGATAAAATTCAGTAAAGCTTCATGATAAAATGCTCTGAATAAACTATATATAACACAATCATACTTTAACATAATAAAGGATATAGATCATAGCCAACATCATACTGAATACAGCAACAAGGACCTGGAGTTGTGGCTCAGCAGTAGAACGCTCTCGTAGTGCATGCGGGACACTGGGTTTGATCCTCAGCACCACGTAAAAATGAATAAATAAAATAGAGGTATTGTGTTCAGCTACAACTAAAAAATAAACACTAAAATAAATAAATAAATAAACTCAGCAATAAGACAAGCATACCTATTCTCACCAATCTTTTTTTTTAATTGAATATGACAGTGGAATGCAATACAATTATAATTTTTTATAAATACAACAGTGAAATGCATTACAATTTTTTTTTATAAATGACAGTGGAATGCCTTACAATTCATATTACACATATAGAGTACACTTTTTCATACCTCTGGTTATATATAAAGTGTATTGACACCAATTCGTGCCTTCATACATGTTCCACCACTCTTATTCAATATAGTAGTACTTAAAACCTTAGCCAGGCCAATCAGGCAACAGAAAGAAATAAAAGGGATAAAGATAGGATAGGAGGAAGTTAATGTATCCCTTGATTACAGACACAATTCTATATTCAGAAAATCCTAGACTCCACCAAAATACTCTTATAACTGACAAATTCAGCAGATTTGTAAGATTTTACAAAATGCACACACAAAAATCAGTAGCTTTTCTAGACACCAATATCAAACTCACTGAGAAAGAAATCAAAAAGCAATCCTATTCACAGTAGTCTCAGAAAACAAAAACTAAAATACCTAGGAATAAATAAAACCAGAACTGTGAAAGACTTCTATAATAAAAATGACCCCAAAGAGGTATAAACATAAAGAACTTGAGGAAAAAAAGAAAAAACTAATGGAACATGGGAAGGCTTCCCATGTTCATATTAGGAGAATATAATTTAAATGGCTATAACACCAAAAGTGATCTACATGTACCATGCAATCCTTATGAAAATATCAATGACATTATTCATAGAACTTGAAAAAAATTCTAAAATTTGTATAGAATCATAAAAGACCTAGAATAGTCAAAGCAATCCTCAGCAGAATGCACAATGTAGGAGCCATCACAATACCTGACTTAAAAATACACTACACAGCTATAGTAACAAAGATATGTACTGACGTAAAAACAGACATGAAGGCTATGAATAGAATAGAAAAACAAGAATAAAGCCACAAATCTGTACCGTTGAAATAGTGAGCAAGAACTTTTCCTTACTTCTTTGCCACAGAACCCTTCTTTTTCTTATATAATCTAAAAAATTCCTTAAAATCTGAATTTCAGAGCCTCCTAAAATAATAAAATGCTCAAACTAGTTTAAGAGAATTATATAAACTATGCTCTGAACTGTGTGTTAAAACAATTATTTCATATGAAACACTTCACCATTTGAAGTTTATGTCTGACATTTAAAAATTAAAATGTGGCATGTACATGTTGGCGATTATGAAAATAAGGTAACAAAATTTCTAAGTTATTAAAAAATTAAACAAATGTTTTCTAAATTTGAAAAACAATGTGACCAATAAAATATTGATTTTTTAAAATAAAATAAGAATAAGCATCCATTATAAATATACAAACTTAATTTCTTAAATCTGATGATTAAGGAATGCCAGTCTTACATAATTACTATGAAAGCAGATTTTTATCTAAGCTAAATAGAAATTCCATTATGAGAAGATTTCTTATCTAAATATTGAGATAGACCATAGTGACTGTAAATCTCAAAAAATTCCTTTTTGAGAGGGGGAGTCTCACTATGTTGCCCGACTGGCCTTGAACTTGTAATCCTCTATCCTCATCTTCCCAAGTAGTTGCAAATATAATCATGTGCCACCATGCCTGGCTTCAACCTTTATAAAAATTAAATTCTGAAAGTTTTACCTTCATGTGATTTTTCAAAGGATCCAAAAGATTGAAATGAATATTGCACTTTGGACAAGCTCTTGGAAAAGGTGTTCCATTTTTAGATTGATTTGATGAGGTGTTTGCACCTAAAATAAATTCAGAACATTTATGATTCAAAACTCATCACTTTTGAACATTAAATAATCACTAATAGTTTCAAAATTTATAATAATTTCTAAAATTTATGTATAAATACTATAGTAATTTTTATAGTATAGAATGTCAGAATTCATATTTACCTTTTGATGGCATAGCCTGGGAAGATGTCAGTGAAGGAGGTTTAACTGAAGGGAATTCAGCTGGAGAATTTGTTCCAGAAACAACCTCACAGGGCTTAGGCTTTTTTGGATTAGCACTGTTTACTTCAGAAGCAGAAGGATGTTTTGATAAAAATGAACTTTCATTCACACCTACAATGATTTAAACAGTGGAAAAAATATTTTAGAACACCTAGAATACTACTCATAACTAAGTACAAATACTTTGGAGTTAATTTACAGATAATATAATTAATTACCATATCACACAAATAACAACAAAAATTAAGTGATCCAAACTCAGGGCATATACAGAAATAGTATAAACATTTATTATAAACTCCAAGAATTAAGATAATTTGTAAAATAACCTTTCTATGCAAGAAATTCTAAATGTGGCTTCAAACAGAAATACATAAACTGCTATTATAAAAGAAGCCAGACCAAAAATTTTAAAGCAGAAAACACTGAACCAAGTTCCCAGAAGTAAATTACTTTTGGATACTTAAATGTGTTAAAATTTGTTAAAAAAAAAGAAAGAAAATCTGACAATAACTTTTTTTTGTTCCAAAAATTGATACCCTCATATGCTTTTTTATTTTGCAACTTAAAATGTCTACTGCAATGTTAGCTCTTTTCTCACCTAACAAACTGAAGAGTGGTCTACTGACAGCTTTAGGTGATTTTAACCACTTATTGCCATGTACAAAGTGGAAACAACTAAGTTTGAATAATATTTTACTCATTCATATGAAAGGGCACATAATGCAGGGAGTTAGTATAAGGATTTTCATACTATGTTCCCCAGAATTTTATGGGGTCATTTTAGGGAATATATTGGGCATGTCTGACAAAAAAACACTTTTCCATTTTATTTATTTGATATTCACATAAAATTTTGTTTGTACAGGGATTTCATTAAAAAAAAACCTCTTCCATTTAAAAACCATTGCCTTAAGGATAAAGAATTTAGACCTATTTAGAGCATTACTAAGAAAAATGGGGATATTTAGACTATAACCAAGCCAGGCAAAGTCCTTTTAGAAAATAATACACAATGGGCTTTGTAAAAATGGATTCTAAAACTGTACATCATATTTTAATAATGCCAACTATACACTAAAAGTAAAAGCAGTGAATAAACTACAAATATTCTTGGCTTTTAAGTCAGACAAGATAAGTTCAAATCCAGACTACGACATCAGTCTCTAGTTATGCACTCTTAAGCTTATTTAATTAATTTTTCTGAGTTTAAGCTTCCTTTTTTGTAAAATAAGTTATAATGCCTTATTTTATAGAGCTATTTAAGAAAAAGATAATATACTTAAAATATCCCAAGAAAATATTTGGTACATAAAAAGCACTCAGTAGAAAGTGAAAGCTACTATCATTACTAACTAAATATTTCCCATCTTTATTTTAGGGGGAAAAATTATTCCAACAGATATAATAGTAAGAGCAAATATGCCATAAAAAAAGTATTATAGTAGTTAGCTTCTTTCTTACATCCTTTGAGATAACATAAAAATGATCTCCCACTAATGAAGCACTCTATTACAAACTGCAGGTCCATAAGACAGATTCCATGAGATCCCTTTAGCATTCTTGTGAGAGGTTACCTGAAAAACCACTAAGTGCTAGCATTTCAAATGAATCAATTGATTTTACAACAGGCTAAATAGTAGAAATAGATTGCTTTAATGGAGGAATTTAACAGAAGAAATCTCAATGTTAAAAAAAGTCACTTGCATTTGATTGAACTTCTGATTCTTTAACTTATCTCCATTCTATTAGGCTGTGCTATTCCCTACTTTTAAGAAATTCTATCTCTGCCAGTATAAATCCTATACTCACTCAAGATCAAACTCAAATTCAGTCTTCTCTGAACCCTCATAATTTCTACCGTGTGTTACTGAACATCATAGTACATATAATTATTAATATTTATCATACATAACTGCTGTCATGTAATTTAAACCTTATAAATGCATTTTCAAATTTACTTATCTTATTTGGCCATCAGAAAAGCCCTGAATAGAATGGCAATCATCAAGAATACGACAACAATAAATGTTGACGAGGATGTGGGGAAAAAGGTATACTCAAATATTGTTGGTGGGATTGAAAATTGGTACAACCACGATGGAAAGCAGTATGGAGATTCTTCAGAAAACTTGGAAGGGAACCACCATTTGACCCAGTTATCCCACTCCTCAGTTTATACCCAAAGGACTTAAAATCTGCATATTAGAGTAATGCAGCCATGTCAATGTTTATAGAAGCTCAATTCACAATAGCTAAAGTATGGAACTAATCTAGGTGTTCTTCAATAGATGAATGGGTAAAGAAAATGTGATATATATATAATGGATTATTACTCAGCTTTAAAGAAGAATGAAATTATGGCATTTGCCAGTAAATGGATGGAGTTGGAGAATATCATGCTAAGAGAAATAAGCCAACCCCGAAAAATCAAAGGCCAAATGCTTTCTCCAATACCTGGATGCTAATTCACAATAAGATGGGAGGCACCAGAGAAGAATAGCATTACCTTAAATTAGGTAGAGGGAAGTGAAGGGAGGGGAGAGGAGGGAAGGTGATGTGGGGATAGGAAGAATCATAGAATGAAACAGACATTATTACTTTATGTATATGTGATTGCATGAGATATATGTTTCTACAATATGTACACTAAGAAAAATGAGAAATTATATCCCACTATGTATATCAAAGTGCATAAATGCATTCTTCTGTCATGTATAGCTAATTAAAACAAATTTTAAAATTAAAAAAAGCCTGGAATAAACTATATTAAAAATTAAAATAAAGGGCTGAGGTTGTGGCTCAGTGGTAGACTGCTCACCTAGCATGCGTGAGGCATTGGGTTCAATCTTCAGCACTACATAAAAATGAAATAGATACTGTGTGTCCACCTACAACTAAAAAAATATTTTTTAAAAAAGAATTTAAGTAAGTCTCCAAATGGCTGATTCAGGTATGGTGAATGAATGCATAATATAAGAAAAATAAGTACCTCTACTTTGAATAATATCAGAAAACAAAAGTGGAAAGAGGTAAACTGACTAAACATTCTCCAGATTAGAGGTTCAAACTTACTTCTTTCAAATTACCTTATTTACTGCTCAGACTAAAGTTTCATTCTTTATATCAGAAAACCTGGCTAGAGAATAGGTGTCATAATCCTTACTTTTAAGAAGTTTCAAGAATTCATATCTTCTATGAATAAAAGTCCATGCGTTTGTAAAACCAGATTTAGCACAAATACATCCCCATTTCTCTTTGGGTCTTACCTACTTTATTAACTAGAAGTTTACTAGGTATGTAGTGACACCAAGAGAAGTGAGTATCAAATATTGTGGAAAAGAAAAACAGTGGTGTACATCTAAAATCACAATGACTCATGAGGCTGAGGTAAGAGGATTGAAAGTTTGAGGGCAACTCAACAACAGCTAGTCTCAAGTAAAAATATTTTTAATAAAGTTCTAGATCAGTGGTAGAATGCTTGCTTAGCACATGTAATGCCCTAGATTCAAATCCTCTATACCACACACACAAAAAAGAAAAAACATTAAGCATTATTACTATGGAAAAAGAATGGACAGAAGTTGAGTTTGGTAGATTCTTCACACTGATCTGTTTAGTAAACAACCTAAAAACTCCAAAAAAATCATATACATCTCTACTTCATCAAATATTTGAAACACATATAAATTGCCAGTACATAAAGATTAAGTACTTTGATTACAGAAAATTTTCAATAAGACAAAATTTATACTATACAAATGTATTTTGATTAATGAAGAATTTTGTTATACCCTCAATGAACTTAAAATCTTCTTCAATAGGTAAATTTCATTACTTTTTCAAATAGCATTTATTGAGTACTTACTATGTACAAATCATTTCTTTAATGTGGTTACTTTACACTAACACTTTAAAATCATGTTTTACTATCATATTGAGACCATTTATTGGACTAGAGTGACACTAACCTAATGAAGAAATCAATAATAACAAACACTTTTTCCCCTAACTGGTCATAGAAACTAATTTTTAAAATAGAATATTTAGGGCATATGAGGACCTCTATAATTCATATAAATTACTTTAAGGTGTTAAGTTTGGCTCCAAGTGAGAATGAGTTCAAAGAAGTTTAGCCAAGATTTTATATAAAGTTACCGAAAAAGGCATTCAAAAACTATTAGCACAACTCCATGTTACAATATATGAAAGACTTCACAAGAGGATTTGAGCTTCAAAATAGAAAGTTAATTCCATAAGCAAATTCATCAAGTTTTTCTTTTATAACTTTTTGGAAAAAGTACTAATACCAACCTGCTATAGAAAGTGTTGGTCCCCCTTGGTAATGTGATAATCCTGTCTCCTGGGTCAAGTCAAATAGTAATTCTGAAGAATTATTAGATACAACTTGTGATGAGCTCATTATGTAATCCTGTTAAAATATTTCAGAGAAAGAATATTACATTTATTTATTATAGTTATAATTATTTTTCATTAAATTTATAAATGCAAATTAATTATATGCCAATATTATAAGAATAACCTTTGATGCCTCAATTATTAATAAGCTTAAAAACACAAAAATGATTTCTAATTTGCCAAAATTATAATTTACTAAAACTTTGAAAGCAAGCTAAGAGAGCTGGTTTATTCCTGACTAGCCAATTAATTTGAAGGAAAAATTATAGTCCAACATTTTCAAGATAAAAGAAAAGTAAATCCATTTTACATTAATAACAGTGATACACTCTGAGAGGGATTCTAAAAATGCTGTATCACCATCAAAAAGCAAATAATAGAACTGGGCAAAATCTTGGGCTAAACAAGGAGACAAGTATAAAACATATTAACATGGTTATAAAAGTTAAAAGTTCTTGTGCCTCTAAAAAATTCTGCATCCTGGTGTCTGGGGTGTGGCTCAGTGGTAAAGCACTTGCCTCCCACGTGTGAGGCACTGGGTTTGAGCCTCAGCACCACATAAAAGTAAATAAACAAAATAAAGATACTGCATCCATGTACAACTAAAAAATATATTTTTTTTAAATCCTGCTTTCAAAATATCAATACAAACAAACAGAAACATTAAGGACGAATATATCAGACAATATGAATTTTGGAACCATGTTTCTTGGAGAATGTTATAAATCAGAAAAGACTGGTCCCCTCACTCTTCCTATCATCCCACAGAAAGCTGTGGTAGGCCAACCTCTCCTTTAATAAGGCAAATATAAAAGCAACCTGGCCAGTAGGCTGAATAAGTAAGAATGCCAAGCAGACAGGGAACAGAATAGAAGTTATTTACAGAAGTGATCTGGGTCAGCAGCCCTGCTCCTAGAGACCAGAGCCTCAAAGGAAATTTCAGCCCTTCCATGAGGAAAAAGGGTGGTTCAAACTAGCAGGAAGATCTCAAGAAAAGAGAAGTAAAAAGTATGAGATGAACTATGCTGTGGTCAAATATACAGTAATAAATACATTTATGTGAAAATATACACATATATTTATTATAAATAATTATGAGAATTGTGGTCAATAAATTTAGGAATATTCAAATAGCATTGTATATTAAAAATACTGACACATACACAAAACACACACCACAATATTATGCTCCAATGCCATTTTCATAAAAGACAATCATTGTTGAGAGTAAGCCAGACCACTCTACATGTTGTAATATATAGCAAGCAAGTTTTAAGATTAACAATGCTTAAAAATCAAACTGGAAAAAAAGACAGCTACTTTTAGGAAAAAAAAATGGGCAAAGGACATAAACTGAGATAATTCAAACTAAAATGCAATGGCCAATATATTCAAAATACCTTTTTTTCCAACATACTAGTCAAAGAAATGCAAATAATAGTGTTTACTGTATTGGCATTCTTCAATACTGCAAAATATATAATTAGCAGCTACTCTTAAGAGTATCAAGATCAAAAAAAAGAATTAATAACTGCAGAAAACATAAGACTAAGAATAAACTACAAGGTGAGATCATGAATAGGATCCTGGAAAGAAAAGAAACATTAATGAAAAAACTGGTGAAATTCTAATAAGTTCTGAGGTTTAGTTCATATTAATTGCCTGTGATAAAAAGTTAACATTGGGGGAAAATGGGTAAGAGAAATATAGGAACTGTTTGAATTATTTTTTTCTTGTAAGACTAATGATAGAACTGTTATGTCTTATTGATATATGGTTTTCTTAAGCAGTGGGAGGGAGGGGAAGAAAGGGAGCAAGGGCGTAGGAATGATGTGGAATGAGTTAGACATCATTACCCTAAGTATATGTATGAAGACATGAATGGTGTGAAAATACTTTGTGCACAATCAGTGACTTGAAAAATTGTGCTCTATATGTGTAATATGAAATCAACTGCATTCTGCCATTGTGTATAACTAATTAGAATAAATAAATAATTTAATTAAAAAGACTAATGATAGTTTGAATTAAGTTAAAGTTTGAAAATGATGACTGGGGATGTGGCTCAAGCAGTAGTGTGCTCGCCTGGCATGCATGGGGCGCTAGGTTCCATCCCCAACACCACATAAAAATAACAAATAAAAATATTATATCCACCTAAAAACTAAAAAAATAAATAAATTTTTAAAAAAATGATGAAACATTCACTACTGGCAAAGTAGAGATTATATTTTGGTATTATCTGCATAAAAATGTTAGCAGTAGTTACCAAAGCCTTTAAAATAAGGTTCACATGACTAAATTATTCTACATTCAAGAATTCATCATGATAAGGAAATGAAAGTGTAATGGAAAATTATTTATAATAGCAGAAACATTAAAACCTATATATCTAATAATAGAGGAGTGGTAAAATAAATTGATGGATAATCATGCAGTCATTAACATCAAGATTTTGAGAAATAATCAATGATATGATCCAAGTAGAATGTTTAGTAAGAAGTGAAATACATATTGACATATACAACATGATCCGGATATATTCTTCTCTCTTTTCTAAACTTTCCTCACAAAATACATATTATTTTATAACAAAATTTGAAGTATTTTGTTTATAAATTGAGGGCTGATCAAGTTTAAGAATTTTCCTTTGTTACTAACTTTCCAATTGACACAGGACTGTTAAGAAGTTATAGAAATAAGTTATTACTGTAACACAAATAACATCTAGAATTTAGTACCAAAAAGAGAGATATGGATATTTGAGCCTTAAAATGTAGTTTAAAAAAATCAATAATGCCATACTGAACTATAACTAAGCAAAATTTTACTTCAATTTAAATATTTTTTCTAAATATATGCACTTTAAGAATTGAAAATTTCATTTTCTAAAATAGTTCTTTTAACATAAGTATAATAAAGTTAATGCTGTTAAACACTTTTCTAGAAGAAAACTCTGGTTAATTATCACAATTTCAGAGAGCAGGCAATCCACTAATCAACAATAACTAATTAAAATAATTCTCCAATTGAGAATTATTTTATCTCCAATTGAGTCATTTTCCTTGAGATGGCAGGTACACTGTGTTCAATTTTGAGGAAGTGATTGCCAACTACCCAAAATAAAAGAACCGTGCCTGGCAGATATATACTAAAGTGGCCACCACATCCCACCTCCTGTTAATCATATCCTGTGTGATTCCCTCCCTTTGTATTGGACCTCTGACTTGCTTCGAACCAGTAGAATACAGCAAAAGTAATAGGATAAACATGATTTTCTATTAGTAATTACATTAATTCAGACTCTAATGACATTTTGCTAAGGATTCTCCCTTAATACCTTTGAGAACGCAAGTAGCCAACCTGGGAAGACCCATCTGACAAAGAATGAACCAAAAAACAGTCAGATACTGAGACTCAGTTTGACAACCTGTAAGGAAATGAATGCTACAAACAACCATGTGAACTTGAAGCAGATACTTCCCCCACAAAGCTTCAGATAAGACTGCAACTTCAGGAACCACATACTGAAAGTGGCCTTGTGAGACCCTAAAGCAGAGGAGCCAGCTAAACCATCATCCGACCCACAGTAATATTACATAAGACTGTGAGATAATGCATGTGTTGTTTTAAATACATACATGTGTGATAATGTTGATACAAAAAAACAAATAAATAATACACCATGGTTTGTCAGTCATTGTTTCAAGTAAAAATGGTGTTCTAATTTTTGTTGTAATTAATCTTGGAATTTTATTCCTTTACAATTGCCAAAAAAATAAAGATAAACAATAAAAACAGCACAATGAGGAAGTCTCGAGTCATCCAATGTACACAAATGGGCATATATTTTTCAAATTAAATCCATTACTATATTTCTTATAAAGAATTATTTATTAGTTCTTAGGGATTACCTGAAAAATGTAGTCCTGGTCAAAAGGAAAGAAAAGATCAGATGCGGAGAATTTCTGAAGTGTGAAAGATACAATATACTTAGTTGTATAAGTACAAGATTACAGTCCCTGAACAAAGGACTGCAATCTCGTGCAAAGGACCTATAGTTTCCTCTACCAAAAGTTATCCTTTACCAGTAAAACCATCAACAGCTGCTTGAGGATAGGGTAGAAACCACTCAAACTTGATTAGGCACATTGTAGGAAAAATTTGAGCCCAGGTTTGTATATCTATACACATAATGGGTCTGATTATCTATGTTTGGTGTAATGATTCCCTTTCTGCATTTTTGGAATACTATTCTTAAGTATAGGATGGTCTATCTCCAAATCACTTGAAATGGAGAACTTGTGTAAAGATATGGTAAGGGACCAGCAAGAACAACAGAAACATAGGAGCACAATACCATCTATTATGTGTAAAACTGGATACCCAGGGAATAGAGTGAAATGTCAAAGAAATTTCCTGGTACACAGGAAAGACAACCAAAAACCAAAAAAACAGCCTTCTTCTATCCATGTGTTATCCAGTAAAACTCTATGCCTGTAGCCATTAAATTACCACGTAAGGGTTTCATATACCATTCCATAAATAAGGAAAGAAAATTTAGACTAAAAAGACTATAAGACAATAAGAAAAAGATAACTCTTTTGATTCTGGGCTTAAGGAATGAGAATTTCATAAGATATAAGTAAAACAAACTCAAACTTTCAAATTTCCATACCCCAATTCCATTTATAGTTTAGGTAAGGCATGACCAATATTGCAAGGTAATTAAAATGAAGCAGAAAAATAACTGTTGGTTTCAAAATCCAAAAGGTCATGACCTGGAAACTCACCTGGATCCCTACCCCTTAGACCATCTGGTGCCATCTACCGATTTCATGAAACTTTCAATGAAGGGCTCTGAAAAGGACTTGGCACACTGCTTGAACTTTTAGGCTTAGAAAAGAGCTAATTCTTCTGTAAGAATCTACAGTCTTTTAACAAAAAGATTATATATAATTTGGGATTAGTAATATCTAGGGAAAAAACATTCCAGTATGATGGATTAAACAGATGTCTTACACATAGTCTCCGCCTTATGGGAGAAAACAGGGGAGGCTCATAATGGTCACCTTTTTCAGGTTTAATGAGACGAGAAAAAAACCTATATGCCCTACATAGGGATCACTTACATTATAAAGCTATAATTAAATATTTAGTTCAAGAATAAATTTGGGAAATGTCTATTTAGATAAAATGTTCTATTTTTAAAAAACAGATAGTGTAGCTCATAATTCAATCACACAAGCACCAAACTTCAGACACAGAAGTACTTTATGTATGCTATTTCATCATGCAAAATATTTTAAAAGACAAATATTAATGGGTAGAGTTTAAAAATTAATAACATTAATGTTTTAAACTGGTGTTAATAGATCTTAGTAGTTTCATCAAGGAAACAAATATAACTGGAATCTACAACCCATCTAGGACTTAAGCCAGAGACTCTGAATCATTCACTGCCTACATACAGTTTTAGCCATGTATGAATGACAATGCAATGAGGCCTAGATGTGAGAACTTCCATCTGATACTAATATACACTTAGTATATTTCAAAATTTTAATCTAAGCATTCCAAATCTTTCCTTATGTAACTGCTAAATGAGAAAAGACAGAAATAAACAGATAAACAGTTCACTCGGATAAACAGTTTCACTAGAAAATTTTTCCAATCTCAGAAGACCTCCAATGCAACAAGCCAATCTAAGCCTACTTCTTTCTCACACATCTGATATTTAACCTTTGGCTTCCTTCTAGTCTCCAATCACATCCCCATTTTGATTCTCAAGTTCTTACTGGCCTCCCCCTCATCTCTCATCCCTAACTCCTTACAGTAGAATAAGTAAACTGAGTCCCATAAGACATTCACAAGTTTTTCTTTAAAAATAATATCTTATAAAATTTGGCTTTAGTAAAAGTAAATGCTTACTGGAAATTGCTGGTTTTGAACTCGATATCTCTCCAACAAAGATGGGCTCATCATCATCATCATCCTCAACTTCTTTTACTTTCTTCTGCCATGGTTCCAGTTCTTCTTCACATTCCATAAAGAGTTCTGCCATTTTTAAATTATCTAATTTTCAAAAGGAGAGAAGTAACCTTATTTTCAAAAAGAAAAGTAAAAACATTTTGCAGGGTGAGTACCAGGGATTGAACTAGTGGGCACTAGACCACTGAGCCATATCCCAACCCTATTTTATATTTTATTTAGAGACAGGGTCTCACTGAGTTGCTTAACACCTCGATTTTGCTGAGATTGGCTTTAAACTTGTGATCCTCCTGTCTCGGCCTCCCAAGCTGCTGAGATTGCTGGGATTACAGGCTTGCACCACCATGCCTGGCAGTAAAAACATTTTTGTAATACCTGATATTGAAGATCTACTTTAAAAATTCTAATAGCAATTTCTGAATTGATATTCGTAGTCAGTACCCTGTAATAACAGTAAGAAATTCAGATCTCACTAGGATAAAAACTAGTACAATTAAGATAGATTAAAAGGTAGATAGGAAGACAGAAAATGAAAGATATTAGTTATTTACCATAGATAGAAAACTTAGAGATAATAAAATCCAAAGTGAGCTGCAGTAGTATGCCTAGATAAACATATTCTATCTAATCATTATCTTTCTAAAGAGATATTAACCACAGGTAGACTAAGACTAAGAAATAACAGGTAGGAAACAAACTAGAGTTACTACCAAATTCAGGAACATTAGGCACAGAGCAAAGAAGAGATAGGTGCTAAATTAAAATACAGGAAATGAGGGAGGCTTATACCAGCCAGGTTATATTACATTTTCTCACCTGAAGAAACCGATCAAAACAATACATACAGTAAATACTACTTCTCAGAAATTATGACCAAGTATACTGAGCTCCTAAGAAGCACATAGATATAGGTAGAACACCAGTAGCATCAGGATTTTAGGAAAACCTCCTATCCACAAAAGAAATAAAAATTTCCAGGGTTCTGGCATTATCTTTAATACATCATTTTTAAAAGGTAATTTTTTATTACACTAAAATAATATCATTTCTACTTTTAACTCAAAATTCAAGCAATATTCTACCATAAAACTGAAAGATATCAACTGAAATTATGCTCTGGAGATGGCATGCAAAGCAAATATTTTAACAAATTAGATGCCATTTTTTTATAAATATATAGAAAAGTATGTCACAAACCATTCCCTGGTCTAATATTTAAATGTTTAGTAATCTACCTATCAAAGGCCTTCCTATTTTTTCAAATGTCATCGATATCACAAACTGACCCCTTTCTTTTATAATTGTACTATTTTAATAGTTAGATAAGAGTTCTTCAAGTTTTTCAACTCAGATCATTAAAAATACTAAAATCTATATCACTTCTGCACAGAGTACCTTACCTTAATAGTCTATATCATTCCAGTCTACAACATAAAAAGGACATGGACTTGAAATCAAATTGAATGGTTTAAATCTTCACTGCCTTGTAATTGTATGACTGAAGAAATTACTTGGAGCTATTTATGATATCTACCTCAGTTTTATATACATTCAAGAAAATGGAAAACACCATGTAAAACATCCATTTTCAACTAGAAACTCAAACAATTAATTGCCTGCTTGCACTAATCCTTGGTTCAATTATAATTTCCTCAATAAACCATTACATTTTTATTTTCCTTTGAATTTTGAACTACATTGACAGTCAATATCATTCAATTCAAATGTTAAAACACATGATCTCAAACTACTCTCTTTCTTCATGTATTAATTTTACATAGCCACAGTCAAATTTAATTCACTGAGAATACATTTCCCCCAGAACATTAGATAATCAACATACCCACAGCATGAGGTAACGTATAGATAAGGTGAAGTAAGATAGTACCTAATTTTGAAAAATTAGGAAAGATCCACTGTGAACTGATAATAAAAGTACTATTTATTTCCAGCTGATATATGTAATGAGTTAAATTGTGTTATCTCAAAAGCCATATGCTAAATTCCTAACCCTCACTACCTCAGACTTTGGCTATATTTATAGATAGACCTTTAGAAATAAGGTCACTAGGGGCTGGGTGATAGCTCAGTGGTAGAGCACATGCCTTGCATGCATGAGGCACTAGGTTTGAGCCTGAGCACCATATATAAATAAGTAAATAAATAAATGAATAAATAATATTTTTTAAAAAGGTCACATGGGTGGCAATAAAATCCATATAACTGGTGTCTTTTAACAGAAGTGAAAATTGGGATGCAGGCATATGCACACAGAGAGGACCATGTGAAAACCTAATGAGAACATGGCTATCTACAAGCCCAAGAGAGAAGCCAGGCCCTCCCCTTGTGGCCCTCTGAAGAAACCAACCCTACCAACAAGTTAATCTTGGCTTTTTAGCCTCAAAAATTATGAGAAAACAAACTTCCATCCTATAAACCACCTAGTCTGTGGTACTTTGTTGTGGCAGCCCTAGAGAACTGATAAGAGTATGCAAAGATCTTTCTTGTTCTTTCTCACAGGACTCTGCCATTGTTAAAATATCCAGAATACACTGCAGAGAGAAACGTTAAGGTCACATAGCACTTTTTTAATGTTTTCTAGAAATATTTTTTTGTCTATGCATAGAAGAAACACATGAATATACTAAATTGATATTTATCTCTTTTAACAAAAAGAATAAAGTTCACTTCTACTTTACTTTTTTATATGAACATTTGCTACTCCAACAATTTTAAGTTTTTAAGAAAAAGTCCTCCACCTTCTCTTGAAGCAGTTAAACAAAAACCATACACACTGTCATCTGTTGTGGCCACAACACTTACCATTTGGTTGAAAAGGGTTTTCGCCCATCAAGTTGCAGAGCTAATTTTCTGTAAATTGTCACCTAAGTACTGATACATGAGATCAGTCAATTTTATGAATCACTTTAAGGAAGACTAAATATTAAAACATGGGACTTGGAATTAAGAAATTATTGGGGAGAATTTTGATCTTAAAACTCACCATGTGCCTCCAAACAAGACAGCAAATTATATCTCTTTTCCCTCCTGTAAAATAAAGATATATTATCATTAGGATGGGGTAATTAAACTGCAATAAACTCTTTTTTCCTATAAAAAGCTCAATTTTTAAATTGGATATGTTTGATATATACATAACTCATATAACTGATTCATCCCTAAATAAACCCAATTAAATAAATAAAATGGTGGTTGAAGTAAGCACTTAATAATTGAATAAATACAATGAATTACTAAATAAAAACAATTTTAAACAATATTCTTTCATAAAAACTAGTAATCAATCACCTCATGATGTATTGTTTTAGTAAATCTGACTTTTCAAATGCCAATTGGCATTCATCTTTATTACCTACTTTTCACGTTTCAGAAATGTAATAATTTCTGTAAGAAAACAAAAGTTAAAATAAATTCTAGTTTATTATTCTATTTTTTTAGCAACTGAAAAGGAACAAAAACTTGGTTGGATACATTTCATCATAGACTGATACATTCAAAATATAACTACTGAGATCCACCCAGACTGGCCTCTGCCGCACAGGGCCCAGGCGCGCAGGGCCCAGGTGCACAGCCCTTTCCCAGCGGGGCAGACACTCGCCATAGCCTAGCCTCTGGTGCAGGACCACCCCGTCTGACCATTCGACTACTGAGGAGCCCAGATCCAGCCCAGACTGCCACTCCAGCACCCTGGGTTTATGCTCTGAGTAGGTCGGGTTCATCCCTCCCCCAGCGGGGCAGACACCTCCAGAGCCTAGCCTTTGGCACAAGACCACCTCTTCCTACCAGCAGACTACCACAGGAGGTCAAGCCCAGTGGCCCAGATCCACCCACATCAGCTTCTGCAGGGCCCAGATCCAGAATGCAGTAGCATCCATTGAGGGTCTGAAAGCCCAACATCAAGGTGAGGTACAGACAATCTGCACAGATACCACAAGAATATAGGGAAGAAACTGTAATGTCTCAGATCCACACTGCAAGAAAGGAAGACACATAGACAACATGAAAAAACAAGAGAGGAAAGTGCCCCAAACAAGACAGGACACTATAATAACAGAACGTATGAACACCAAAGTTGATGAAATGTCAGAGAAGGAGTTCAGAAGGTTCATAATCAAAATGATTTGTGAATTAAAGAATGACCTAAATGAGCAAATACAAGCACAAATTGATCACTCCAACAAAGAAATAGGAGAGCAAATACAGGTAGCAAAAGATTACTTCAAAATAGAGATAGAGACTCTGAAAAAAAAAACAGTCAGAAATCCTTTAAATGAAGGATAGCTTAAATCAAATAAAAAACTCAATAGAAAGCAAAACCAACAGACTAGATCACTTGGAAGAAAGAATGTCAGATAATGAAGACAAAGTATACAATCTGGAAAATAAAGTTAACCACACAGTGAAGAAAGTTAGAAACCATGAACAGAACATCCAAGAATTATGGGACAGCATCAAAAGAACAAATCTAAGAGTTATTGAGATAGAGAAAGGCATAGAGTTTCAAGTGAAAGGAATGCACAATCTCTTGAATGAGATAATATGAGAAAATTTCCCAAGCATGAAGAACAAATTGGAAAACCAAATACAAGAGGCTTACAGGACACCAAATGTACAAAATTACAACAGATGTACACCAAGGCACATTATACTGAAAATGCCTAACATACAAAAAGAATAAGGATAGAATCTTAAAAGCCACAAGAGAGAGGAATCAGATCACATATAGGGAGAGACCAATTCATTATCTCAGCAGATTTTTCAACCCAGACCTTCCAAGCCAGGAGATTGTGGAACAACAAATACCAAGCTCTGAAAGAAAATGGATGCCAACCAAGAATCTTATATCAGCAAAACTAAGCTTTAGATTTAATGATGAAATAAAAACCTTCCATGATAAAAAAAAAGTTAAAAGAATTTACAACTAGAAAGCCTACACTACAGAGCATCTTCAGCAAAATAGTTAAAGAAGGGGAAATGAAAAATAATGATGAAAATCAGCAGAGGGAGGGATTACACTATTGGAAAATCTCATCAAAGAGAAACCAAGTCATGTTAAATATCAGAAATAAAAAAAAATGGCTGGGAATACAAATCAGGTCTCAATAACCATGTTAATGGCCTAAACTTACCAATCAAAAGAAATAGACTAGCAGATTGGACAGAAAAAAAAAAAAAGACCCAACAATTTGCTGCCTCCAAGAGACTCATAGAAAAAGACATTCACAGACTGAGGTTATGGGTTAGGAAAAAGCATACCACTCACATGGACTGCAGGAGCAAGCAGGGGTTTCTATCATCATTTCAAATAAAGTAGACTTCAAACTAAAGTCAATCAAAAAGGATAAAGAAGGACACTACATTCTGCTCAAGGGAACCATACACCAACAAGACTTAACAATTATAAATATATATGCCCCGAACAATGGAGCGGCTATGTTCATCAAACAAACTTTTCTCAAGTTCAAGAGTCAAATAGACCACAACACAATAATTTTGGGTGACCTTAACACACCTCTTTAATCACTAGATAGATCTTCAAACAAAAGCCGAACAAAGAAACTATAGAACTCAATAATATAATCAAAAACTTAGACTTAACTGAGTTAAGAATATTCCAACCTTCAATGAGAGAATATAATTCCTTCTCAGCAGCACATGGATTCTTCTCTAAAATAGATCATACACTATGCCACAAAGCAACTCTTATCAAATATAAAAAAGTAGAGATACTACCCTGCATTCTATCAGATCATAATGGAATAAAATTAGAAATCAATGATAAAATAAGAAATAAAATACACTCTAACACCTGGAGACTAAATAATATGCTACTGAATGATCAATGGGTTACAGAACATCAAGGAAGAGATTAAAAAGTTTTTAGTGGTACCCAGATAGAATATATCAAAATTTCTGGGACACTATGAAAGCAGTTCTAAGAGGAAAGTTCACTTCATGGAGTTCTTTCCTTAAAAGAAGAAAAAGTCAACAAATAAATTACTTACCACTACATATCAAAACCCTAGAAAAAGAACAAAAAATCAACACCAAAAGCAGCAGACAACAGGAAATAATTAGAATCAGAGCTGAAATCAATGACATTGAAACAAAAGAAACAATTGAAAAAACTGACAGAACAAAAAGGTTGTTCTTTGAAAAAATAAATAAAATTGACAGACCCTTAGCCATGCTAATAAAGAGAAGGAGAGAGAAAACTCAAATCACTAACATACATGATGAAAAAGGAAATATCACAATAGACACTACGGAAATACAGAAGATAATTAGAAATTATTTTGAAAACGTATACTCCAATAAAATAGAAAATATTGAAGGCATCGACAAATTTCTAGAGTCATATAATTTGTCCAAATTTAAGTAGGATGATATACACAATTTAAACAGATCAATTTCAAGTGACAAAATAGCAGACACCATCAAAATCTACCAACCGAGAAAAGCCCAGGACTGGATGGATTCACAGCCGAGTTCTACAAGACCTTTAAAGAAGAACTAATACCAATAGTCTCCAATTTATTTCAGGAAATAGAAATTGCTGATGATATGATTCTATACCTGGAACACTCTAACTAGTTTTCTAGTTTTCCACCAGAAAACTCCTAGAACTAGTAAATGAATTCAGCAAAATAGAAAGGTATAAAATCAACACCCATAAATCAAAGGCATTTCTGTATATCAGTGAGAAATCCTCAGAAAGGGAAATGAGGACAACTACCCCCTTCTCGATAGCCTCAAAACTAAATGAATAAATACATAAATAAAATACTTGGGAATCAACTTAATGAAAATGATGAAAGAACTATATAATGAAAATTACAGAACTCTAAAGAAAGAATTCAAAGAAGATCTTAGAAGATGGAAAGATCTACCTTGCTCTTGGATAGGCAGAATTAATATTATCAAAATGACCATACTTCCAAAAGCACTAAACAGATTTAATGCGATTCTGATCAAAATCTCAATGGCATTCCTCATAGAAATAGAAAAAGCAATCATGAAATTCATCTGGAAAAATAAGAGACCCAGAATAGCTAAAGCAATCCTTAGCAGGAAGAGAGAAGCAGGTGGCATCACTGTACCAGACCTTAAATTATACTACAGAGTAATAGTAACAAAAACAGCATAGTATTGCCAACAAAACAGACTGGTATTACAATGGTACAGAATAGAAGACACAAAGACTAACCTCCAAAACTACAATTACCTTATATTAGACAAAGGTGCCAAGAACATCATTGAAGAAAAGATAGTCTTTTCAACAAATGGTGCTGGGAAAACTGGAAATCCATATGCAACAAAATGAAATTAAACCCCTATCTCTCACCATGCACAAAACTCAACTCAAAATGGATCAAGGATTTAGGAATACAACCAGAGACCCTATATCTAACAGAAGAAAAAGTAGACTCTAATCTCCATCATGTGGGATTAGGCCTCAACTTCCTTAATAAGTCTCCTATGACATAAGAATTAAAATCAAGAATCAATAAATGGGATGGAATCAAACTAAAAAGTTTCTTCTCAGCAAAAGAAACAATCTGTGAGGTGAATGGAGAGCCTACATCTTAGAAGCAAATCTTTAACCTTTACACATAAGATAGAGCACTAATCTCTGTTATATAAAGAACTCAAAAAACTAAACACCAAAAATACAAATAAACCAATCAATAAATGGGCCAAGGTCCTGAAGGGACACTTCTCAGAAGATGATGTACGATCAATCAACAAATACATGAAAAAATGTTCATCATCACTAGCAATTAGAGAAATGCAAATCAAAACCACTCTAAGATTTCATCTCACTCCAGTCAGAATGGCACTTATTATGCATAAAAACAACAATAAGTGTTGGCAAGGATGCAGGGGGAAAAGGTACATTCATACATTGCTGGTGGGACTGCAAATTGGTGCAGCCAATATGGAAAGCAGTATGGTGATTTCTTGGAAAATTGGGAATGGAACCACCATTTGACCCAGCTATCCCTCTCTTTGGTCTATATCCAAACAACTTAAAAATAGCATACTACAGGGACACAGCCACATCAATGTTTATTCACAATAGCTGAACTGTGGAACCAACCTAGATGCCCTTCAATAGATGAATGAATTAAAAAAATGTGGCACATATACACAATGGAATATTACTCAGCAATAAAAGAGAATAAAATCATAGCATTTGTAGGTAAATGCATGAAGTTAGAGAAGACAATGATAAGTGAAGTTAGCCAATCCCAAAAAGCCAAATGCCTAATATTTTCTTTGATATAAGGAGGCTGATTCATAGTGGGATAGGGAGAGGGAGTATGGGAGGAATAGATGAACTCTAGATAGGGCAGAAGGGTTGGAGGGGAAGGGAGGGGGCATGGGGCAATTAACTATGGTTGAATGTGATGAACATTATTATCCAAAGTACAGGTATAAAGACACGAATTGGTGTGAATTACTATATATACAACCAGAGATAGGAAAAATTGTGTTCTATATATGTAATAAGAATTGTAATGCATTCTGCTGTCATATATAAATTAAACACACACACACACACACATGCACACACACACACACACACACACACACACTCATGGTCTTCTGTAAACAAGGTGTTATGCTAAATTCTAAAGGGAAATACATGAATAAATCTCAGCCACAGTCTTCAGAAATTTATGACTGAATGTCTGTCATTCATTGGACTTAAAAAATTCTGTTAAAAAAAAAACATTATCATAAAAATCACAATTAAACTGCTTTATTTGAACCAAGAATTTATTATCTGTGGGGGGCTGAAGATAGAGTTCAGTGGCAGTGTTTGCCAAACAAGTACAATGTTCTGGGTTAAATATCCTAACACACACAAAAAAGAATTTGTTATCTGTATTTTTATGTATACAGAACAACATAAATTTTATAGAAATTCATTTCCCCTTACATTCCTATAAATATCCCAGTTGCCCAATACCCGTATTCATCCAGCAGGATGACTTTTAACCCAAATTGAACATGATATGACCCTTAACCATACTCTGTTCCCTCAATCTATTTTCACATAACAGCAGGTCCTGAGTTGATCTTGCCATGCAGGTATGTAGGGAATCCTCCAGCTTCTGAGAAGCTCAAAGGTAGATGCAGAAATGATCCCTGGAGCAAATGTAGGCAGCTAGGTAGAACCTGTGAGGTCTAAAGTCATCTTCCATGGCCAACAACCCAGTCAGGATGAAGGGATGAGGCTGAATCAGCCTCTTTCTTCTCAATACAGGGAAGATGGACACAATCAGGTCTGTGTGGATTGCTGATTCCGGGCTCCTAGGGTATATAGACCTTTATGTCTTGTGAAAATGTAACAGGAAGGTGGGGCAGCCTCCATCTCATGGGACCCTTGGAAACAACTGTTAGGACAAAGTGGTTGCCAAGGCAGTGACCTCATTCACTTCCCTGAAGGAAGTGACCTCACCTCACTTCCTTGGTGATGGAACTCTCTGAACTTGGGATCCAGGAGGCGAGGCATCCAGAGGCAGTTCCACTTCCAGTGGGCTCACTTGATTGTCTGTACCAAGGCCAGAGTCATTCTTTGTTGGTACCTAGTGATGTGTGGATAGCCAAATGCCTTGAATGGTCTCAACAGGGGCTTTTCCTGAGAAAGAAGTGTTGGCTCATTGCTGGCTCCTGACAACTACACAGAGATGGCCAAGGAGACCAGAGCTGAGACAGGACAGGCCACTGCTGAGTAACATATTTTCACCCACCAGTCAGAGGACAGAGTGGATAGATGCAGACCAAATACAGGGGTGGTTTGTGTGTCTCAGTGGGTGTGGGTTTCAATTTGTCATTTTGTCTCATGTTCTGAGAACATGAAGAAAAAATGTTTTGTTGGGTTTTTTGTTGTTGTTGTTGTTGTTGGTTTGAAATGGACTGTTAACTAGTTAGCCTTTTTATGTTGGTGAATCCCACTGGGGTTGTGGTTAAAGAGAGTAGAGAGAAGAATGTAGCCGTGAATGTGTCTTCTCTAGTGGAAATCTTTGCAGGACTCCTAATGGCCAATTTATGAATGGACTGCCGCTTGCCTTGCAGATGGGCAACACCTACCAAGATCCTAAGTTCCTGTATTCTTCCTGAATTTTGGCCACTCTCTGAAGGGGTTCGTGGTTTTGTGTCCAAGATGTGTACCACATTCAAGCTCTGTGACATGGCCATGGACTGGATTGCTGAAGGGCATGCCAAGCATCTCAGAAAACTCAAAAATTAGCATGACTGGTAAGGATCTCTCTGGAGAATCCCTGCTTGGATAGATAGTAACCCAAGTTGCATGATTAGGAGCTGTCAGTGCCACAGTGTTCAATTAAAGAAAAGTTTTTCTCCAGGCTTCTTTCTTCCCTATTGTTCTGTTCCCCTGAATTTCAGGGAGGTGTTTGCCTTAGGGCACTCCTTTGGGACTCCTCAAGAAAACAGTTTCAAATGGAAATGAAGAGGCCTAATCTGTGCCTTTTAAGTAAAGTGCTTTGTAAAAGCTGTGTCTGAATCAGACTCTTGGCCCTGTGTGTGGCTGTGAATTACATTCTCAGCACCCAAGGAAACTCAAGAAAACTCCCATGTGTCCATCCCAATCTAAAAGGATGAAAACGAAGTGTACTATTGGATGAAGTCTCTTACCGTCCTCTGGTCAGGCTCCTGACCCCTATGAAGTCAGAACAGGGATCCTCTGGGTCAAATGAGTTGTTGCAAGCCCTCCAGTAACTAGCACACAGGTGTTTGGGTTTTTCATGAGTCCAGTACACATAAAGAATCTACCCCTGGCAGGCAGGAAGCCTCTAATTTGACAAGCAGAGCAGTATGAACTACAGGCCGATTTTATCTATCCTGTTTCTCAGGAAGGGTGTCCAGGCCACCATGACATTTGGCATATGATGGGCATGAGAGCTTACTTTGCACACCATCTAAGACTGCTCACCCTATAGAAACCCCCAGCCAGAATGTTATGATGAGTGTCTGTATGGAAGAAGATGAGGGCCATGTGGGAGTGTTTTTGTTAGAATAGTGGTCTTTTGTGTGGTGGTTGGAAATGATGACTGGGTCCACCTCAGGTTGAACTCTGGTGTGATGCCATTAGAGACTGAGTACTGAAACTGATCTCAGAGAACTATTGCCATGAATTGTGTTGGGATTTTAGAAGGCCAGGCATTAGAGGAGCCTTTGGAAACTGGGATCTAGAACGAGGGTGTCTTTCTCCACAATACTGGGAATCTCAGCCAGGATTTTACATGATTTTGCTGTTAAAGCCTTCTCAGCTATAGTTGAGATCCAAAACTCACAGGAACCTCATATTTTAGACCCCAATGGGCCTGGATTTCTGTGACCTTTCGCCACTCCTTGGGAACCTTGCCTGCATGCGATCTCCAGAGGTTTTACTGAAAGGAGATTCCTCAACACTTAATGGCTCCTGAATGAATCAAAACCCACAGTGTCAACTTCTTCATTCTTGAAATATGGCTAGGCCAATACCATGAAGTTTTTGAGAATCCCATGACCAGAAATCCCTGGAGAACTTTAGATCTCCTGTTGCTCATCATGACTGAACCAGCGATTGCCATTTTTGACTGAGTGGAATTCATGACCATGGTGAAGAACAGAGATGCCAGTGAGTAGGATCCAGAAGGGAACTGGGCCTGGAGCAATGGAGTGCAGGTGTGTGATCCAACATCTGTGGTGGGCCCCTGTGGTTCTGTCATTGGCTTCCAAATGACATGTGACTGACAAGGTGCAGCCAGGAGACCCGAAAATGTAAAGGCATGTGGTTGTGGGGAGAGGATTTGGTGCGATGCTCAGAAACAAGTTGCTATGCTCAAGTGGGAAAGATATATGGGGTAGCAGCCCAGTTTGTGTTTTTGCCTTCAGACCCTGACTCACCCCATGTGGCAGATCTCCCTCCAGCACTGTGTTCTGGATGACCTCTTTTATTTCAAAAACACACACCAATTTTCCATGGAAGATGTAAAAAATGCCATTAAAACTGGGCGGTGAGCCAAAGGCTTCACAATGCACCCATAGAGACATTCATACCCCAAAGGCCACAGTTACCTGCATAGAGAGGACTCAGCTCTGCTGCCTCGTGTTCCTATGGGAAAATATGAACCCATGTCCTCCTGTTCACATAGACTCAGACCAAGCTTTCATGATCTCACTACAAAGGAAGCTAAAACACAAAGCTATATTTCTAGTGCATGAATGTCAGAGGCAGATAGTCAAGAAGTCATTAGGCCAACAAAGTTCCATGTTTGTGGAATGTTTACCCTGTCCTCTACTTTTGGGATCTCTTCTGCCACACCCAAGTTTGTGAGCTCCTCAGAATTTCCAATTCCAGGTATGTATTCACAGATTTTTTTCCTCTTCTCCTCTAATTGTGTCTTCTTTGGGGTGATAGTAATGTCCAGGCATTGTGGTGGATGACAGTGGAAGCTTTTTATGTGCCACGTGTTCCCATATGTATTAGAGTCATTTTCCGTTTTGCCATTTGAAATATTGAATCTCTGACACTAACCCATAACCTTCTAGACTCTGACTACTTATCCTAACATCGATAAAAATAATCCTAAAGGAATAGAAGTAGAGGCATTTGATAGGAGGCATGGTGTATACTTGGACTTGCCTTTTGCTTCATCAGAGATACATATTATAAAACCTGTGACACATTTTTCTCATTTTACTTCTCCAAGAATTTTCAAAATCAACAAATATGTAACTTCCTGACTCCCTGTCTCTGTCGCCTGGGTCACAATATATATTTTTATATACATATATATAATCCTACTGCCATCACAGGTATATTTTTGAGAGTACTCTCACTTTGGTAAATATGAATTTCATGAAGAGATCACTGCTCCCCAATACACTGAGGTAACTGAAAATTCAAGCTGTGGTGAGCTTTATACTTCAACAAGTTTAGACATGAAACAATGTAGAGGAAAATGAATATTTTGGGTACATATGTGAAGGATATATATATCTTCTTATGAATTTCGATCGGCATATATACTATTACATTTTAGTGTATTAAATATATATATATATATATATATATATATATATATATATATATATATTTATATATAGTATGAATTTGCAAACATGAACTATATGTGTCATATACTTATACTACCTTGATTCTTTCATGTCCATCTGTGTGGATTTATAATCAACTTTTCAGAAGATATTTTTCAGAAATATTCATTTTCTTGGCATACATATTCATTTTGGAATACTCAAAATGAACTTCAGTGAATATTGAGTACTAACCCTAATATTTCTACAGTAAGTGACCCAGGTTAAGATCAATGAAAGTATATTCATATGGGACATGATGTGTATTTTGAATTAAATTTTTATTCAAAATTGTTATATTCCTATTTCTTCAGTATATATACATCATAGGATGTATCATTTCATCCACAATTCACAAATTGATATGCATATGATTCACTTTCATTCACTCCCTGTATCAGATCCCATGTATTTCTCCATGTTGCTTTACTTGCTTTTTCATGTGATTTCTTTTATATCACATAACTTTTGAATTCCATCATCATTTTCAAAGCAAAACTCAAACACAGTTTGTTATAATTAGTAACCCTAATATTACCACTACATGTATAACTACTTGGATTGAATGTTTGTATGTGAATACCAGACTTTATGTGTTTAAAATATCAATTCAATCCATTATTTAAAATAGTAACCTGTTATATTTTTTATTCCCCATATGGTCTATTCATGCATCATCTTTATATACATAAACCCAGGGTACACCTATTTTTATCCCCAAACTCTAAATGATAGGGTTTCAAAACATGCTCCCAGAAATGATGGAAGAAATACACATGTCACCTGCTCCATATATTCCTTTCATCACATCATGTTCTGGACACAAAATGCAAAACTCACACTTATCTAATTCTTCTCCCAAAGCCTCATTTTAAAGAGAGCATGGATTACTAAAATCATCTATGTCTGCATTGCCTATTGTTTTCAAATTTCACTTCTATGGTGAGTATACACTTGATTCTTTCAAGGATAGTGTGTTCAACTACCCCTCTGTTGAAATTATCCCTGATCTTATCACTCATTTTGTACTTTGCCTGATCTCCTAACATCCTTATAGATATCTATTTCCCCAAGTGCCTTGTTGTGACTGACTCTTCATGTGTGCTGACATTCCCATTTACACTTCTTCTCTGCATGGTCAGACAGATTTGCAGGGAATTGTTGGGCGGTGTGCTAGGTAGGACTTTTGGGTGCAGGTGGATGTGGGGCAGCTATTTTCCTGCGGACAGTGGCTGCTTCATCCACAAAAGAAGCCTGTTGTCCCCCAGTGGAGCTGTCCAGAGTGATGACCTTTTAATTTTATTATCAGGACCATGAGGCTTCTAGCTGGAATCACACCTCCCTAAGAGGTTGTAAGGAAACTCTGTGAATTGAAATACACATAGTGGTGGAAAGATCTCAGACCAGCCATCCCTTGGGAGGTGGTAGTTAAAGGTTAGTTTCACTCAGTTGGCAGAAAAGTTTTGAGGGAAAAGTTCATTTTCATAACGTTTCTTTTGGCTGGAGATAGGATAAATGGGGCAAAGATGGATGTGCTTTTGTACATTGGGCTAATTGGGTTAGATTGATGAACGTGGTTACATATCCAGGGCACAATATGAGCTAGTTTTGTATGTACAGATTCTTTTACTTCCCACTATAATCTCAGAGGGTAGACATCATCACTCCCCAGTTCTTACAGATGGGGAACTGAGATGTGGATACATTGAGGAGCCGCCCAGATCACCCAGATGGTAAATGGCAGAGCTAAGATTTGAACTGCAGTCTTGTGACACAGTCTCTGGTTGTGGCCAGTATACTGCATTACCTGGACATGCAGGGAGGGTCTAGATAGTATGGCTGGATATGTTCCTGAGCTCTATGGCATTCTGTGAAGCAGTGTCCCATTGGGTGTAAATAAGTTGTGTGTAATGTATATATACTCCTCCTGTCCTACAATAAACGGCTCCCAGTCCTCCTGTATCAATGTACACAAGTTGTTCGTCACCCCCTGGTTATTTTGCTGCAGCCGGACTGTGGCAAAACAATCCATCACATCAACAGACTTAAAGATATAAATCACAAAATCATATCAATGGATGAAGAAAAAGCATTTGACAAAATAATCCACCCATTAATTTTCAAAGCAGTAGAAAACCTATGGATAACAGGAACATACCTCAACATTTTAAAAGCTATCTATGCTAGGCCCCAGGCCAACATCATTCTAAATGGGGGAAAACTTCAAAGCATTCTCTGTAAAAACTGGAACAAGAAAAGCATGCTCTCTTTCACTACTTCTATTTAGCATAGTTCTTGAAAATCTAGTCATGGCAATTAGACAGAAAAATAAACAAAAAGGATATAGATACATAAAAGAAGAACTTAAATTATCACTATTTGCTGACAATAAGATTGTATACCTAGAAGTCCCAAAAAATTTCACCAGAAAATTATTAGAATTAATAAATGGATTCAGACAAGTAGCAGGATATAAAATCAACACCTATAAATCAAATGCATTTCTGTATATCAGTGACAAATCATCTGAAACAGAAGATAGGAAAACTACCCAATTTACAATAGATTAAAAAAAATCTGTGAATCAACTTAACAAAAGAGGTGGAAGACCTATACAATGAAAATTACAGAATGCTAAAAGAAGACCTTAGAAGATAGAATGATCCCCCTTGTTCTTAGATAAGAATTAATATTGTTAAAATGACCATGCTATCAAAAGGTCAATACATATTTAATGCAATTTCAATCAAAATCCCAATGACATTCCTCATAGAAATAGAATAAGCAGTCATGAAATTCATCTGGGAAAATGAAAAACCCAAAGCAACAGCCAAAGTAATCCTTAGCAAGAAGAGTGACACCACTATTCCAGAACATAAGCTATACTACAGAGTATTAGTAACAAAAACAGCATATTATTGGCACCAAGATAGACTTGTAGACCAATGGTACAGAATAGAGCTCACAAAGACAAATGCACTTAATTATAGTTATCTCATATTCAACAAATGTGCCAGAAATATACATTGAAGAAAGCATAACCTCTTCAACAAATGTTTCTCGGAAAATTGGAAACCCACATGTAGCAAAATAAAATTAAACTACTATCTCTCACCATGCACAAAACTCAATTCAAAGAGGATCAAGGATCTAGGAATTAAACCAAAGAAGAAAGAAGAAGAAAACGGAGGTATACCTAAAGAAGAAAAAGTAGGGTCAAATCTTCATCTTGTTGGATTAGGCCCTGACTTTGTTCAATAAATGGGATGTATTCAAACTGATAAGCTTTTTCTCAGCAAAAGAAACAATCAGTGAATTGAATAGGGAGCCATCAAAATGGGAACAAATTTTTATCACACACATATCAGAGCATTAATCGCTAATCTCTAGGATATATAAAGAACTCAAGAAGCTAAGCACTTAAAAAAAAATCAATAAATGGGCCAAGGACCAGAACTTCTCAGAAGAAGATATACAATCAATATAATCAATCAATAAATATATGAAAAAATGTTCATCATCACTAGCAATTGGAGAAATGCAAATCCAAACTACTCTAAGATTTCATCTATCTCCTATCAGAATGACAACTAATATGAAAACAAACAAAAATAAGTGTTGGCGAGGATGTGGGGGAAAAGGTACACTCATACACTGATGGTGGGACTGCAAATTGGCACAGCCAATGTGGAAAGCAGTATGGAGATTCCTTGGAAAACTGGGAATGGAACCACCATTTGACCCAGCTATTCCTCTCCTAGGTCTATATCCAAAGAACTTAAAAACAGCATACTATAGAGACACGACCACATCAATGTTTATAGCAGCACAATTCACAATAGCTAAATTGTGGGACGAACTTAGATGCCTTTCAATAGATAAATGGATAAAAATAAATGTGTCATATATATACAATGGAATATATATATATATATATATATATATATATATATACAATGAAAAAGAATAAAATCATGACATTTGCAGGTAAATGGATGGCATAGAGAAGATAATGCTAAGTAAAGTTTTCCAATCCCCCCAAAACATATTCCAGATGTTTTCTGTTATAAAGATGCTAATTCATAAGGGTGTTGAAGGGGGGAAGAAAAGGAGATGGAGGCAAAAGGAAAAGTATGGGTGTAGGAAAGATGGTGGAATGAGATGAACATCATTACTCTTAAGTATATGTATGAAGATACAAATAGTGTGACTCTATTTTGTGTACAACCAGAGATATAAAAAATTGTGGTCTGTGTGTATAATATGAACTGTAATGCATTCTGCTATCATATACAACATATTAGAAGAAAATAATAAGCACACACATACACACACGCACGCACACAAAAAAAGAATGGAGGGGCCAAGATTGGAATATATCGTAGTTGGTAGTGGGAAGGGAGGGGCGGGAACATGAGGGTAGGAAAGACATTAAAATGAGATGGATATCATTACCCTAAGCACATGTATAAAGGCAGGAAAAGTGTGACTCTGTGTACAGAGACATAAAAATTGTGCACTATATGTGTAATATGAATTGAAATGCATTCTACTGTCATATATAATGAATTAGAATAAATAAGAAAATAATAATTATGCTATTCACATTACATATTAGCTCTTTGATTTTGAAATGGCATCTGTTTTTTAAAGGGAAGAGCATATGTCTATACATGTATTGTATCATTATGTTAAGAACATTTTCTATTTATTTATTTATTTATACTGGGGATTGATCCCACAGTCACTGAACCACTGAGCCATATTCCCAGCACACTTTTTATGTTTTACTAGAAACAGGGTCCTGCTGAGGCTGGCTTTGAACCTAAGATCCTGTTGCCTCAGCTTCCAGAGTAACTGTGATTACAGGTTTGTTTACCATGCCCAGCCATTTTCCATTTTATTGAAATTTTTTGAAAGCTTGCTGCTTAATAACTATAAACATATTTGATTATGTGTAAATACATTAATTTAGACAGTTGTTTGCTGGCTTCATATTAAGTTTCTAATATTTCCTATTTCAAAACATTTTGTGGTAACATTATTATGTATTCCTTTGAATTGTTTTATTTCTTTAAAATAAATGTTAAAAAGTTTATAAATACAGTAAGCTATGGCACAGCTTAATGCTTTAAGAAGCAGCATGCGGGGAGGATTTTAAGAACAAGTTTAGAGACAACCAGGTATTATGTTCTACTTTATTAAATTAATAGAAATTATAGTGCTTTACTTATGAAGTACTCTTATGGAAAAATCAATATGTAATCTAATCGAAATCCTAGTTTGCAATCACCAACTAAGAAGAATAACAAAAATCAAAGAAACAAGCTGGGTGTGGTGGTGTAAGATTGTAATCCTAGCTACTCAGGAGACTGAGAAGTATCACACGTTCAAGTTCAAAACCTGCTGAGGCATTGTAGTAAAAACTTGTTTCATAATTATATATATATATATATATATATATATATATATATATATATATATATATATATATATTAGGGATATAATAGGTATATAGCTCAGTGTAGAATGCTTCTGCGATAAATCTCTAATACCACACACACACACACACACACACACACACACACACACAGCCCAAAAAGTAAATAAAGAACTTTAACGAAATACAATAAAAATAAAATATATAGGAATACAATCATAAACGTGTCTAGAATTTGTGAATTTTTCAATAAACATGATCTTCCATATAGGAATAATATTATGGAAAAAAATGAGAAAGGGAAAGTTATATAGATTAGAGGACAATAGAATCATTTACCAAGATGGCAATATTTTGTGCCCTACTGGGGATCCTAATTTCAACAAAATAACTTTGAAATAAATTAGGAGAAATCATGGAAATAAACATAGATGAATAAATATTAAATGACTGTATTAGTTAATTCAGTCTACTATAACAAAAATATCATAGTTTGGTGGCTTATAAACCCCCAATATATATATATATTTCTCTCAGTTCTGATGGCTGAGAAATCCAATATTGAGCATTGGTAGATTTTGCTTCTCATTAAGATTCAGATTGTTTTTGGTTTGTAGTTGATTGCCTTCTGCCTATGTCCTCATATGGTAGAGAGTGAAAGCCCCTGGTGTAAGGTCACTAATCCTGTTTATGACGGCTCCACTATCAAAGGTAAACTTCCTTTTAATATCACTTTGGGCGTTAGGATTACCATATTTGAATTTGAAGGAGACATAGAGCTTGAGCCCACTACACAATCTAATTTTTGATAAAATTAAACACATATTTTTCAATTTGTAGGTGAAAGCTGGAAAATGGTTTGTTTTATGTTTTTTTATATTTTCATTCCCAATGTCAATTTTTCTTTCCAGGACATATATGATGTATAGAATTTGTATTCATAGTTCGTTGCAGATAAAAGAAACCCATGGGAAGAAATCAAACATGATTGGCTCTGTGTTGATATTTGCTAATGTTGATGATGATCTTCTCTTGGTTTTTCTTTTTGTGAATGTCCATTGAAAAATATTACCTACCAAGTCCTGAAAAGCAGAAATAAAAAGAAATTTAATATTTAGGTGGGGAACAAATACATAGAGCCTTATGCAGTGTGTGTGTGTGTGTGTGTGTGTGTGTGTGTGTGTGTGTGTGTTTATGAGTGTGTGTAGACAGGATTTATCTTGCAGATATTTGAGGAAGAAAAGTGAATCAACAGCTTTACAAATTAGAAAATACTGTTACCAACAATGTACATGTGTATTGGTTTAGTTTCAAACAGACCATCATAACCTTCTTTCATTCTGTCATTCCATAATTGTACACATTCCTGTGCTGAATTTCCCTTCATAATGTTAATAGGATGAGAAAGAAAATAATAAGCAACTAAAAATGAAGTATATAAAAGCCAAAGGGACTCCTTGGTTTAGTGGCCAAAAAAACCTTCAAGTCTTGCATTGGCAGTGAAGAGAAAGTCAAGCACAAAGCTTGCTCTTTATTAGCCTATGTGATTAACTTTAAAAAGAAGATTAAGCCCTCAAGGAAGGTATGTTTATAGCATCCAAAGAAAGAGTTTCACCAGAAAACCTGTGACCTTAACACAGGTATGAAAAATGTGGTAGCTGCTCCTCAGGATTTTCATTGCTATAACTCCTTTGAGACATCTAAATCTACCAAAATGTCCTGTTCCTTTCTATTAAGAATAATTGACTCAATAATTCTGAAAGGTAAAATACCATTTGAGATCTGTCTATACTTCTCTTCTGGCTGCTTGGACTATATCTAGGCTTAAATGAGAACATCAACCATCTCAGGGGCCACAGGGCTTGATAAAGAAAGAAATGAACTACAATTTAAAGAAGCTATGAACCTAAATGACATATGGTAGCAGTAGCTTGTGGTGTATGTGTGGCAATGGATTAGAAGATTCTTCATCAAAGAGACTAGAACATAAAATTGGAAAGCAGAGGCTTTATTTATCTGATAATATCATCTGAAGAGGAAGGATTTAATACATAAGGAGATCTTGCAAACTCATAAGATGGCTTCCAGCACCATGATATGCACAATGTCTAAGCTGAGTAAAAGAGAAATGCGTCAATTATATCAGATGATAGAGTAAAAAGTTCAGGGAAGTGGGCATGCTAGAGTAGATAAAAGACAAGCAAGGTAAATTTTTTTTCTGATGGTCCAGAAAACACACAATTTATTAAGGCCACAAGAATGCACTGATGTGAAAGGCAGCAACATCACCAAAAATTCAATGTAGAATGCTTCTGGGATCAATCTCCAATAATTGCCCCCCACCCCCCACCCCACACATACTCATACAAACACATATCCAAGTAAGATAAATGAAGAACTTTAAAGAAATACACTAAAAATAAAACTCATATGAGTGAAAGCAGGAACATGTCCAGAATTTGTTAATTTTTCAAGATACATGATCGCCCATATGGGAAAAATATTATGTAAAAAAATGAGAAAGGAAAAATCCTATAGATTAGAGTACAATAGATCATTTACCAAGCTAGCATTATCTTTTAGTTTCAAGGCTGGAGGTAGAAAGACTCATAAAACTTGACTAATTGAAAACAGTAGGCATGAATTAATTTTGAAATATGACAATCCAGATGGTGACATTTAAATGACAACAACTAGAAAGCATTTAACCACAGCACTGTTGGAGTTGCAACCCCATGGACCCAATTCATAAAGACTCACAATGGTGGTCAATAGATCTCCAAGGAACAAATAGATTGGTGCAAGACAAATGCACTATTTGGCTTAAACTAGAAGGATAAATCAAAGTTTGGTCACAGCAAATCTGAGGGAGATTATCTTAATAAAAATATTCCAAGCCCTTGCATAGTTTCCAGAATTGACCCGTATTAAGATCCAGAAGTTTTCAAGCAGAACAAACCTTCAGTACAATAACATACGTATACATTAATGATTTCTTCATTCTTTATCTAAAGGGAATCATAGGTTCAGTTAGGTAGCATATTGGGGAATGAGGTTTATTCACATATTTTTAGCACTATTGATACAGGTTCTATGTGATATTAAAATACAGACACATTGAGGCTGGGGTTATGGCTCAGTGGTAATGCACCTGACTCGCATGTATGAAGCACTGGATTCAATTCTCAGGACCACATATGAATATAATACAAGATTTTAAAAAATATGGATATATTGGGAAATAGTATCATAGCCCTCTTACTTGTTGAGGGTATGAGGAAGTCAGGTAATAAATGGCTTATATGAACCACCTTGGTGGTCACTAACAATGAACCTGAATATTTAATAGGCATTAACATACTTGGAAATTGACACACATTCAAATTGGATTCCTGATTGTGATTAATAACTGCCATGATGGAGAAAGCCAAGCAGAAAACTCTAAAACTGCTCCTTCATAACCTAAAATTTCCTAAAAAGTAATTATGCAAAATTTGTGTCTAGTGAGCAAGTCAAAGATGCGGAGATTCATTCTAGCCTGACACATCTAAGAAATCCATGGATGGTGTTCCTTTTCCAATCTCTACTTGCCTTGCTTGCCAAGGAATTTTATTAGTTCATAAACTTGGGTTCAAGTGTTTGCCAACCAGAGGTAGAGATATATGGCGAAAGCTGATAGTTCTAATTGGGCTGCTTTTACTCTCAGCTTTGGTTTTGTTTATCTTGAAGAAACTTTCTCACAATGAATCGTTCTGATGTTTAAACCTATATAATAAATGTGCTGATCTTCCTCTTGGTCAGTCTTCTCCTACCAGAGGCAAGTTGAACTACCAAGCCCTGGCCTTTTGTGTCTACTTTTCTGTCTGATTTTCCTTTTCCTTAATCCCTCAGCAGGGTGCTTGCATCCCTGAATAAATGGTCTTGCAGGATGTGACAACTTGGAAAGCTGAGGCATGAGGATTGTGAGTTCAACTGAGCAAGGCTCTAAGAAACTTGCAAGACCCTGTCTCAATAAATAAAATTAAAAAAATAATTAGATTTGGAGTTCAGTGGTTAAGTACTGCCCCTTTGTTCAATTTCTGGTCCCTCCAAAAAACTGAGGATTTAACTCAGAGGCACTCAAGCACTGAGCTACATCCCACCCTATTTTGTATTTTATTTTATTTTTTAAAGAGAGAGAGAGACAATTTTAATATTTATTTTTTAGTTTTCAGCGGACTCCACATCTTTGTTTGTATGTGGTGCTGAGGATCAAACCTAGGCCGCACACATGCCAGGAGAACGTGCTACCACTTAAGCCACATCCCCAGCCCTATTTTGTATTTTATTTAGAGATAGGATCTCACTGAATTGCTTAGTGCCTCTCCTCTGCTTAGGCTGGCTTTGAACTCACAATCCTCCTGTCTCAGCCTCTTGAGTTGCCTAGATTACAAGAGTGCAGCACTGTGGCTGGCCTCTTTGTATTTCAAAGAAATCATATCCCTTTTCAAAGGAGTGAGGGTTAAATTTACATGTCAACTTGACTGAGGCATGTGACCAAACTTTGTGCTGAGCCTACCTATGAAGATATTTGATAGCATAATAGATTAACATTTGAACAAGTAAATGAGCAATGAAGATTGCTGCCCATAATTGTGGGTCTCATTGAATTAATTGAAGACCTGATTAGAACAAAGTTAGAGTAACAGGGGTCCCCTGCTGCATGGCTCCTGATAGTACAAATCTTTCCCACTATCAAAAAAACCTGAACCATCTACTGTTCTTAAGCCTGCTGATTTTGGGTGTGCAAATTATACCATTGGTTCTCTTGAGAGTTTGTACCTTGCCTTCTGCAAGTCTTGGGACTTGTCATAATCATTTGAGCCAATTCTTGTGACTTGTCATAATCATATGAGCCAATCACAAATGTTTATTCTCCTACTATTTTTTTTCTCTTCAGAAACCTAAAACAGTAGGATATTATCTGATGAGGAGATTCTTTTATAAAGAGCTGCTGTAGGGTTTTTCTTAGGAATGATGTTCCCTTCTCTTCAATATGCAAAATATGGTCTCTTTACATACTCCTCACCTTAAGATATCTGATTCAGGAAAAGCAATACATAGACAATTGATTGACTGATTGACAGATTTATTGATTCAGGAAACCTCTGTGTTTCTAACTGTATATCACACATACAATAGACCTCACCTACAAAAGCAATTATTCACTTTAAATGCTGTATAATATTGTATTTTGATATTTGATATCTCCCTAGTATCTAAGCAATATTTCTCCAGGATTCACACTGTTTTTATTTTATCAGTCTCAGCCTGGGCTATGTTCCAACAGTTTTCCTTCAGGGTAGGTCTTTGTCGTTCTGAAAAAGCACATTTGTTTTACTTTCCCTGAAACCTAGGGATGTATGCTGTCATATTTTGATCTTCACTTTGATCACTGTGTTCTCTGGTACTTTTTTAGAAACATCTGAACCCTGCACATTTATTATGGCATTTCAGATTGCTCTAGATCTTTTGGAGGGCAAGTTTTTGTCTGTCATTCCTGAGTCTTCTTATCTTTTAGACTTTCTGTTTATTGTTTCTCTTCTTATCTGCTGCTGTGTAGCAGGCAGCCCAAATCTAAAGTCATGGAATGCGTTAGCCATACCAGCTACTCTCAGAAGCTCTTTCGAGATTTAAGAACCTCTCATGTAGCTTCAGTGTAAGGATTCTGACTGTGGAAATATACAGGGGAGCATTCCTCTGGTGAGCAAACTCTTGGGGGGTAACTGGCACTCTGTTTCCCACCCTTAGAATGCCCTGCATTTTCTCTTAAGAACGTGTAAGATAACTAATACATGTGCTGTGTCTAACTGCTGGGCAATGCCACTAGAGTCTTATTCGCCTCAAACTTGATTTTAGGCACACAGCTCCTGGGAATAAAGGAACTCTCTTGTTAGACACCACAATGTTTCACTAAGACTAAACCTGTCCACATAACAGAACTTAATACAATGGAATTTCTTGAGAGCTACACAAATCTCCTAACATCTCACATTGCAACTTAGTAATGTAACTGAGGGATCAGCTGCATAATGTTGCTGAGACTGATCCTGCCTAGTAATACAGTGAACAATATGTACTAATGATGCCAATGACCTAAATAGTGATTGATATAAATAAAGCTTGGCAGCTTGGCCTCTCTGCCATCTTTCCTGCCTCTGCAACTTGTCTCAGTGTCTCCTTTTTATTTTCCTTAGGCTTTGGGGAATGTGTCACCCAATAGTTACCTTTTTGTGCTAACTTATTTTGTCTTTTTGGTACTTATTATAGGATCTAGAGAAATTTTAAAAATTGCTATACTCATGACTTTTGTAGTTTAGATTTAATTTTAATCTTAATTGGTAATATTAAAATTGTATATCTCTTTATCTCTTCTAAAAATCTAGTTTTTTAAATGTGTGTTTGTAAAAGGAAAATTTCATATTAATGAATTACATCATATAATAGTTGTATATTCTGCATTATATAATGCATAATATGCATCATTCATTATATATTTAACATACTACTAGATTAAATAGTCTTCAATAATTTCCAACAGAAAATGTATAAAATTTATTTTTACTTTAATGACGTTTTTTAAATTTTCTTATTAGTTATAGATGGAATTTTTTTTAATGTGGTGTTGAGAATCGAACCTGATGCCTCAAACATGGGAGGCAAGCGCCCTATTACTGAGCCACAACCCCAGCCCCTAATGCATATTTAATTAGTTCAATATTCTCCCTAATTAGACCATAAGGCAATTAATTTGAAGTAATATTTTATTTATTTTTATAATACAAGTGACTAAAAATAATAACATATAAATCAGTAAACAAAAGCAGCTAAGGGTCTTGGCTTTCAAGAAATATTTATTTTCATGGACTCCATTTTAAATGTAATGACAGAGCCAATCAATTGCACATAGGCTTACTGAGTAGCAGAATTAGAAGAGGTTTTCATGTGTAAAACATGAGATTACATTTCACACTAATGTGTCTCTATTTAACCTCTGCCTGAGTACAGCTAAACAGAAAATAGTTGCTACTTAAAGACAATCATTAAAAGTTTGCCCATATTCAGCTATAAAATCTTCTTTAATGCCAAGATTGAGATTTTCTTCTTAAAATTTTTACTCAAGTTTATCTTTTGTTTTGGAACCACTTAAAACAATCATTTAACTTTTTTTCACTGCAGAGAGAGTTAAAGAACATAAACAGTTTTATCACAACAAAATCATTCTCATTATCTTAAGTGTTTTGTAAAAATTTTATCATGCAACAGTCACAAAAGTTTATTCAGATAGATCTTTTCATTCTACAATTTTGAGGGGAAAAAAAAGAAGGGCACATATTCTACTATTAAAATCCAACCACCATGAATCTATTCTTTATGAAAAATAGCATTGAGTTTGTTCAAAATTAGATAATTAAAATTCTTCCTTAAGACCTTGTTTATTCTTTTTAGAGATACAGGATAGTAGAGTGTAAAGTGTATTGTGACATATTATACATACATGGAGTATAACTTCTTTTCTTTGATCCCATTCAAGTGGTTGTACATGATTTGGAATTTCTCTGGTTGTGGACTCATATTTGAACAAGGGAAAAGTTACCAAGGTTCTCTTTAACAGATGAATGGTAAAGAAAATATGGTATACACGCACAAGGGAATATTATTCTTCCTTAATGTCTTGATACACATGCATTGGCAATGTTGTCTACCTTTATTTTCTTCTAAATTTGTCTTTAAAAATAATTTCTAGTGGAAGAAGTTGGGGGGAAGGGAAGGGAGAGAAAGAGAGAGAGAGAGAGAGAGAGAGAGAGAGAGAGAGAGAGAGAGAGAGAAAGAAGAGAGAGAGAGAAAGGAAGGGGAGGAAGAAAAAGGAAGACTTGCTGTGAAAAATGGTTTCCCTCATTACTGTTTGTAACTGTCTACACAATACAATGTGCAACTTTGAGTTTCCAAGTTCAAATTAAAATATTTTTGATGCACTTATGGTTCCTGTTTCTAAGAGTGTAACAATATTCAATATCATTCTAAGCACAGTAGGTGAATTGTAAATACCTACATTTACAATCTTAATCTTGTCATCTGTAAAACTGACTATCATAGAGTTGGAAAAAAAAGATAACTTTAACTTTTACAATCATTACTCTTGAGTCATTTTTTCATGAGTTAAAATAAAATTCTAATTTTTTATCTAATTAAATTGTACGTTACACTATCTAATAATAATTTGTATCTCATTAACGTATTTTGACCACAGATAATATACATTGCTTATATTACTAAAGGTTGATTCTCAAATTTACATGGCCCTTGCTCTTTTCATTTTGGATTTTTTTTTTTATACTTAGAGAACAGCAGTATTTATTACCATGCAGCAAATGTTGTCTGGCACAAGTATTCACACTTTACCTATGATTAATTCGTGTAACTCCCATAAAAACCTAATGCAAATACACATTGCAATTTCTCCTCTAGTGACAGTGCTGCGGTCATAGGGAGGTTAAGTGACATAATCAAAATGAAGAAGTTCGTGGATGGCAGTGCCTGGGTTTGAATCCAGGCAATTTGGCTCTAGACTCCATGCTCAATGATCAGTTCTCATGTAAGAATTCATTATTTTAAATATTCACAGTCCCTAAAAAGGCAGCTTACATTAAGTACCATTTGTTTAAGAACTTATGGCACATGACACCATCTATCATGACTATTGATTCTACTAGCACTCACCTCGTGAACATATACAGTGTCTTCAGTGGCACATATTTATACACACATAAAAAAATCACTGTTTGTGCCCTGTCTAAATTTCAATTTATTAACTTTAGGGAGAAAGTGGCTTGACAGTCTGTAGTAAGACAATTCTGAGAGCTTATTTATGTATGTTTGTATAATATATGTGGGTGTGTGCATGTGTATGTGTATTAACATTATATATATATATATATATATATATATACACATTTTTAAATCACCTAAAATCATCATGTTTCATACCCTTGCTTAGAATTCTTGAAAATAACATTTTAAAATTTTTTTTATTCAGGATTTGTATTAAAATTATTTTAAGGGATAAAAACATAAAAATTGGACATATTTGTAGAATACTTTGTTATATTGTTATATACATATGTACTACATAATGTTTAAATCAGATTAATCACAGCTATCTTTTCAAACATGTGTCATTTCTTTATTGTGAAAATTTTCCAAGCTCTTTCTTCTAGCTTTTCAGAGCACACAGTGCATTATAATTATCTGTAGTCACCACTACTGTGCAGTAGCACACTTTAGCTTCTTACTCCTATTCTGCCTTTGCCCTCCAAGGATAATCTGAACCTCAGCATCAGCAACATTGCATGCAACTTCTAAAAAATACAGACTTTGAAATCTCATCCCAGATCTATGAAATCCTTATTTTACCAAGATCCCAGACAATTCATATGTACTTTAAAATTTTAACAACTGCTTTAAAAGTGTTGAATGGATTCTAATATCTAGTAGCCTACATTCTTCTGTGTTGTACAATGTGATAGCCTCTAGTCATAGTGGTGTTTACAGTTAAGTGTGAATTATTGAAAATGGAGCAACACTGAACATTCAGTTCTTCATTAATACCAGCATAGTTGTGTTCATTAGTTCCTCATGTTGAACTAATGTGTTCATTAATTATTCACATGGAAATGGGTATAATCTAGATATCAATCATAGAGAATATCCCCATCACTGCTGAAAAATGTATTAAAGGCACTACTCTGGATCAAAGATGAACACTTTATTTCGTGAAAATCAAGAAATAAACATTATAGTTTTGTGGTCTATGTATAATCTCTGTTGATGCTCCTTCTCCCCCTTCTTCTATTTCTTCCTCTTTCTCTTTTTTCTCATTTTTTGAATAATCCTTTAATAAATGTGAAAGTACTTGCTAGATCGTGAATAACACCTGGGCCATAAGATGAACCTGGTCTACAAGTCATAGTTTATAGGTACCAAATATTTGTGATACCTTAGCAGATAAAATATGTGCTTGGGTAAGAATATGGAAAAAAGTACAAAATATCATGTATGTCTCAAGAATATAGAAAATCAAATGATAAACTAAACTTGTAATTTGTTTCTTACTTGTGAGATTTTTAATTTAAAATTTTATATAAATAATTCTAATAAACCAGGGGTGATAAAAATATATTTTGAGTTCTACCCAATCCCAGAATAATCCTATAATCAAGCATAGCTGCACCAAGAAGGGAGTAGAGAGGATCACTCTAAATTGACAGCCACTAGACATTTGTCCATGGAGATACAGTATAGCTATATCAAGGTACAATAATGATTATATAAATTTGAAACAACTGTTCACTTTATTCCTTATCCTTCCTTACAAGGACTTCAGAATCTTATAAAATGTTATATATTCAATACTTGAAATATTTTTTTTAAGAAAAGGTATGCTATTCTCCTGTGAGCATGTACATTCTGCCTCTTTCTATCATAGCTCCATAGTCCTAAAAAATCCATTTCATGGTTAATTCTTCTTGAGGTTACACTAAAGTATAGTGTTCACTAGGCAATGAACTAGATGTTTTAACATAACCTGTTTGCTTAAGTTTTGAAGATATACATAGCAGTTCCACCCTATTGAACCTCATAATTATATGTGTGTGCCTATCCATGCACTGGACTGTAGTGAGGATTCTTTGCATTCAAAATGTAGAGTCTCTTACTGAAACTAGCTTTCAGGGGTTAATCTAATCTCCTCTTTGAAATATTTTCTTTAAGAACGTCTTCTGCTCTACTAGAAGAGGTTTCTGCTGAAACTAAATACTCTGCTTTCCAATGTTCCTATACTTTTCTGATTCTTAAAATGAAAATAGCCCAGAATGAGTTGACATCTTGCAACATTAACATTAAGCAAACAATTGAAATTATTTAAAAAATTGTTTCCAAATTCTTGAAAACTTACACATTTAAAACAAAAGCACTTTTATGAGATGTGCATTATTTAAAAAATAAATATAATATTACTTAATGGTTAATACAAAATACATAAAGTTCAAATAGTGAAACAATAAAGCTTTTTATTTTATCATCTTGTTGACAATCTTTCAGAATAGTGGGGAATGGATAATGCTTTAATACTAAAAATACACTTTTCTATCTCCTTTGGATTCATCATCTCATTCAGGTATATTGTGTTCAAACTAATCCCTGCTATTAAAAACTGGCCATAATGTCTAAATAGGAATAGAATTTTACTGCATGTAGGAAAAACTCTTCTATCTCAGCCTCATTAAATTATTTGTCTCATTACGTAAATTGTAAATGTTTTAATAGTAGAGTTACTTGAAATACATAATGCTACGGACAAGTAATTATATTGTAAATTGTATTATAGCATGTTTGCTGTTTCAATTTTACTCCTTAGCCAGGAGGTATAAAATTTATGGCTAAGTAGTCAAAGTGTAATCACTTTAATAAATGTGCCATACCTTGCATACATTTTCAAGCTTCTAGTCATTCTAAGAATTGTAACTATATTCCAAAAAATAATTTGACTTTTAAATATCAAAAGTTAATTGAATTTTAAGATTATAATATTTAAATAGAAAGGTAGTAACAGTTTGGAAGCATATGGGAGAACACACAGATGCAAGTTAACTAAACTAGTTTTTTAAAGAGAGAGAGAGAGAGAGAGAGAGAGAGAGAGAGAGAGAGAGAATTTTCACATTTATTTTTCAGTTATGGGTGGACACAACATCTTTGTTTTTGTATGTGGTGCTGAGGATCGAACCCAGGCCACAGGCATGCCAGGCGAGCGCGCTACCGCTTGAGCCACATCTCCAGCCCAACTAAACTATTTTCATGTTATACTTGTTTGCTTTAAAACATTCATTATCACCAAAGGACACTAAATATGGAAAATAATATTGTATGGATATATTATATATAAATATAAGTATATATAATATTAGTATGTATATTTACATGTATAGAGGGGAGAGCTCTTTGGTCAGAGAACATGAACAAAAATGAGATCGTACATGAAAATAACTACAAATACCTCTCAGAATAGATAGAGACACAGGGCAAAATCTATTGCACACCCTCATTGCTTGCTTGCTAACAAAGACATTATGCTTTGGCAATAAAGGAGTTCTACTTCCTGTAAGAGCAGCTCATTATTTGACAGAATAGTTATACTGTATAATTACAAAGATGGAAGCAAGGTGTTCAAAACAGCAATATTGCTGATAGAGATATATCCCAGAATGTAAATAAAGAAATTATTGTGTTTATCACACTAAGAATTGCCTATTTTTTGTCTTCTCTACATTTCATTATTCCCACATGAGTGTGAACTGATAGCTGCATGTTTCAGAAGAAGCACACAACTGGGAAACAAATCCGGTTACAATTTTATCACAAAACCTATGATCTCAATGTGTCCAGGTAATCCCCATGAACTTCAGTGTTCTCATGTGAAGAAAAGAATTAACTTTACAAGTCTGAGACTGCATTCTTAGGAAGGCTAGCTGCTCAAGCTGGCCCTTGGCTAATTTTGCCTGGGGATTTCATGGGCAAACGGTTTGTTATAGGACTATAAAACTTTCCTCAATGATAAGAATGGTTTACTGGGCTAAACGTATGGTTCATGCTGATCATTTATTTTCACTCTAGGAGTCTGGAATTGTGGTATGTGTTAGTCAGGATGTTGGATGTATTCTGACTCTGTATGTCTGTATTTGCCAGGACAGTTTTTAAGCATTTCCTTCCCCCTTCTCCTTCTGTACCACATTTGGGAAAAGAAAATAAGAAAGCATGGATTTTCCTTTCACTTTTAGCATGCCAAAGGTTTGAATAATGCAACCCTTACCCCAGACTCATCCCAAACCATCATAAGAACCCCAAGACTTTTCTCCTTTCTAGGAACTGCTAGGGTGCAACCCTCCTGTCCTCCCCAGAAAAACGCTTATGTCAGTATAAATCTCTTTATATACACCCACCCCGTGTGTGTGTGTGTGTGTGTGTGTGTGTGTGTGTGTGTGTTTGGCGTCATCATTTTCTATATCCAATCCAATTTTAGGGCAGTAGTCCATTCTGCTCTTTAGGTTGACCACATGATAGTGAGTACCTACAACACTAGCCCAGCACTCACTTTAGAACTGATTCTTTATTGAACTTTTCTTATGGACATTTTACACCTGTCATGTGTTCTTGCTGAAGAACTGTCTGTCATCCATAAATTCACTGGGAGACAGCTTTTAGAAGCTTGACCTTGTTCTTATATACTTTGCCCATAATATTTCCCTCTGTGAACTTCAATATCTGCAATTTTACTAAAATAATCCCATAACTTCAATTAAAACACGTTTTGAGTGCTGTGAAACCTGAGGGTGTATAACAAGACCTAGGGTTGTCTTAGCAATATCTTTATAGCACATGGATATGATTTCAGTGGAATGAATTAGACTCAGAATTGTACATAGTCCTTCTCTTGCATGTCAAATGCACACTCTGGAGCCCATTGCTGAAACTGATTGTGACATCACATCTGTCTACCAAGGGATATTTCACAAGGAGGATCTATTGGTGTTTTTCCTTAGACTTTCCCAACAAGATCCATTTTGTTTATAAAAACACATTACAATTGTGAGAAACACCAACATATATTTGTCATCTCACTGTAAATACGTGTTCTTAAATATTTTTCTAATAAAAATAAATGTTAGAGAAAAAGTTAACAAGGATTTAGAGAAGTATTTCTGTATTCTTCTGAAAAAAACATTGAAATAAAAGCCCAAACACACCTTCAGAAGGCCTTTAAACACACACAATTTTTGCATTTGTGAAGATAATTATGAATGTGATTTAGAAAAGTAAATTCATATGAGACTGATCTTGAAAAATGCACAGCCTCCTGTTTCCATTTGCAACATTGTTTTCATTATGAAAGCAATATATGTTCATCTTATCCATGTAAATTTTAGGGAAAAAATCTTTTAAAAACAAAATGACAGGTTTATAGTCAATATTCTGGGATAACTTGGTCAGGATTTGAGTACATTCTGCATGTGCAAGCCTTCCTTTATTTTCTTCTTCCTCTCTATATGCAAATTAACTCATTAGTAATGATTGTTAAATACTAATCACTTAAAAAGTATGTTATGAACATTTCAAAGTTTTGTTTTCAAAACATGATTTTTTAATGATGTAATGTCATAGTTAATGCTGATAGTCTCTTTTATTATTCTGGAAAAAGTAGGTACAAACATTCAAAAGGTAAAGGCTATCAGAAATAATTTTATGCCAATGCATTTGACAGCTTTTGTGAAACTGATAATTTTTGAAAAATACAATGTAAAAAACAAAAAAGCAACAAACAATCTATAAATCTGATGTCTGTTAAATAATAAAATAAACTATAAAATATTCTACAGAAATAATCCCTAAATTTAAGCCCAAATGGTTTCCTTAGATTTTTCCAAATATTTATGAAAGGAATGAACTAATTGTGTGCAAAATTATACAGATAATGAAAAAAGAGCATCCATAGATCAATTATTTTATTAGGCCACATAACCTTGATCACAGTAACAAATAAGTATATTTTTTAAAAAGAAAAAAATACATAAATATTGCTCTCTTGAACATAGACTTAATAGCCATTCACAAAATATTAGCAAAAGAAGTTAGAGTATAAAGACATGGATAAAGTCATTTAAGAAAGTGTCTTAATTAACAGAGTTGAAAAAAAATATTTAGAATTCATAAAATACTCACTTTAATTTACATCATTATTTCCCCCCCAAAAATGTCAAGGGTCCTATGATTTCAATAGATACAGAAAGATCATTTTATAAATAATGAATGCATTTGTGATATTAACAGTTAGTAAACTAGAGAGGGTGACCTTTTGTCCAAATAAAGATTAATAGCATGTGACACCTATGATATATAATAATGAAATATGAACAGTTAACTGAAGTCTGATGAGAAAAGGAGGCCTGGAAATGTAAATGCTATAAAACATTTTACAGAAGCGGGTCACACCAAGCCTAAGGGCCAAAAAAATCCTACCAATGCACCAGACAGCAAGATCCAATGCAGGCCAATACAATTGACTGCAAGACAATACCAAGTACAAAACAATCTGTAAAAAATAAAAAGCATTTTCTTTGGAAAGGAAGAAGTAGTTGTTATTTTTTTTAAATGTCAATATGTACCCACCAGAATGGAATATATCAAAGAAAGGCAGAAGAAAATATAAGGGAGGACCTGAACTGCTTGATATAATCAGCTGTTGAAAGAGAAAATTGGTAAACTTTGTCAAAAATGACCTTATGTATACCTTATAACTATGCCTTGCCTTTCCAGTTAAACGCTTAACAGAAATGTGTTGACACTTTTACAAGATGATGAGCACATGAAGGTGCTATTTATTTCTACTCCAAACTAGAGATTCTGTATGTGCTCATTAACTTTAGAATGGAGATTTTTTTATTACAAATATTAATTCGTTATTAGGGAGAACAAATTTTAAATGCAATAACAGTACATAAGAATCACAGAAACATAATTCATATTAAAAATGCAAAAAAAAAATCCAAAAATATTTTCTGTAGGAAAAAAAATCATACCAAAGAAAACTCAACTTTGACATTGGAAATCATTGTGGTAGTTGGGTTTATGGCAAGAAAGAAACAAACAGAAAGAGGACTTTAGGATGCTATTAAAATTTTGATTCTTGAATTAATAAGATCCTGGTAATTTCTTCCTGATTGAGATTTTTAGTGAAATTATTTTCTGTACATTTTTATCAAAGCAATGAGACTATGTATGCTAGTCCTTATTGTGGCCTCTTCTCTCCAAAATTCTTGATGAACATTGATTTCCCAATGTAATGATGTTGAGAGCTGATGATTGAGTCATTAAGAGTGATTGATTCTGCTAAATAAAAATTACAAGAAATCATGGCTTTGAACTAAATTTCTACACTGAGTCCCAAGAGGCCAGATGAAAAATCAAAAAGGCAGAATCATGCTGAAGTTCCATGTTGTCAAATCAAGACTCAGTTATATCTGACCTTCCAAGAAATGAGGATATTGAAATGTAACCAATTTCTCAAAGAGGCCAATAAAAAATGACAATGGTGTCCCACTATTTTAATCTTTACAGACTTTTACTTTCTTAATCCTTACACAATTTAACTGAAATAACATGACATTAAGCAATCATTTATTGTTGTGTTGACCCATCTTTTTATCTTCACTTTATAAGGAAAGTAACCTTAAAATGATCCATCTGCTTTTCATTCTTTGTTTGTGAACATTTTAACTCTTCTCTGTGACAAATACTACCTCTTCTACTCAGCTCATTGGAACACTTATTTTATTTTTCAACAAATAGTTTGGGACTGGGACTGTGGCTCAGTGGTAGCGCACTTGCCTAGCATGTGTGAGGCACTGGGTTTCATTCTCAGCACCGCATATAAATAAATAAAATAGAGGTCCACCAAATAATTTAAAAATATATATTAAAAAAAACAAATAGTTCACTGATTCATGAATTGAAAATAAACTATATTGTAGTTTTGTTGTTGTTGCTTTCCTCCCATTGACAGTGCCTTTCTGGTGGCAGTGAGTTCTGGCTCTCATGGGTCAGGAGCCCTCACTGTGAGAGGGGGTTCTCATAAAAAAATGACCAGCTTCCCTAGCTCATGCTCTTGCTTCCTCTTTTTCCATATACTCTCTTTTGCAAGTGCCTGCTGCCCTCTGCCATGAGGATTTTAGCAGAAGCTAAACAGATGCCAGAATTATTATTTATTTGGAACTACACAACAATGAGCTAAATAAGCCTATTTGCTGTATAATTTATCCAGCTTTAAGTATTTTGTTATCATCAGAAAATGGACTTAGAAAGGTCTTTATTTAAAATTTTGATGAATATTTATTAAAAATAAAATTTTGTTGTGTACAAATCTCCTAATTTGATAGAAGAGACTTATTTTAAATTGATTATTATTGATCCAGATAAACACTAATATCTCCTGGAGTGAAACAGAGTTCAATAGTTTTAATTTTCATACATAAATAACTTGAGAAAATTTTTCTACCAAAAAAAGAAAGAAAGAAAGAAAGATAAATGGAAGAGGCAATGTTTTCTTTTCACAGTGGTGTCTGTCAAACCCTGGCTATTTCTTCTGATTTTTGACATCATCAATAAATATTTTTCATAATCTTTTCAGGTGGAAATGATTTTTATTTCTCATTCAATGTATTGAGAACAAAGAAATTGAACTGATTTTTTTTTATATATTTTCCAATTGTTATCAGTTAAGTAATATATTTTGAAATGTTCATTTGTTTGTTATGATGAATCCTCTCCCAGGACTTTAATATTTTTAATTTTAAATATGTGAGAGAAAAAAGAGAGTGGAAAATTATTAAAATGTAGGTGAGAAAATATTGGCAGAGGAATTCCTATAGTGATCAGCTTTAAGAGAGAGTGTCAAGGATGAGATTAAGAAAATTAATTATTTTAAGACACTTTGTGGTCTCATGAACTTTGGAAAGGTTCATAATTCCCGACATAATCATACATCATTTTAAAGACTGCTGTACTGTTCTGACTTTCAAGTTGATGACTATCCATAAATCCAATGGTTAAACATTCTGTAGCAGTAAAGATTGTTCCATGAAAGAGGAGATTCACACCATAGGGGGCTGAAGAAGAGATAAAAGGGACAAGCAGTGGACTTTGTAGAGGAATGGAGAGTCAAGTGGGATAGAGTGTGAATATAGTGCTTGACTGTTCTGCAGTGACAAGAGAGGGTTGGGCAAAGGGAGGGAAAAACACATTAAAACAATATAACTAACTACATTGAAAATATATTCAGTGACTGTCCATGGGATTTATTTTAAATAAAATTATTATTTCATTTTACCAAATCAAGAGAATAGTTTATATAAAAGTTGGAGAAAACAATTAAAATGGCAAATATGCTTATCTCAAGATTGCTTTCCATTATCACAAATCATTTGCATTCTTAATGTAGACATAATTTTAATTTTAGGTAATTACTTTAATTACTGTTTCTATAATGCATTTAGTAATTACTATAATGCATTTAGTATTTCTATAATGCATTTATCTATTATATATATCTGTATATATATATATATGTATGTATAACAAATTGTTTATTATTCTATATATGGTTTAATATGAACAAATTCATTAATCTTTTCTTCCATTGTGATATACATCCTTCTTACATAAAGTAATAGTATTAATTTTTTGACATATTGCTTTCAAGTGTAAAAATAATACTTTATCTGCCATGATTAATTATTTTTTTCATGTTTTCTTTAACTAGACACTTAGCTTTATTTGGATAACATTTTAAAAGAATGTTTTAGAACTATTTTCTAAAACCAAAGAAGTTGTTTAAAAAGTTTATCCATGTTGCCATTCTTATTTTATAATTCTTCTCAAGGATTTTGAATATCATCATGGATATATAATACTTGATAACACTTTGTTGTGTAGACTAAATGTTTGTGTCTTCCCAACGTTTAGATATTGAAATTCTGACCTCATTATGATAGTGTTAGGAGGTAAGGCCTTTGGAAACATGTATGGAACCCCCAGGAAAGGGATTAGTATCCTTAAAAGATCCCCATCCTGCCTTCTTCTTCTTCTTCATGTTAGGAAACAGGAAGAAAATCACCATCACAATTCAGGAAAAGATACTGTCTGCTGAAGGCTTAACCTTAAACTTCCCATCATCCAGAACTGTGCCATGTAAATGTTATTTAAACCACCCCATCTACTGTATTGTGCACCTGGATTCATTGAGAGATTTATTTTTTTTGATATACACAAGCACTTAAATAGTGTAAATAATGATACCATTGTTGCTTAGCTCAATCTTTCTTTGCATGGAGGCCATGCATATACAGGTTACTGAATAAATCCCCAACAATATGGCTCCTACTGTAAACTCCTAAGAATTTCTACATAGGAAATTCAGATATGGGGAGAGGTTTCTCTTTCACATTGGTTCTTGCTACTTTTTAGTGTGTTTTCCTCTATATTCTCTAAATTATTCTGTCTTTCTATTCTGGTAAACTAAGGTTACTTAAGGAAAATTTTACCTTTACTTTGCCTTGGTATAGGAGTTGCTATAATGTCTATTCCCTGTAATCTGAGAGAGATAAAATAGAGAAAAAAATAAGAACAAAACACACAAACAAAACAGAAAGAGGGATGTTTGCCCTTAGCTTTGGATATCAGCTTGCAGAGACACAATTTGAAGTGTTCCATTATGTAAAGGAATAGAAAAGAGATGATATTGTACTGTTTAACTATGAATAGTTTCCCCTAATTTGGAAATAATTGTCTTCTATCCAAACAGCAACAATTAGATCATTTTCTTGAAGAACTCTATTTATTTTCTTTTTCTTTCTTATTTACAGTCATGTTTCAGCCTTGACAGAGAAGAAACTTGTAGCAAAAGTCGAACAGTGATTTATTAAACAATTCACTAATAAAGGAAAATCTTCATTCCTTTATTAATGTTATTATTTGCTAAACAACAGGTATCAAATATTGTAGCTGAATTTGTTTGGCTGCCCAAATCAACCCTTTAAAAGTTAACTTTATACTTTGTGCTAACTTGCAAAATGAGATTCTAATGAGGCTATGCTTATTGTCTAAAATTGGTTTGCTAAATAATTGGCCACAGTAGGTTCAAGTTCAAACATAGGTCACTATGCGTTTAGCATTTTTCCATGATTACATACTTAAATATGAATATTAAGTTAATATTGAAAACCTAGCCAACAAAAACAATACTAAATAACAAATAAATATGTAACCATTAGAAATAACAGTATAATGAAAAACAATAAGTAATTAAAGCTATTACCACTTACAAAACTTATATGTACTTAATTTTCAATACTATCTCTATGTTTATGTAAGTAAAAGCTATAAGGCATGGAATTGGCCATCATAGAAGAAGATCAGGGTTGTCTCTCAGTAGTAGAGTGCTTGCTAACAGCTTACAAAAAATGGTGCAAATTAATGTTGAATTTTCTGAAAGTCTTCACTTTGATCTCACACTGTTTAGCTCTTAACTTACCAAAGCCCAGTAACTGTTTTAAGAGACAGATTTGTTCACTCATTCATGTGTCTTTATTTGTTTTTGTAAGTGTATAAACCCTAAGGTGTGGGGCACTAGTCTTGATCCTCAGCACCATATAAAAATAAATAAAGATATTGTGTCTATCTACAACTAAAAAATAACAATAGGGATACTCTGGATGTAGTGGCACACACCTGTAATCCTGTGACAATGGCTTGGGAGGCTGAGGTAGGAGGATCATGACTTCAAAGATAGCCTCAGCAATTTGGAGATGCCCTAAGCAATTTATTGAGACCAAGTCTCAAAATAAAATAAAAACGTCTGGGGATGTGTTTCAGTGGTTAAGTGCCCTTGGGTTCAATCCTTGGTGCCATTAAAAACAAAAAAAAGAATAGACATGCATTATGGCATTATCTTTTGGTTTGAACAAAAACAGAATTATTAATCATTTATTACTTTGTAATACATTTCTGAATATGCATTATTATTATTAGCTGCATATAATTTCTGCTTTAATCATAAATTGAAATGATTTTACATTTATCATAAAAAATACCACCCCCTGCCCAATTATTTCTCTTTGTTAATTATCAGTTGTATACGTTCAAAATTTGAAACTAAGGCTAAAGTGTGCACAGTAATAATTTCAATACCACATCACACTTTATTTTAGAATCTCACCTTGCAATTATTTAATAAACTAGGGGAATGTGCCTGTGTTGGTATTAAGTATTTAATCTGAGCCCAGACTATGTGAAGTATGTGGTAACATTATGATTTTTGTCCTATAGAAAAGATAGTCCCAGAGTATCTGGCTTAATTACCTGTAATAATTCACTACTTTACTGCCAACTTGGCCACATTACTTTAATATCCTTTATTAATATTTCTTTCACAACGACCATCAATGTATAGTTTTCCTAATTGCTCTTTGAATTGTCATGGTCATTTTACTGGTTCTATTATTAATGTGTAAATAAATGCTTGACACATTTTTCATGTCATACTTGTACAAGAGTCATGTTTTTTTTTTATTTTATTTTAGAGAGAGGGAGAGAGAGAGAGAGAATTTTTTTGATATTTATATTTCAGTTTTCGGTGGACACAACATCTTTATTTATTTTTATGTGGTGCTGAGGATTGAACCCAGCGCCCTGCGCATGCCAGGCGAGCGCCTTATCACTTGCTCCACATCCCCAGCCCCATGTTTTTGATTTTTAAAGATTATATTTTACTAGTATAAGACCTGGTGATTTCTGCCTAATATTTCCTACATTGTATTACTGAGTTAATTTTTATATTCTGCATCCATAATTGGGGTTGATAAATCAAAGTGTCCATTGCAGGTTTTCAAAATGTGTAGCTTTTTGTGGTTGACCAAAAAAGAAAATAAAGAAAATTTTTTTTAAGATCAGCTTTTATTCCCATATGATTTTACAGCTCACAAAAATAGTGCAAATTAATGTTGAATTTTCTGAAACTCTTCACTTTGATCTCACACTGTTTAGCTCTTAACTTACCAAAGCTCAATAACTGTTTTAAGAGACAGATCTGTTCACTCATTCATGTGTCTTTATTTCTTTTTTATAAGTGTACAAACCCTAAACCCATTTTTATCCTGTCCCTCTGGCTTAGTTCTTTATTCTCTCTAATTGGAAGTTCTTTCTTCCTCTCCGCTGTCCTAGCTTAGTTTGCAAAAGAATTCTGCATCAAACTGCATCTTCTTATACTTAAAATTCAACTTAGCTCATAAGAATTCAGCCGTGAGCTTCTCTTATCTGTTAGAAACCAAGCTACTTGTCCTCAATGATATCTATTGAGACCCTATACACATATTTAAGTAAAAGACAACAATAAATGAAAATTTTAAATTGAAGTAGTTCATCTCATTTATAAAGCACAATAAACAGAGCATATTTAATAAAAGCTTTTTCTATTGAAAGAAGTGTAAACATGAGGGAAAAAAATATGCAGGTTTTACTTGGATTAAGGAGCCAGTGTCAGGAAATGATGTCATTTGCACTGTGAAATATTCATTACAGTTGATATAATAGTATGCTCTCTCCTTTATTGAGAAGATCACATTTCTATTGCATGGAGGCAGTTTTTTGACATTTCACAATAGAAAAAGAGTAATGTTCTGAAACTACCTTAATTGATGTGAGCACATGTTTTTTTTTTCATATATGCACTGGAAGTTCTGAGGTTTGACAACTGGCAGCAGGTGAATTGTTACACTTGGAAATCATTTGTCCATCACAACAAATATGTCTTGCAGACACTCCATGAATATAAACCAGAAGATCTTATTTCTTATCATTAAAATAATACAAGAACATTTTGGGCTAACAGGAGCCTTTTTTTCTTCTGCAAATTACTATGTGGAAGTGTTTGCTCATTTAAGAACTAGTACAAAATTTGTGAAGACTTCTTCATGTTTTCACTTGCAAAGTAGATTGTACTTTCTGAAAATTCTTATAAGGTTAATTATTGAGAATATTATTTCTAATATATATTATCCTTTTCTATACTCTATCATATAAATTCTATCCTTTTCTTTATGTATATATGTGTGTGTGTGTATATATCATATTTTATATGTATATATGTATATATACATATATAAATTTAATAATATAAAATCAAACATATATACACATTATTCTTATCTCTTACAAAAAGTGAGGAAAATAGTTATTTTAGATATTTCTACTATATTCGCTCACATCATGTGATTTCAGAGAGTTTATTCTGAAAATGGGGATAGAATTAATTATTTTTAAATATTACATTCTTTGTATTCCAAAACAGTTACATTGCTATTTTATTTCAAGAAAATATATCATGTGGTGTTTGGTCAAGGGAGCAGAACCACTGAGGGAGATAAAAGGGATTTATTATGGCAATATGATATCATAATTATGAGACTGAGTTAAGCAGACTGCGTAAATCTGTTATCCAAGCATCTGGTGCATTTCCTGAAGTCAGCTGGGCTTGCTGTGAGAGAGCAAAGAGGAGCATGGAAAGGGGGTTTCCAGGCAAAATGTAATAGTGAGTTGGAACCCAGGGAAATGAACTGGAACTTGTGTTTTTCCCTAACAACTTCTATTCTCCAGCTCCAGCAATGCCAGCAACTTGCAGATTTGGTAGACTTTACCACAGAACTGCATATGAAGCATGCATAGCAGCTGAAGTTGAAAAACAAAAGGAACTGATGGAATAAAATTCAGCTGCTACACTAAGGAGATCAGCAGAATTTAGAGGAAATGGGACCTTTGAAGCCACAGTCCCCAAGAGAGTGAACCAGCTGAATTGTGACAATGTGCTCCAGCTGCAGCAGCACCTGAACTTTCTGTGCTTCACTCTTGCCTATAAAGAGTGTGCAAATTTCTCTTATAGCCTAACTAAGAAGCATGCCACCATGGCTTTCTGGTATCTATTTTTTTCCCATTTTTTATTACCTTTATTCATCTATCATTTGGCCAGAATATGGCTGGATAATAATTTTCAGAAAATTAATACATACTTGTGCATCATTTCTCTTTAAATATTTGGACCCTTGAGCAGGTTGCTGTGATTGTTGTTGATGGCATCATTGTTTATGCTGCGGTTGTAATGTCATATTGTCATTGTTTTTGTTGTTGATTTTAGGAAAATCTAACTTCAGACTGGGCCTTATGATATCACTTTTTTTTCCCTTATAAAGATAGTTGTGGGCATTAAGTTGATATTTGATTCAAAATTTTCATTTGATATAGTTTGATGTTGTCTCTTTCCATTTTTACTGAAGTGAATTAGCTATTTTCAGAAGATTCATCTGTATTTCACATCATAATATTTTTATTCCCCTCAATAAATGAGAGTTTCCATATGTGCTAGAAGCTTATTCATTTAAAAAAAAAATATTAGAAGTCAATATTCAGTCCTATGCAGCTGTTACTTTTTTATAATTTTGTTTACAATTTTTAAGAAAATTTTAAATTTGTCATTATCTATTAAGGAAATATTTGGCATTTCAACGTGTCTTTTACCAATATTATTATTTATGTAGCTTTTCTGGATGAGTTTACACATTTCTGTTTTGGGCGATTGTTTAAATTTGTCTCTAAAATTTTTTAAAATCATTTGATATTTTCATTAATCTGATGACATGCTTACATAAATATTCATATAAATACTTTTACTCTGTCTTCCATTTTTTTCTCAATTCTTAAAAATGTTTTGTTCGGCACATAATATTTATACATATTTATGAGGTATGAGTGATATATTGATTCTGGTTACATTGGGAAATAACCGATTCAATTCACAGGGCCCAAACTTCTTTTATACATTTGTGTATTTGTGTATGTATGTATAGCTAAAGAACCCTTCATCTATTCTTAAAATTTTTCATTATACAAGATATTATGATTAACTATAATTGTGCTGCTATAAACCTACAGAATTATTTCTCATACAGAGCTGGATATCTGTATCCTTTGGCCTACATCTCCTCACTTCCTTCTCCTCTCCACTCCTGGTACTACTACTTTCTGTTTTTCCGTATATCACCTTTTAAAATCTTATATGTAAGTATATAATACAGTATTTTCCTTTAAGTGCCTGACTTATTCACCATGTGTAGTGTCCTGCAGGTTAATCCATGTTGTCACAAATGACAGTGCTTCCTTCTGCTTAAAGGATGAAGAGCTTTCCATTGTTTCTATTCCACACGTTTTTATCAATTAATCCATTTGCATCAGATAGTTTCTGAGGAACCCATACAATATTTTCCATAATGGTGAAACATTTCTTACTCCTATCAATAGTATACAAGTGTTCTTTTTATCCTCACTGCCAAAAACATTTCCTTTTTGATAATAGCTACACCAACAGGGGTAGGGTGATATCTCATTGTGGTTTTGATGGACACTTCTCTGATGATTAGTGATGTTGGAGACCATTTCCTATAGCTGTTGGCCCCTTTCATGTATCCTTTGAAACAATGTCTTTTCGCTTCCTTTTCACAAGTTTTAATCAGGTTGTTTGTAATTGTATGATTTCCTTACCAGGTACTTGATTTATAGGAGTTTTCTCCCAGTTCAGACTGCTTTTTCATCTTGTTTATTGTTTCCTTGACTGTGCAAAGGTTTTACCTTTAACTAGTTCCACTTGTTTATTTTGCTTTGCTGTCTAAGTTTTGGATCATATATTTTTTTAAAGAAATCATTGCTAATGCCAAAAAATGAAATATTTCCCTCTGTTTTCTTTCAGGAGTTTTATGGTTTTACATCTCTATTTGAATCTTAGTAAATTATTCTGTATTGTTTGTTAAGGGTCAATTTTCATTGCTTTGTCTATGGATAGACATTTTCTCCAGCATTGTTTTTCAAAAAGACTATGTTTGTTTGTGTGTGTGTGTGTGTGTGTGTGTGTGTGTGTGTGTGTGTGTGTCTTATGGAGAATATGTTAAAAGCTACTTTACAATATATATGATTTTATTTATTGCATTTATCTCTAAGTTCTGTGTTCTACTTCATTGCTGTATGTGTCTTTTGATTCCACTACCACATTCTTTCAATTAACATAGCTTTGTAATACAGTTTGAAATCAGCAATGTGATAGCTTTGCCTTTCTATCTCAAGACTGTTTGACTATTAAAATTTATTATACTCCCTTTTAAATTTAGAATTTTTTTCTATTTTTTTTATTTCTGAGAAAAAATCCAAGAGAATTTTATTACTTAGATCATATTGGATGGCAGAGAAATTTTAATGATACTAAATTTTACAATGCACAAATAATATCTTTCCATTCATTTTTGTCTTTTTAATTTCTTTTATTAGTGTTTTATCATTTCTAGTGTTAGGCTCTTTCACTTATTTGTTAAATTTATTGCTAAGTATATTATTATTATCGATGCTCTCATAAATGTATTTTTTAAAAATTTCTATTTGAAAAATCATTATTTGCATAAAGAAATGTAATTACTTTTTGCATTTTTATTTTTAATATGATATTTCACAGAATTCATGAGCATATAAACAAAATTCCATAACAAAACATTAATAAGTATTATCCAATATTATATCAAATTAATGGCATAGTAAAACCTAGTTTTACTTATTCTGAAAAAGCAAGTCTGGTTCAATAATTGAAAACCAATTAAATTTATACCATCACACCCTGAGTCTAGAGAAGAAAAAACATGATTATATCAATCGTTGCAGAACAAGAATTTGAAACAAATATTATGTATTCATGAAATAAAATCTTAACAAGAAGTAGAAGGGAATATACTTGACTAGAAAGTAATCTACAAAAAGTTAATTGCTAACAGTGGCTAATGATGAATGGCTGCAGACAGAAAGAAGACAAGGGTGACTACTCTTAGCACCACTATGCAATATGGTACTGAAGTGCTACCAGGAAATGTACGGAGAGAGGAAAAAGGAGAAAGGAAGGGAGAAGAAAGGCAAAAATATCCACTGTGAAGGAAAAAAATCTCTAAGAAGTAGCACAGAATTTTGATAGGCAATTTAAACAAGGAAAATAAAGCAAGGACACTTAATAGCTACTCAGAGCGGCATACATGGAATAAAATGCACACACACACACACACACACACACACACACACACACACTGAACTGCTAGTGTAGCTGAGGGTTAGAGCAGTTGCCTAGGCCTATGTTCAATCTTCAGGACACTTATATACATATGTACATCTATATTCACATGCAGGCATACATATGTATATTCCCAATTTGTGTTTTTATGAAAATGACTGTTTTCTTGAAATTAAGAAATATATCACTAACCTTTGTTACATTGTCAATGATAAGAAAATACTGTATGCTTATTTTAATAGATACAGAAAATTAACTTTGTAAAAGCCAATACCTTTTACAGAAAATTAGTAGCAAAAATTAAAAATAGAAGCTAGCTTTCTTGAACAAATGAAAGTATTTACAAAAAAAAACTAAGCTAATATATTGAAAGCTTTACTCCAGAGACTGGGAACACAAATGGATTTTCTATATAATTACTTGACTGAACCTTTTTAACAGCAATTGTAGCTAACTTATTAATGTGTGAAAACATACGTTCTTCGAAAACAAGAGGAAAAAAAGGCTGTCATATTTTTAGCTAATATGATTTCATAACAAGAAAAAAGAATATTTTACATGGAATCATTAATAAGACAATTCAGAAAGTTATTGAAAACAAATTCAAGATAAAAACAATTGTGTAATAATTAGGAAGACCTAGCAATTCACTTCTGAATATATACCCAAAAGTTGAAAATAAGATCTTGAATACATTGTGTATAGCAATGGTCATAGCAGCATCATTTGCAATAGTGAAAAATAGAAGCAACATAGGTGTGTTTGAATGAAGAGGATGACTGGATAAACAAAAGGTGATATTTACATAAAATGAAATATTATTCATCATTTAGCAAGAACAAACTTTCATCACTTGATATAGCATGAATGAACATCATGGGTGTCATATTAAGTAAAATAATCTAGTCACACAAAGACAAACATTTCATGATTGCATTTATATGAGTTTTGCAAGGCAGTCAAATTGAAAAAGGCAGGAAGTAGAATGGTGATTCTCAAGCACAAGAGAAATGGGGCATGTGGTGTGGAGTTGTTAATAGGTATAGATTCAGTTTCTCAAAATGAAGACAGTTCTGGATATTGCAATTGAAACAATATGAATGTAGTTAACACTATTAAACTGTTTGCTTAAAAGTGGCTATGAAGTAAAAAGTCATGCTCTTTTTATTTTAACAAATTTTAAAAATCAGGGGAATTTTTATAAACCAGGGGTGAACATACACCTTTTTAGGAAGATACGTTTTTTTTTTTTTTTAAGTCATAGTTCCTCAAATCTCCTAGGAATACCTTTCAGAAAGTCACTCAGTGTGGTATCTCCTAAATTTATACAAGTTGAATCCTTAGGTAAAGCTTTTTATATATTTTTTTCAGAATTATCAATTTTCTATGAATAAATCTAACAAAAAACATGTAACACCATATATATGTATATAAACTATAAATTTCATCATATTAAGAAAAATCTAAATATGTGATGATTGAAGTCTTTTTCATATCATGTATTGAAAAACTAAATTTATGAATTTTCTCCAAATTGATGTACAGATAAGCACAATTCATAACTTTTCTGTGTATGTGTATATTAACTGATACTGCTTTTAATAGTGTAAATAGAAATTTGAGTTAGAATGGTTAAGAAGAAAATAATATGACAAAGTCACTCTTTCAGATACTAAAACATATCATTTACCTATATCACTTAGAAAAAATTTAGTGCCTGTTCTGAGATATAAAAGAAAAGTCCTAAAGAAGAATAATGAACCATCAAAAGATCCGTACACAGAGGGACATCGCTATGTAGGAGAAACTATATATTGACCTAGAAAAGGCTGACTTCTGTAACTGAGTAATGTAAGGAATATATAAATATATTTCAATACTGGGCATTGACTTCAGGGGTGCTGTACCCCTGAGCTGCATCTTCAGCCCTTTTTGTTTTCTGTTTTGAGACAGGTCTTGCAAAATTATTGATATTGGCCTTGAATTTTACTATCCTCCTGCCTCAGCCTCTCAAGTCTGTGAGACTAAATTCATACACCACAGTGCCTGGCTGAGTACAATTTTAATAATAGGATATTGCCCTATACAGTTATCTCAATGTATTAGAGTAGTAAAATGAGATCGGGGAATTGGGATAGGGAAGATTAAGGGAGGAACTTGGAAGTGAAATTGAGTAATATGGTTGTTCTTAAATGCCACAGTGAAAACCATTTTTCTGCAAAATTACTATTATCAATAAAAAGTTGCACTATTACTGTATAAAAATTGATTTTCCTTGATTTTTCAGAATTGATAATTTTTCTTTTTGGAGGACCAGAAAGAAATCAGATTATTTCACAGTCAATTAGGTTGGTCTTTCGAAATTATCATAAATAGGACTTCATAGATGTAGGAATATAAATTGTTGGTAGAAAGAAAATAATGAAAACATTCTATAAGTTAAGAAAAAGAAAAAGAAGAAATGAAAAAAATAATAAAAAACAACTGCAATTACCACAAATCACAAATGTTAAGTTTTAATCTTTATAAACTTTTTTGCTTACTCCAAATTACCTTTGAATCTAACATAACCCTTAATGGAGCATATATATTTTAATCCCATTGTGTTAGTTCTCCTCTTCAGATTTTTCCCTTTCTTGAGTGCTTGCTTTCTTGTCTTCCTTACAAAACTAATGTATATGCTGTAAGCACAAAACTTGACATGCTAGGCACTCTATCACTGAGCTCCATTCCCTATCCCACAAAGCAACATTTTTTCCCCTAGTGTCATAAATAACAATTATATTAAATAATAGTTTTCATGTTGGAATATTCATATTTGTTGTATAATATAATTTCATTCCCTAATGTATTTCATCATCCCTCTTCCCACCCTTGACTACCTAATAATTTTCCTTCTGCTTTCATGACATTCTTTTTCATTGATATTTTTCCCCTGTAGCTTCCTCTTATGAGAGAAAATTTTCAATAATTGTCTGTCTCATTACACTTAACATGGTACTGACTGGGACAACATTCTTCTAGAGATGATATAATTTTGTTCTTTATGACCCAAAAAAACTCCATTATGCATATTTGTAATGTTTTCTTTATCTATACATTGATGGACAGCTGGGTTGATTCCATAACTTCACAACTGTGAATTGTGCTCCAATATACATGGGCATGTATGTATCATTAAAATATGCTGACTTTAGTCATTTTGTAAAAATACATAGGATAACATAGTTGAGACATATGGTTGCCCTATTTTTAAAACTTTTTTTGAAGATTCTCCTTGTTAATTTTCATCATAGCTTTTCTAATTTACATTCCTACCAACAGTGAATATTATGGTTTAGATATTAGATGGCTCCAAAAACTCCATGTGACACAATGCAAGAAAATTTAAATGTGAAATGATTGGGTTATGAGAGTTTTAACCTGATCAGTGCATTAGTCCCCCGATAAGGATTGACTGGATGGCAACTGTAGACAGCTAGGATGTGGCTGGGGGAGGTCGGTTACTGGGCATGTACCTTTGAGATATATTTTTTATCCCTGGAATTTGGAGCTGTCTTCCTCTGCTACCTGGTTCTATTTTTGAGCTACTTTTCTCCCTCACATTTTTCTTCCATGTTATTCTGCTGATCCTTGGACCCAAAGCAGTGGACTGAGACCTCTGAAACTGAGCACCAAGTAAACTTTTCATTGTCTAAAATCACTCTTGTCAGGTCTTTTGGTCACAGTGTTGAAAAAGCTGACTAAAACAGTGCATATGGGAAGATCATATCTCTCATTTATTACTACAAGTACAATTTAGAGAAAAACTAAAATGTTAACAAATTATAATTATGTCATCTGATCCAAGTTAAAAAAATTCCATTGTTACCTGTGATATCAATGTGCATATCTTAATATTGCTTGCAAGGCACTAGTTTCCTCGGATATACATAACAAAATGTCACAGACGTGGTGACATGAACCAGAAAAAGAATTACCTCACAGATGTGGAGGCTGTAAATGCCAGTTAAAAGCACCAGCATTCTTCTAAAGTCCTTCTTCTTAACTCAGAGATGCATGTCTCCATGACCTCCTATGCCCTTACTTTTGTACCCTGGAAACCTACTAAATTAGGAAACCAACCTGATGAACTAATTTTAACCCAATTAGTTTTTCAAAGGCCCTGTCTGCACACATACTCATATTCCGAGGCACTGGGTTAGAGATTCAGCATATGAATATTTTAGGGGAAAAAATTCTGTACACAAAATATGATTATTTTAAGTTCAAATTCACTTCAGTGTTTTCAAAGTTTTAAACCCCATATCTTATTATAGCCTTTCCCTTTCCATCAGCATAGTTTGATATTTAAATTTAAAGATTATAAAATTTTGTATAATAAACAAAAATAATAATAATTTTTATATATAAACAAAAATAATAATTATTAAAATCTTTTGCTCATTGGTTTACTCAATATAATCTGGACTGCCAAGAAAAGTTTTAGTATCATAGCAAAATGGAAAATTCGATAAAGCTGTTTAACAATCTACATACTCTTTGTAGTACCATTTACCCCGTCTCCTTTTAATATCTGGTTTCTTCTCAACTATGCTATTTCCTAACAGTGAATTTTGGCCAGATGTTACACTTTTCTCTGATCTGTAAGAATCCCTAACAATTTGTCAATTTATTCCTGCAATTATCACTGGAATTCTAGTCACTTCTAGAGAAATAAGGAAATAGATATAAAAAAATGGCCAAGTTTCATGGCAAAAAATTAACTCGTAAATAAAACTTAGAAATAAATAGATACAATGTAGGGAATTTCGAATTTAAATAAATATTATTTAAAATAGTTCAGTAAACTTTAAAGATAGAGATTTTCTAGGAAATTTTTCAAATATGAATATAAATTGCTAGTAGAAATTTACTGTGTGTAGAAATGTAGAAATCTTTCAAGGGAGGTAGAATAAAAATAAATAAATAAATGCCAGGAGATAAAAACTTGTCCAGGTTTTTTCAAGGACTATATTAATAAGAGTAATGCAAGTGAAATATTTAATTATATGAGGAAATTTTGTCATAGTGATAGAAGAAAGCTTTTTAAATTTTGATAAGGACTTCAGATTTATTTTACTAACAGAAGAATTTTTTTAAAAAATAATATAATACAACATGTTCTTGTGGTATTTTATATGGTCAACAATAGAAGGAATAGTGAAAGATGTGATTTATTTCTCTCACTATAGGGAATACAGACAACTGAAGAAGCCAAATCCATAAGTGGATGTAAAATAGAATCCAGCCTGAATGACATAAGTTAGATGAGAGCTGAGCTGTTGTGTTTTTTCTCCGTGGATAAATAGGGGATAGAAGCAAAAGATGGTTCACCAAGTAAGCAATAAATATTAAACTTTATTAAGATCATTCTCCCTAAAGAGAAATGAAATTATGCCATTTGCTGGAAAATGGATTAAATGAAAGACTATTATGTTAAGTGAAATAAGACAAATTCAAAAGGTCATGTATCTTCTCTTATGTGCAGAATCTAGAGAGAATAAAAAGGAAAAGAAAGGTGGAGGTAGATCTCAGGAAATGAAAGGGAGATTTGTAGAGGAAAGAGATCAAAATTGGAAGATGAGGAGGGAGTGTGAAAAAAAGGATCACTCCCTCTCATGGGCCCATGAGGCACTCTTTCTTTCTCTCAGTATTCCTCCCCCTACAAAATTTTTCTTGGTGTCAGATTGTGTTGGAATGGCCACAGCCATTTGTGCCTCTGTATAAGGTATGGTTTGCCAAATGACATATGGAATTTGGCTTTAGTATGATAAGTCTATGTGGTTCACATCCTCTTCTGATTTCCAGCTATACTTCTCTGCACTGTGCTGATCTAGATCCAGAAAGGATTTTTCTCAGTAAATGTGTTATAGAGTCATGGGTACCCTCTGTAACATTGAAAGGTATTCTAAACACGGTGTATGCTAGGAACACACATTGAGTTGCTTTGGAAAAAATAACAGAAATGTTGCGTGTTGAGCTATTGGAATGATAAAAACCTAAGTATATATATGAGAGAAATGACAGTGATATAGTTCACAAGAGTGATGTGGCATTGAATTTTTATTATCATTATTATTAATAGAGAAATTCAAGTTTAATAAGAAATTGGTGTTATTCCCTTAGAGTGTAGAAGAAAGGAAACAGATGTTAGAGATCTATTGAAATATGTGAATATTTCAACATATGATTTAATTTAATAAATTATATATACCTTTATTATAGGACAGTCTCTATTGTGTCATTATCCTTTTGTAGATAAACCTATTAGAAAAATATAGTTATACCCAGTTCTTACCTTTGGAAAACCTGAAAAGAAAATCAGTGCTTGTGGATACTTAATTGATCCTTCTAGAAGTCCCTCCAAACTCATCAGAGTTATATAATATAGCATGAAAACACATCATAAGAAGCAGAATGAGGTATCCCTTCTCTGATCTCAATAAATTATAATATTTTTGCTTCTTGAGTACTACTTGGGGCAATAAAAATGAAAAAAAATAAGTAGCCAGGCGCTATGGATCACTATATGTGCAATCACATGAAGCTTTTTGGTTCTTTCCCCTTACTGATGGATTACTCCTTGGAGCCCATAAATTAGGCAAACTGCCATCAATATATTTTATAAAAGGCAACATTAATGAAAATATTTTTTTTGTTTTGGACAGAGAAGTGGTTCTATACTTTGGTAATGCAGAGTGATGTAGGAAGAAATATGACCCAGACTTATGAACTTGCATATTTAGTTAGTAAGTATTTACGTCCTTTTGCCCAAGTAGTTAATCTTTGTAAGCCTCAGTTTACTAATCTGTGTAGTAACTTATCCAGATTTATATTAGCTAGATTTATTTATAGTTGAAAAGCTTATGATTCGATAAACATACTAGGACTTAATTATTAGGGTTTCTAAATGGGATTTCAGTAAACTAAATGATTTTGTTTGTTTGTCTTATGTACCAAGAATTGAACCCAGGGGCATTCAATCACTGAGCCACATATTTAGACCCGTCCCTTTTTAATTAATTTATTTATTTTAAATTTTAAGACAGTCTCTTCCTAAGTTGCTTAGGGCCTTGCTAAGTTGCTGAGGCTGGCTTTGAACTTGCAATCCTCCTGCTTAGCTTCCTGAGCGACTGGGATTACATACTGTCATTAGGGACCTTACTTGTCCTCATTTGAGTACAATGGAATGTTCTGTACAATCGAACATAACCCTTCACCTAGAACTGAAGTAGAAAGTTGAAAGTGTCACATAGGAAGATGGAAACCACTTCCCAAGTGAGTTAAATAAGATTCCCAGTTCCATCTACTGCAGGACTCAGAGCAACAATCATTCACATAGGGATCCAGCAATGAATAAATGTGAAAATCTGGTTTTATGTGATGTTTGAAAATCAACAAATGCCTTTCAATTAAGATATTTCAACATGTTTTGAAATCTCATGATAAATTAATAATCTCATGAATAGTGTCATACCATTCATTGCAGACATACATTTCAGCAAAACAATATAACTAGTGAAAATTATAAGTACAGTTTACAGACCTCTGGAAATTAAAAAGGAGTATAATAAATGCAGAAGTTTGTCTTTGAGTAAGTAAATGATCTTTTTTTTAATAAGTCTACAGTGTTTGAGCCATAACTACCTTCTTATACCATAAGCTCCACACAAAAAATCTTCATTTTTCAGATACAGCTAAGAACACAAGGCTTCCTATTCATTGCTGAACCAGCCAGTGACTAAAGTATCTTTCCAGAAAAAACAGATAAACCCCTGTGACCAGCTGTTTTCATCCATACTACTTTAAATCTCAGAAGTTTTAATTCCAAAAAGAACAACTAAGAAGCTTGAGATTCTGTTTGTCCATCTAGCCCAACATGCAGGGTGGAAGCTCCATCTCAGGAATGGCAGACAATGTGTATGGGATCCAAACAGACTTCACTGCACTTTGATAGTGGGGTTGCAGTTAGATGCTCACAAAGAAAAGTGCAGAGGACCATAGACTCCTCTATTTTGGGGTACCCCACACATACAGAAAAATTATCATTGCAAGAGAAGAAGCCTACTATAACTGTGCCCCCAATTTGGAGAAATGGCAGAGTATTTGTCCAGAGGGAAGCCTCTGAAACTATTCCCAACTTCACCCCCAAAATACTGTCTTTATTTAAAACAGAGATTGGGGAAGATTAATTCTGAAGCCCCTTTAGAATATAAGAAAGTTAGAGCAAGATGGTTAACTTCAAGAAGTAACAAGCTAAATTTCATGTAACACGTGTATCAGAGAAAGTCAGGTGAAAGATTTCTATAAAAAAATGTGTTAGATCAGAATAAATCTCAAAGATTAGGCAGAAACAATAGCCATGAAGAGGTGCCTAAATTTAATTTGATCGGACTATGGAACAATTCATACCTGAAGGAATTAACAAAATAATTGATGAATCCAGTAGAAATTAGTAGAGGATAATTCAATACACACAGAAAGCAAAGAGCATTAAAAAGGTAATTAGATTTTTTTAAGGGATTTATCCACTAGAGAATCAAAACAAGATCCTTCTCTGTGCTTTGCACTAGAGACATACTTTAAATAAAAAATAGCAGTAGGGACTGGGGATGTGGCTTGATGGCAGATCACCTGCTATGTTAGTCAGCTTTTCATTACTGTGACCAAAATACCCAACAAGAACATCTAGAGGAGGAAAAGTTTATTTAGAGCTCATGGTTCCAGAGATCTCCCTCCATAGAAGGCCAACTTCTTTGGTCTAGGCCCAAGGTAGGGCAACATGGTGGGGTCAGGATGCAGAGAGAGGGTGAGGAAGGGGCCACAGGGAAGTTGAACCCTTCCAGGGCTAAACTTCAGTGATCCACCTCCACCAGTCATGCCCCAGGTGCCTGCACTTATGACCCAGTCTGTTCAAACTAAGAAGGATGGACTAGGTTGACTAGGCTATAGCTCTCAAGATCTAACCATTTTACTTCTGAATGTTCCTTCATTATTCAGAACTTTTGAGGGGGATACATCATATCCAAACCATAACACTTGTTTACCATTTATAATACCCTCGATTTCATGCATAGATTAAAAAAAGTTAAGTATAAAAGAAAAAGATTTAATATGCAAAGAACATTATGGAAGGGCCAATAATATGATTTAGTTTTAGAATACTTGTCTAAACAGACCCTGGTTTCAATCTCTAGCACCATAATAAAATTAAAAAGGAAGATTTAGTGAAGATAACTATTTATTTAAAAAGTACTGAATTTAAGTTTAAAATTTCACTGGGGATGGACTATTATTGGCCATAAAATGAATTAAATATCAATTTATGCTACAATATAGATTAATCTTGAAAATAATATGCTAAGTATAAGAAATTAATCCCAGTTCTGCAGGCAGCTAACTTAAATCACAGTCCAGGTAAGTTCTGCAGGCAGCTAGCCTAAGCTGTAGCAGCAGAAACAGCAACAGCTTTGAAGTCTCCTCCATTTCCCAGCTGAAGTTTCATCCAGTTCTCAACAACACTGTAAATTCTTCCACCTTTGTTTTCACCGGCACTGGGATGAAGGCAGGAACTCCGGAAGGCTAAAGAAAATCCTGTCAACGAATTTGGAAAGCAGTATGGAGATTCCTGGGAAAGCTGGGAATGGAACCACCATTTGACCCAGCTATTGCCCTTCTCAGACTATACCCTGAAGACCTTAAAAGAGCATACTACAGGGATACTGCCACATCGATGTTCATAGCAGCACAATTCACAATAGCTAGACTGTGGAACCAACCCAGATGCCCTTCTATAGATGAATGGATAAAAAAATGTGGCATTTATACACCATGGAATATTATGTAGAACTAAAAAAATGACAAAATCATGGAATTTGCAGGGAAATGGATGGCACTAGAGCAGATTATGCTTAGTGAAGCTAGCCAATCCCTAAAAAACAAATACCAAATGTCTTCTTTGATATAATGAGAGCAACTAAGAACAGAGCAGGGAGGAAGAGCAGGAAGAAAAGATTAACATTAAACAGAAACATGAGGTGGGAGGGAAAGGGAGAGAAAAGGGAAATTGGATGGAAATGGAGGGAGACCTTCATTGTTATACAAAATTACATATAAGAGGTTGTGAGGGGAATGGGAAAATAAACAAGGAGATAAATGAATTACAGTAGATGGGGTAGAGAGAGAAGATGGGAGGGGAGGGGAGGGGGGATATTAGAGTATAGGAAAGGTAGCAGAATACAACAGTTACTAATAGGGCATTATGTAAAAATGTGGATGTGTAACCAATGTGATTCTGCAATCTGTATTTGGGGTAAAAATGGGAGTTGATAACCCACTTGAATCTAATGTATGAAATATGATATGTCAAGAGCTTTTTAATGTTTTGAACAACCAATAAAAAAAAGAAAAGAAAATCCTGTAGTATTCCAGCAGGCACCAAGAAAGCAACCTTCTAAACAATTTAGTACATTATCTCATTTTTTTTTTTACATTTGAAATAAGCCTTAATGGTGCTCATTACTCATTAGCTTCCAGGTGTGGGAGAATCATTGTAGTTACTGGCCTTGGAAATGATTAAACTTCAGGGATGTGGGCCCTCTTCTGCCTGTAGCTTCCCTGGGCAGCCCCAGATGGCCCGGGGGAGAGTCCTGGACTCAAACTGCTTCCGGGCACAGGGAGCAAAAGCTTGCAAGATTGTGCCTCCAGGTCAGGTCTAGATTTGGGCTCTCTCAGTGGTGTCCAGTTCCCCCAAACAGGGGGGCGGGGAAGAGCTGGCTGCACCACTTGGAAAATCCTTATTGCCCTATGACCGGCTCCCGCATGCGGCAGCCGCCATTGAGCCGATTTATGCACCATCTGGTATTGAAAAGTATTTAGTAATAGCCTTTTGCTGTAACTTTTTTCCTGATAATCCTTCTTCTTCTGAACTTTCTTTTTCTTTCTGACTAGAGTTCCTGGGCTTTTATCTACACATGCCCTAATTGCTCTTGGTTCCACTGGGGTGTTCTCTTTCTTTAGTAATTTACTTCTCACCCCTTCCATATTTTCGTCACAAAGACAATACAATACATGGAGACAAAACAAGACACAAACATACTGTATCAATCGTCTCCATTTTCTCAAAATGGCCATTTTTCCTCTTACCCTATCTGCCTAGGGACAAGTAGATTGTTTCCGTCCTATCTATGGATGGGCAGCTTTTTTTCTTTTTTTTCTGTCACTTACCCCCGAGTGTCCCGGGGCTCTCCATATGGGCCACCATCTGTCCAGTCTGGCTTCAGCAAAATAAGCGGGGGGTGACGGGTGACGAACAACTTGTGTAGATTGATACAGTGGGAATAGAAGCCATTTATTGTAGGACAGGAGGGGTATTTATACATTCCACACAGCTTATCTACTTAGCATAAAATAGATACAGCAGTCAACCAATAAAAAATCTCCACACTTAATGGCTCACTTTTGTTACTTCACAAACCCCTCCCTCTGGCATTTTGCCAGGCACCATCCTTACTTGTTTACAGACTCTAACACCTTGGGTCCACAGCTATCTATGGATGGAGACTTCTGAAACTGTAAGCCCAAATTGCAAATTTTCCTCCTTTAAGGTGTTCTTTGTTAGGTGTTTTATTCATAGCAACTTAAAAATTAATGATAATAGAGTATAATACAATTAAATAATTCTTATTTCTTTGCTTATAGAATTTCTATTTTAATAATAATTGAAGAATTCACATAGAAGTAAAATTAATTCACCTAATCAGGTACTATTTTTGAAATATATTCAATATGCTGTTAAGAAATAGGAGGTATTTCAGAGAGCCAAATAAAAATACTACTTTTAAAATAATTAGACAGCATACTATACAACAGAAGTGCTATTGAGTTTTCATATTTTATCAAATATCATATGCTTAAGGGTAAATATTTAGTTAGCTTCATTTTTTTTTTCTTGCCTCAACAGGACAATACTAAGTTAAATGGCTTTCTATTTTTAACTGCATTGATGTCATTCTTGTCCTGATTTGTGGTAAGATTCACACAGCTTTACCCACAATCTCCATTACACCATAGATACATGGGCAGTGAAAAAGATAAATTACACAATGTATTGGTATTATTATTAATGTAGTGTAACCTGCATGGAAGTTCTTTGAAACCCCTCCTATCCTCCTAAAGAGTTTTGGGAACACCTCCCCTGGGTTTCAGTGGACCAAACTTTGAGACTTACTGGTGTAAATCACAGCCCATAACAAAAGAAAGAGATCATTGTAAAATGGTAAAATAGCATTAATTAACACAGGAAACTATTCTATATGGGAGAACTTAAGAGAGTGTTGGAGAACCCAGTACTTCTCTCTGTTTTTGTTGTTGTTGTTGTTGTTGTTGTTGTTGTTGTTTGTTTGTTTGTTTGTTTTTTTAGGAGTCCAGAGCTATGCTCGATGTATCAAAATGCATATTGGAAGGTGAAAGGAGGGAAAATAAAAATATATCTTGGGGAAAAAAGTTAGACAGAAGTAAACAAAATAATTGTCTATGACTCAACCACTTCCTTAATCATGGGTAAAATAAATTTATTGCATTGTCACAATCATTTCAATAGGTACTATACCACTTCAAGTATTTGTATGGTATAAGCTACCTCTGCAAACATGAACTGCTAAGCTATAAAATATGTAGATGGCAGCATTTTAATATATGTATAATAATCAAAGGAAGTTATAAAACATGATTGACATTTTTTTTTGGATTTCATGTACTGTTAGTTATTTTAGATTTAGTTAAATTTAAATGTAACTTGTGTTTTTTTCTCTTTATGTGTCCCAACCAAATCATTTTATTACACACAATAAAACAACACAATAGTTGATTTGATACAATGTGCTTTTATTTTGCTATATCATTTTACAAAAATGAGTCAAATTAGAAGTGCTTCTGTCAGTTTCTAAATCAAGAGCATAATACAAAGCTTAGTTTTTCCCCACAATACTTGTGGTATTTCTTCAGTTTCCTTGAAAGTATAATTTTTCCCATTTTACTCTGCTAATATCTTTTTTCAAAGTATACAGTTTGTCCCTAGAGTGCTGTTTTTTTAACTAATTGTGTATAATCCTCATACTTCTTTTAAGAGGTTGACTCACTTTCTTGACCTACTGAACTCTAAGCACATAGTTCTATTCAAGCATGCCATTGTGAAATCCTGATATGAATGCATTTTTAAAATTTATTTTTTTCTTATTTGTGTACTTGACATTTCTTTCCTAAAATTAAAAATGAGTCTCTTGAAGATAGCATATTATTGGGTCTTGCTTTTTGATACAATCTGCGAGTCCATGTCTTTTGATTGATGAGTTTAGGCTGTTAACATTCAAAGTTATTGAGATATGATTTGTATTCCCAGTATTTCTGAATTATTTCTAGCTTTTAATTTTACTTAGTTTCTCCTTTGCTTGAATACTTCTTTAGTGTAGATCTTCCTTTTACTGGTTTTCACTTTTTTTTCCACTCTTCCTCATGAAATATTTTGTTGAGAATGTTCTGTAGAGTATGCATGATAGTTATAAATTCTTTTAAAGTTTTGTTTATCATGGAAGGTTTTAATTTCATCTTCAAATCTGAAACTTAATTTTGCTGTATATAAAGTTCTTATTTGGCATCAATTTTATTTCAGAGCTTGAAATATATTATTTCAGGTCCTTCCAGCTTTCAGGATCTGGGTTGAGAAATCCATTGAGATCCAACTAGGTTTCCCCTATACAAAATTTTATTTTTTCTCTCATGGTCTTTAAGAGTTTGTCTTTATTTTTTGTGTTAGTAATTCTCATTATAATGTATCTTGATGTGGATCTGCTGTAATTTTGTACGTTTAGGGTCCTGTGGGCCTTTTGTATTTGATTTTTCATTTCATTCTTTGAGTTTGGGTAATTTTCTGCTATTATATCATTGAAAAGATTGTGTATTTCTTTGGTTTGTTTCTCTGTTCCTTCATCTATTTTGATAACTCTTAAATTTGAACTTTTCATGTTATCCCATCATTCTTTAATATTCTGTTCATGGTTTCTTATCATCTTCTCTACATGGTCAACTCTATTTTCAAGATTATATATTTTGACTTTATTGACTGAGGTTCTGTCATCCAAGTGGTCTAGTCTGTTGGTGATGTTCTGTTGAATTTATAATTTGGTTTATTGATTTCTTCATTTCAAGGATTTCTGCTTGTTTTTTTTTTTTTTTGAAAAAATATATGTTTATTGAAGTGATCTTTCACTTCCTGTATTTTTTTTGATTGATTTTAGTCCTCATACTATCATTTATACACAGATCAATTTAACTATGTATATTCTGAACTCCTTTTGGACATTTCTTCTACTATGGAAACAGTGGCTTCTGTCATTGGAGCATCTTATTTTGTTTGGGGCACTTTATTCCTTCTTTTTTTCATGTTGTTCATGTGGTTTCTCATTTAGCACTATGTATCTAAGGCAGCACAAATTCTACCCTGTAGACTCTGAAGGTTTCTGGCACCTCACCTTTAATGGTGAGACCAATAGGACCAGCATCCAGTATAAACAATATATAGCCTTAAGATTAGTAGGTCCCATTAAGGCATCTACTGCTTTCTCACATTAAACCAAAATGATGAGTTCAATAACTATTTACAGTATAAACAAAATTTGCTAAAACAATTTACAATTTCAAATGGTGGACGAGAGAATAGACATAGCATAATATGCGATGTTTTCAAGGGAGGAAGACAGAAATTAGAAGCAAAGATTTACCGAAAGAGAAGAAGAGAGGCCAACAGAGATTGGCAGTTCATTGGAGAAAAGTTGGAAAGAGACTCAAAAACAAAACAAAACAAAACAAACAAACAAAAAACAGACAAGTGATAGGAAGAATACAAAGAGAAAAAAAAGTGTAAAAATTCAATAAAAATGCAAAACACCATAAATATATCATTGTCTTCCATATATTGATGCATAAAACACACCCTGATCCAAATATGGTAGAGATGTTAGCAAATAGAAAAATAAAATAAAATAAATCTTTATGGAAAGTCAAACTGTCTCCATCAGCATTCAAAAGTTTCTCAGTTATGTCTCTGATGTCTCATGGGATCACCAGGCCCAGATCTGCCCTCACAAACCCAGTCACTATCCCACCAATCTGGGCTCCAGATACCACTGGCTTCAGATACCACATGCAGCCAAACCTGGAGTCTCTCTCGCAGTAGTCCTCTAGTTAGTGGTAGCAGTCGTAGAGGTGGTGGGTGGTGGCAGCATGCGGAGGGTCAGTAGCAGTGGTACTAAAACAGTGTCTGCTATGGAGACTGCAATGGTCGCTGTGGGGGCAGCATAAACAGGCAATCTCTGAGAGGCAGCAGCAATATGTGTTGGGGACAGCAGTGTCTGCAGTCCAGTAGTGGGTGGCTGCAGCTACATGGGCAGGAGCACCGAGAAAGAAGACTTCCAGGCGACCTCGGGTGGCAGCACTGGTATCAGAGGCAGCAGTGATGATGGCAGTGGTGCAGGTGGAATTTGATTGGAAAAGAGACCTTCAGGCATCAGCAGTATCGACCTCAAAGGTAGAGTTGGATACCTAGCATCAACCATGCCCAAGAAAAGACCTTTGGGCATGGCAGCAGTGTCTGCGACAGTAGCAAGGGACTCACCTCATGGGCAAAGACATCCACAGTCTCAAGGTGAAAGGATGGGGAAAAATGTAACATTCATATGGATTGCATAAATAAGTAGCAGTTTCCATGCTTATCTCAGATAAAGTATTTTTCAAGCAAAAGTTAATTAGAAGAGACAAAAATGGACATTTTATACTTCTTAAGGGAAGTATATATCAGCAGAACATTACAATTATGAATATTTATACCCCAAACAATGGAGCATCTACCTACATCAAACAAACCCTTCTTAATTTCAAGAATCAAATAGACAACAACACAATAATACTGAGTGACTTTAACACAGCTCTCTCAGCACTGGACAGATCTTTCAAACAAAAATTAAATAAAAAAATACAATCACCAATTTAGACTATATATATATATAATATTTCATCTATCAACAAGTGAATATACTTTCTTCTCAGCAGCACATAGCTCCTTGTCTAAAATAGGCAATATAATATGGCACAAATGAACTCTTAGTAAGCACAAGAAAACAAATATAATATCCTGCATTCTGTTGGATCACAATGGAATTAAATTAGAAATTAATGATAAAGGAAAAAAATAGAAGCTACTCTAACAAATGGAGACTAAATAAAACACTGTTGAATGATGAATGGATAGTAGAAGAAATCAAGATGAAATAAAAAACAAACTCCTAGAGGTAAATAAGAACACTGATAGAACATATTATAACCTCTGGGACAGTCTGAAGGCACTACTAAGAGGAAAGTTATTGTACTGAGCACATTAATTAAAAGAATAAAAATTCAATAAATAAATGACCTAATACTGCATCTTAAATCACTAGAAAAAGAAGAACAAATCAATACACAAAGCAGTAGAAGACAGGAAATAATGAAAATCAGAGCTGAAATCAATGAAATTAAAACAAAAGAAACAATTGAAAAAAATTGACAAAACAAAAACTTGTCTCTTTGAAAAAAATAAATAAAATAGATAAACCCCAGACCATGCTAAAAAAGAGAAATGGAGAGAAAACTCAAGTTGCTAAAATACAAGATAAGGACAAAAATATCACAACGAACATGTCTGGAATACATAAGATAATTAGAAACAATTTTAAAAATTTACACTCCAATACAATAGAAAATATAGAAGACATTGACAAATTTCTAGAGACATATGACCTACCCAAATTGAATGAGAAGGTCATACATTATTTAAACAGATCAATTGTAAGTAATGAAGTAGAAAATTCCATCAAAAGCCTATCAACCAAGAAAATCCCAGGACCAGACAGATTCTCAGTCAAGTTCTAAAAGTCTTTCAAAGAAGAATTCACAGGAATACTCCTCAAAGAATTCCATGAAATAGAAAAGGAGGTAACCCTTCCAAACTCTTTCTATGATGATAAAATTACCCTGATACCAAAAGCAGATGAAGACACATCAAGGAAAGAAAACTTCAAACCAATTGAACATAGATGCAAAAATTCTCAGTAAAAATTCTGGCAAATCACATATAAAAACATATTATAAAGGTAGTGTGCCATGATCAAATGAGGTTCATCCCAGGGATGAAGGGTTTGTTCAACATATGGAAATCAATAAACATAATTCATCATATTAATAGACTTAAAACAAGAATTGTATGATCATCTCAATAGATGCAGAAAAAAACACTTGACAAAATAGAGCACATCTTCATGTTCAAAATACTAGAAAAACTAGGGATAGTAGGAACATACCTTGACATTGTAAAAGCTATATATGCTAAACTCAAGGCCAGCATCATTCTAAATGGAGAAAAATTGAAAGCATTTTCTTTAAAAACTGGAACAAGGCAAGAATGTCCTCTTTCACCACTTCTATTCAACATCATCCTTGAAATTCTAGCCAGAACAATTAGATAGAAGAAAAAAATTAAAGGGATACAAATAGGTAAAGAAGAACTCAAATTATTACTATTTGCTGATGACATTATTCTATATGTAGAAGATCAAAAAAATTCCACCAGAAAAATTCTAAAACTAATAAATGAATTCAGCAAAGTAACAGGATATGAAAACAATATTCATAAATAAAATGCATTCCTATACATTAGTTATGAATCTACTGAGAGAGAAATTAGATAAACTACCCCATTCACAATAGCCTCAAATGAAATAAAATACCTAGGAATCAATCTAACAAATGAGGTGAAAGACCTCTACAATAAAAACTACAGAACACTAAAGAAAGAAATTAAAGAAAACCTCAGAAGATGAAAAAATCTCTCATGCTCCTTATTAAACAGAATTAATATTGTGAAAATTGCCATACTACCTAAAATATTATACAGATTTAGTGCAATTCCTCTTAAACTCCCAGTGACATTCTTCATAGAAATAGAAAAGGCAACCATGAAATTCATTTGGAAAAATAAGAGATCCAGGATAGCCAAAACAATATTTAGCAAGAAAATTGAAGCATGAGGCATCACTATACCAGAAATTATACTAAAATACACAGCAATATTACAAAAATGTCATGATATTGGCACAAAATTAGACATGTAAACCAATGGTACACAAGAGACGACCAAGAAACAAACCCACATGTGTATGGATATCTCATACTACACAAAGGTGCTGAAAATATTCACTGCAGAAAAGATAGCCTCTTCAACAAATTATACTGGCAAAACTGGAAATTCAAATGTAGCAAAATGAATTAAAATCTCTATCTCTCACCCTGCACAAAAATCAACTCAAAGTGGATCAAACACTTAGGCACTAGAACAGAGACCTTGCACCTAATAAAAGAAAAATTAGGACCAAATCTTCACCATGTCAGCCCAGGATCTGACTTCCTTAACAAGACCCTAAAGGGCAAGAATTAAAATCAAGGATAAATAAATGGGTTGGATTCAAATAAAAAGCTTCTTCTCAGAAAGAAAAAAAAATCTATAATGTGAGACAATAGCCTACAGATTGGGATAAAATTTTACCAATGCATCTCTGATAAAGCGTTAATCTCTAGGATATATAAAGAACTCAAAGCCTTAATACCAAATAATCAAACAACCCAATAAATAATTGGGCTAAGGAACTGAACAGACATATTTCATAGAAGAAGAAATATAATCTATCAACAAATACATGAAAAAGTATTCCACATCTCTGGCAATTAAAGAAATGAAAATCAAAACTACACAAAGATTTACCTCATTCCAGTCATAATGGCAATCAAAAATACAGGCAACAATAAATGTTGGTGAGGATGTGGGGGGAAAGGTATACTCATACATTGCTGATTGGACTGCAAATTTGCACAACCATTATGGAAAGCAGTATGAAGATTCCTCAAAAAACCTGGAATGGAACCACCATTTGACCCAGCTATGGAACCACCATTTGATCCAGCTACCCAACTCCCAAAGGACTTAAAATAAGCATAATACAGTAATGCAGCCATTTCAATGTTTATAGCAGCTCAATTTACAATAGCCAAGCTATGGAACCAACCTTGGTGTCCCTCAATAGGTGAATGGATAAAGAAAATATGGCATATATATTCAATGGACTATTACTCAGCTTTAAAGAAGAATGAAGTTATGGCATTGCCAGTAAATGGATGGAGTTGAAGAATATTATGCTAATTGAATAAGCCAATCTTAAAAAAAAGTCCAAATGTTTTCTCTAATATGTGGATGTTAATTCACAGTAAGGGGTAGGTGGGTGGGTGCTTGAGAAGAATTGAGTTACTTTAGATTAGGTAGAAGAAAGTGAAGGGAGGGAAGGGTAGAGGATGTGGAGATAGGAATGATAGTAGAATGAAACAGACATTATTACTATATTTATGGATGTGACTGTGTGACCAATATGATTCTGCAATATGTACACTCAGAAAAATGAGAAATTATATTCCATCTATGTATGATATATCAAAATGCATAAATGCATTCTACTGTCATGTATAACTAATTAAAACAATTGAAAAGTTAAAAAAGTTTGTCTACTCTGTTAAATTTTGTAATTCCTTATTCATTTCTGTCTGTTTTGTGTCTTTGTAGCATGACCAGACAATATGTCCAAATGCTTTTAACTCATCTGAAAATAATAGAGATTTTCAAAGCTTTCCTTTCAGTTCTACATCATGTTTAAATATTAAAATACATGTAAGAGTTAAGTGCACATATCATCTTCGTGTTTTCTTCAAATCATCCCATAGTTTTCTTTTATATGATATAAAGTTGTTACTATTCCCCATCTCCATGTATATGAATGTTTGTTTTTGTACATGGATGAATATATTACTTTCAGAATATTTTCAAAAAGAGCACTTAGCTTGCATTAGTGGCACATTTTTATTAAGAAAATTTCTCTTGATATTAATAGACAAACATCTAATACTAGATGAATACTTCTGCATAATATCTTTAAATGAACATATTTCCAAAGTGATCCAAATCTGGGTAATGATGGCAAAAAACACCAACAAAAACAATCAAATCAAAACAAGAAAAAAATGAGCATCTAATTTATCTACCTCCAAAAACTACTAACACCAGAATCAGATTTAACAAAAACTTAGTTAATCTTGACTTTAGGGTGTTTAATTACCTGGAATGCTTTCAAGATCCCTTGTCTAATTCTGTATTTTATTCAGAGTTTTAAAATATCTTTAAAAAGAATATTTAATTTAAAACCACAGTTTTCTTTTAGAGTGAAATGAATTTTACTCTTTAAGGCAAAACCCTCAGGAGCAAACAAAAAAGGAAAGAACTGCATTAAAATGGTAAGAAATAAAAACCAAAAAAATGAGGGACAACTAACTCAGGATAAAAAAAAGATAAATTTCAAATAGGCAATAGGGAAAGCCATAGATCAAATAATTGTATGAGCCAACTCCTTATGATGAATCTCCTTGTAAGTGTCCTTGTTTTTATTTGTTAAATAACTGATATATATATGAGCATCTAAAGAGAAGATTAAGTAAAAGTGAAAGTATGGGCTAAATTACTGATTCATAACAACTTTAGCAAATATAAGGTAAAGCAACTCCAAAGAAAATTTAATGTATGAAGATACAAATAAGTAAATCATATGTATGATGTGGCTTATAAGTGAAGATAATTTACTAAATTTATAGCAATATCAGCATTTAATATTGACCTCAGCAACATAACAATATATTCATATTTGCAGAATTTTTAGATGGACAATGTATATCTGTGAGTTGGGGTTAAGGGGGAAAGAGAAAATTAAGTCTTCAATTTATATGATGGGAAGTCAATAGACAATGCCTTAAGAATCAATTTAAGCACATTCTCTAAACCCTGACCAATATATCATTAATCAGAAATTTACCCTGTATCAATTATAAGGATATTTTAGGGAAAAAAACTAATAAAATGAACTTTAACTTGCAACTAATTCACATGTGTAATGAAAGAATGATTATTCAATGAGAAAGATAGTTGATAAATCAGAGAGAACTGAATATGCTTGTAAATTCTTTGATGATACATGGGTATTGCAGTTAGCCTGAAGTGGTGTTAATAAGACCACTAGAGAAATGTGCTGCGTAGAATTTCCATTCAAGTATCAGTGAATTTGCATTTAATATTTTTTATTTGGTCAATTCTTTGTTCTTTTCACAGAATGAATCAATTTTTCTCAAATAAGGCTTAATGTACTTTTATAGAGTGGAAGTTTGTTTTGGGAATTTGTTTCTCTTACTCTGTCCTTTGGCTTTTTAAAATTTTAATATATGGAAATTTTCATTTTATTTTCTGTTTTTAACTTTATGGAATATGTATTAAAGGATTTTGGAAGTCAAATATTAGCACTTTCATAAGAATGTTCATTGCTAAGATATGAAATTAGTGAATATATCACAAGGCAATGAATTTAGAGGATTTTTCACATATTTATCAGAAAGAAATTATTTATATCTCTATCAGATGAATAATATATACTATACACTAACATATGACTTCCCTAAATTCAAGTTCTTTAACCAGTGGTCTATCATTGAATTGATTCTGTCATCAGAGAGGAGGAAGTTTAGGATCCTGATAAAATTTTTATAAACATATATTTTAATCCCAACATAAATTCTCTCCAACATAAATTCTCTCCATATTGAGTTGGGTGCATTTTCAAAGTGGCTACATCTGAGCTATTTCAGTTCTATTGTAAAAAAAAAAAGAAGAAGAAGAAGAAGAAGAAGAAGAAGAAGAAGAAGAAAGAAAAAGAAAAAATAAGAAAAGAAAGAGAGAAAAGAAAAGTTTAAAAGCCTAGTTTTTCAGAATTTTATGGTTCAATACTATGATTAACATATTTTTATTTTTGGACAATGTATATATGTGAGTTGGGATTAAGGGGGAGAGAGAAAATCTCTGATCTTTAATGAGGCAAAAAGTCTTACATGTCATACAAGACATACAAGTCTTACAAGTCATACATGTGGGATGTGGCTGATATGTGACATAAAGAAATTCCTCGTCTTTTAATTTTTCTGCTCAATATTTTCTGACTTCAGAATAAAATTGCTTTATTACAGAACAAAACAATAGATAACTCAACAAAACTTAAAAATCCACAAAGAGTAAAAAAAATTGTAGATGTTATCGCTTAACTCTGAAAGTTTATTTAGTAATCATATTTAGACTGAACTCCTTGGTTGCTGGTTTTAGATAAACCTTTGTCTTATTTTCTTCATACAAATTCATCATATATATTATTCCAATAAATTTTTTTCCTTAGGAATAATGTTATGATTTAGATAGTAGGTGTTCCCCAAAAGCTCAAGTAAGAGACAATGAAAGAAAAAATGTTTAAATATGAATAGGTGTAGTGATGCATGCCTATAATACCAGTGGCTCAGGAGTCTGAGGCAGGAGGATCACAAGTTCAAAGTGAGCCTCAGAAAATCAGTGAGGCCCTGAGGAATTCAGTGAGACCCTGTCTCTAGAAAACATATTACATGGGCTGGTTGGGCTGGAGACATGGTTCAGTGGTCAGATGCACCTGAGTTCAATTCCAGTACAAAAAAAAATTAGATGTGAAATTATTGGTTTTTGAAATTCTGAACCTAGTAAATGCATTAATTTCCTGATACATATTGACTGGGTGGAAACTGTAGGCAAATAGGGAATGGCTGGAGAAGGGGGGTCCCTAGGGGATTGCCATTGGAGCATATTTTGTCCTTGTTGAGCAGAACTCTCTCTCTCTGCTTCTTGGTGTCATGCCCTGAGCCACTTTCTTCCACCACAGTGTTCTACCACCATGTTCTGCCTCATCTCAAGTCCCAAGAAGTAGAGCCAGCCTTCTATGGACTGAGACCTCTGAAACTGTTCGTCCACAAATCAACAATTAGAGGATTTCTTCTCAGGTCTTTTGGTCTTAGCAGTTAAAAAAGCTGACTAAAATAGTTGGTGGAAAAAAAAATACTTGCACTGTTTTTTTTAAATTCTTTTCTTTTTTTTGGTGTGTGTGTGTGTGTGTGTGTGTGTGTGTGTGTGTGTGTGCACGCACACCAGGGATTGAACTCAGGAGCACTTGACCACTTAGCCACATTCCCAGCCCCATTTTGTATTTTATTTACAGACAGAGTCTCATGAGTTGCTTAGCGCCTCACTTTTTTCTGAGGCTGGCTTTGAACTCCTGATGCTCCTGTTTCAGATTCCTGAGCCACTGGGATTACAGGCCTGCCACATCTTGCCTAGCTAAATTATTGATCAATAATGTTAACATGACTATTAACTGAATTGTGCAAATATAGAAATTGCTTATTAACAATGTTTACTGTATTTCACTTTATCAAATTAAGTATTCATTGACATTTATTTGCCTGATGCATTTCTCATCAAGACTGGCAGCTAGAAGTTTCTATTAAGAAATAACAGAAAGACATAGAGTCAGTTTAAAAATAATCCAAGGAAAAACAGCAAATGAAATAGTTTTCCACATAATCAAGTATAATTGAAAAAATCTGAATCAGGATCATATTCTAATCTTCCTTATTATAAATATCTCTGTTACAAGAAGAAACCTTGAGATAGTTTTCTCTAAGTGAGTTGAGGATTATGTATAGAAAATTCATATTTTAAAGAATAGATTCATATGTTTAACAGAGCTTTTAGAACATATTAAAATAATTTCTATTAAAATGTAGACACATTTTAATGAATATTATTAATGAATATTTAATAAAATATGAAGTGATTGAATTAATATATAGGATTTGTAATGAAGATTGAAGAGTCATCATTATATATTTTTCTGTTTCAGAAATTTTTTTAAGAAGGAAAGTAATCCCTGACATATTTTTAGTCTTTCTTTATACTTAATAATAGTTCTAGTCTGTCTCCAGATTTTGCTTTTTTTTTCACTAATTTCAAAAATATTTTCTTATTTTTTATTGATTTCTAATATTTTATTATTTCTACTTTTCATCATTGTGAAAACTAACTAACTGTAATTTTTGTGGTTCTGGAAGCAATGTTAATAAAACATACAAAGACATGACAGTGTCCTTATGTCTTCAGCTGAAATAGCAAAGCCTTTTGTTTTTATCTTTTATTTAAAATTAACCTGGAAATCAGAGTGCATGGACAGAAAACATCTCTAACTTTGTTAGAAACAAAATAATATTTTCTGTGCCTTGTTATTCAGTTCTTCTTGTTCACAACCTTAAAAAATAAAAAAAAAAATTCTTATGATGTGTTAGAGTCTGTAAACAAGTCAGGATGGCACCTGGCATTTTGCCAGCGAAATGATAGAGTCTGTAAACAAGTCTGGATGGTGCCTGGCAAAATGCCAGAGGGAGTGGTTTGTGAAATAACAAAATCGAGCCATTAAGTGTGGAGATTCCTTATTGGTTGACTGCTAATCTAGTTTATGCTAATTAAGATAAGCTGTGTGGAATCTATAAATATCGCTCAGGTCCTACAATAAATGGCTTCCACTCCTGCTGTATCAATCTACACAAGTTCCTCATTACCCCCCCCCCCCCTGGTTATTTTGCCCAGCCAGCCGGGCTGTGGCAGATGGTGGCCTGTACAGGGAGCCCCGGGACACTCAGGGGTAAGTGATGAAAAAAAGCTGCCCGTCCATAGATAGGACAGGAGCAATCTGCTCTTCCCTAGGCTGATAGGGTGAGAGAAAAAATGGCCATTTTGAGAAAATGGAGAAGATTGATGCAGTATTTTTGTGTATTGTTTTGTCTTGAAATGACCACCTGAGCTGTCAGCTAATGCCAACTTGGAAGCCAAGTGAGAGCATCATTTAAGTCTATCCTTCCAGCTGAAATTTGGCTGAAACTAAGTAGAACAATAGATAATTGCTAATATTGGTGAATTTAAAATATGACTTTTGATAATAAATCCTTGGATATTAATAAAGAGTAAAAATACCCTAACATACCTTGGATAGTTTTAAGATAAATGAACATGGATATTGGCATAAAAAGTCATGTGTTCTTTTGAAAGCATGGTCTTTCTTAAGTTTATTTTCTTAAGACAATTCACTTAATTGTTGTTTATTTCATTTCATGTTTTCATTTCAGAAAATCTGCCTTTGTTATTCTAATTATATTTATTGCTGTTCTGAGTTTTTATTAGTTCAATAACTTGGAACTTTTTCAAAATCTCTGTCCAAGTGGTACATAAATTATACTAAATACTAACAAAGATAGCATATATAACCTTCTTCTGTAGGGATATATATATATATATATATATATATATATATATATATATATATATATATAGTTACTTTTAATTTCTTCTTTTCATATTAACTAATCTTTTTTTTCATATTTTCTCTGACCATTATTCCAATGTTCTACACAATACCTGTGTAAAGTACTGAACAGCTTATTGATTCATTGGGAGAAGGATTATATATTTATTTTTTTTCCTTTGCTAATAATTGTCAATCATCACGGGACTTTCTTACTTTATTTCTTTGTAACTAGTTACATAAACCAAACCAGAATCCTTTGTTAAATAGAATACTCAATGCTTATGCTTATAACTAAAAACTACATACTTTGACATGCTTAGCATGTAGCTAAAATCATAAATTGGGTACATTGCTGGAGGTAATTATTCTCTTTATCCAATGTGTTTTCATTGCTGAAAATAATTTATTTTCTTGGGTTTTAGGCTTAACATCTAGTTATGGCTAAATTTAATAACCATCTTTCCTGGAAAGAGTTGGCCAGAAGCCATTTTAGTTATTTCTATCAGGGGACAAAAGATGAATTAAGAGTGTCAAAACACCCAATTTGTGACAGTGCATTGTTGAGGAATAAACACATCTTCTAATTGGTAATTGACAGCTTTAGCATTAATTTGAACTAATCATTGATAACATTCACACTAGCCTCTATTTCCGCAAGCTCTAATAAGTCATTAAAATGCCATGACAATCTTCTCCACAGGTGTTGAAAACCAGATCCTTGCCTTTGGCTGACTTAATTAAGATAACAGCTGGATAGTTGAGCTCAAAAAAGAGAAATCCAAGAGATGACAACATTTCTCTAAGGACCCAAAATGAAAAGGCTAGCAAGGGAGTGGCCTGGTTTGTTGCTATCCCAATTTTCTTACACAGGGATTATGTATTATATAGGTTCTTGTTGATGCCAAGAGGAAGAACAACGAAACCACATGAATCACATCATGTTCTGGGAATGAAGCTGTCACTAGCTTGTAGAAAGTTGAAAAAAGGTCACAGTATAATGTTTTTCCAGGACAGAAGTTGCCTAGACATACTCTTGGATATAGCAACATAAGATAGAGATTTTTAAAACCTATAAAATGTATACAACCTGATTTCTTACAAACCATTTGGCTTTCTTAGCATAGGTCTAACATGAGTGAATATATTAAAATTCATCAATTCCTTATAATTGTTCAGTAGAAAATTGGCTTTCTTTCTGTAATCTATACTAAGAGAGTATAGGGAATCCTTTAATATAATCATATTTTTGAATTAAATCTGATTTTCTAAAAACTTCTAAAACATATGCAGTGCTTCTGATTCATGTCTAATTTTTCTTAGACAAAAGCCAAGAGAGTTAGATACTATCACAAACTTTTTCAAACATATCCACAGCTTTTCTTGACCAGTCTTTCCCTGTGAATAAGAATTTCCTTGTCAATACATACAACTTCTGGCAATTTGCTTCAAAAAATCTCCATTTGATTGTGCCCTATTTTCGAATGGACCTACATTATCTGATAAGATATCTACTCTCTCCATCTATTAAATAATTAACACAGCATATGCCTTATTCTTTTTTCATATTTACTATTTTTAAAATACTTTTTTAAATTTTCATATCTTATTTATAATTGTCTCCAGGACCTAACATGTTAAGTGAGTATATTAAAATTTATCAAATTCTTATAGTTGTTAAGTAGAAAATTATCAAAAATATGTTGTATCATATCATAAATATCTCCAAGAAATGTCTTTTAATTAGATCAACAGGTCACTCCTTAACATGGCCTAGGGTTGTTCTTACTGTTGATTGTCATCCATTGTAATGCCACAGGCAATGTTTGTGAGAGAGGACTGGGATAAAGGAGAAATAAAAGCAACATTATGGTATATAGAGTGTGAAAACAATTTCACTAAGATTTCCTAAGAGTACATTCCAAATTTCAAATGCATTAATCATGAAATGAATTCTTTTTCATAGTAAAAACCTGCTTTTCATTCAACCCAAACCCAAGTTTCTACAAACAAGGTTAGTGGAAGATATTTGGGCTTTAAAATTAAACATATCTTGAATAAAATCCTATTTTGCCACTCAGTAGTTAGCATAATTGGGTAAATTATGTACCTACTGCCTTTCTTTATCTCTCATGTTCAAGATGATCTTGAGGATTAATGAAGATAGCCCATAATAAGTCTTGCACTGCCCTGGTAGTTTATCTGCACATGACACAAGGCTTATTATGTATTCATAGTAATATTAGTAGATTATCCATGCATGATGCATGTACTTCATTATTTTATTCTCCATAGCATCACTGTTAGTACTGTTTGTATAATGAACTCCTATCATATAATGGCATAGGTAGTTTTAGGTAAATCACTTCCATGTTCATGATAGCCATATTTAGACTTTCCAATTGGATTTGCCTGAGAAATGCTCAGTGTAATGATATGTATTAGCATTACCTCATTTTATTTTAGAGAACACAAACTCTCATCCATCTTGTGTCTTATTTAGGATACAAATCAAGTATCCTGAAGATAACCAAGAAAAAGACAAGTATCAATTTGATGATTGTGTACATAAAAATCATTTTACAGATAAAATGACTTTTAAACTTTGCCTCCCACAAGTTGAAATAGCTTTGAATATTCTTTATGCTGTTATTTATTTCTAAATAGAATATAAGAAGTTTTATAAGTATTAATTTAGCAGGAAATAAAGCAGAACTATGACCATCTTCTTGTTAGTATTAAGATTTCCTACTTCCTAATTCTCTATACAAAATATATTAGCACAACCTGAAAATGGTCACTTTCTAGACATCAGCAATATTTCTATAGAGAAGCACAAATTATTATTTTAAACATTATTTTGTCTTTGGAATGAATTTATTCATCTGCTGAATAAAAAACTTTTTCATTTTATTATGTGTATATGTATTTTTGAATTTATTTTTATTGTTGCATTATACCTTTTCTCTCCACTTCTCCCTTCCTCTGATCCACTTACTCTACTATTGACTCTATTATATTAACATATTATCATTCTATGTATTAGCAAGGATTCGTTGTGGTGTATTTGTGCATGGACATGCATAATTTGGTCAATTTCATATATGTTTGAAAAACTACTAATGTAGAAATTAATTTTCAACTTACATCTCTTATTTCATCTCTATATGTATATTTTTTTTTTGGATGATTTGTCTACCCCAAATTTAATATATTAGTCATAAACTGAAAACCTCCTAATAGACTGCATTTTGGGAATAGCATCCTTAAAAAGGTAATTAAGCTTAAATAAGGTGATTAATATGTGATTATAAAAAGAGGGACTCTGGACACAATTTACAGAAGGAATTCTACCATTAGATTGCTTTGGACTAGAGCTCAGTTGCAATACTGACTTTCCCTGGATCCCTAGCCTGCAGGTCTGCTATCTAAATCTGTAGATCATAGACAGACCTCCATTCACAATTATGTGTGTCAACTGTTTAAAAGTTCCACCTTTCTTCTCTCTCTCTCTCTCTCTCTCGCTCTCTCTACACACACATACCCTGCCACACAATTTTTTCCTGTTTCTGTGGAAAATGCTAGTATTCTATTCACATGTCTGTCTCTACCTATTGAGAAGGAAGCAAAAAGAGTTTTTGTTAAGATAAAATGAGTACTTTTAAGTATATTATGTTTTGCAGGTATTTAAACATAATATAGTAGGATAAAATTCTGTAAGAAAAGTAAAATTAAAATAATAATTCCATGAATAAAATAGAAATATATCAAATATGCACAATCACAAAAATAGCTTCTATATATAGATTAAAATATGTGAGAAGGGATGCAAACCATAAAATATTTTTTAAAATGCATATGATGATTTTTCTACCAAAAAAGAATTAAAATGGATGAAGATTCTGTTTACTTAGTAAACAATTCATTAAATAATCATTCCAAATTGAAACAAGTGTTTCTTAATTTTATAAGAGCAGAAATCTGATGTGAGAAAAGCCATCTGAAATTTATGTTTACAAATAAATCACTGATGTTTTAAATAATTATATTATTGTTCTTCATTCTATTTCTTCATTTTCAAATCCACTGTTACTGAAAAATCATAATTTAAAAAGTATAATTTATTAGTGTGGAGTAAATTCTAACTATAAGAACTTTTGATTTGTCTTTGAAAAATACTGTTTAATTATCATCAGCAAATTTTTTAAGAGTATAAGGAGATACTGAAGTGTTTATTTGAGTAATCACAGATAAGCTGTGGAAAGAAGAAGCAATAAATTATCTATGTCCTCAAAGAGCTTACCTATAAGAATCAAAAATTAAAATATAGTATAAGTTGTGAGGCTTGATGATATTGGAAACACACAGCAGGATGCTAAAACAAAAAGAAGATATTCAAAAACATCTCCCAGGCAACAGATAAGCCTTGAACTTCAGATAAAAATAAGCCAATAGCTAATAATTAAGAAAACAGAATACTGAATCAGACAAAACCTAAAAATGTATAGAATTCTGCACTGATATGATCTCAGTATAGATGTTGGATCTCTGAGAAGTAATCCACTGGGGTAGTGTATATCAGTTATTATCATTGAAATCTAAGGATGTTTTTCACTGATAGTTATCTCAAGCTTAATCAAATCATTAAATTGAGTTTTAGAAAATCATTGCCAGCACCAATTTTGAACATCTATTAGTAAAGTTAAAACAACAATAATAACTTAATGAATAAAAGTTATTATTATTCAGGGGTGATATTAATTGACCCAACAGGTATTGTGATCACTTTATTTTAATCAAACATTTTGAATAGAAAGATAGTTATATAGAATTAGGACAATATTTAAAAGAGCAGATGAAGTGTATATATTTTCTTCAAAAGTCGTAAATCACACAGTTTTAGTCAGCTTTTTGACACTGTGATCAAAAGACCCCAAAAGAACAATATAAACTAAGAAAAGTTAATTTTGACTAACAGTTTTGGAGGTCTCAGTCCATACATAGCCTACTTCATTGCTCTGTGCTCGACTTCAGGTGAAAACATCATGGTGGAAGGGCATAATAGAAGAAAGCAGCTGAGGACATGGCAAATTGGAAACAGAGAGTGTTGGGAGTCTTTCTGAGAACTCCCCGGGCCTTTCAAACATGGCGGTGGGCAAATTGCCAGTGGGCAGCTAGAACTTCCAGGGCCTTTCAGATAAGGAGCCTCTAATGCAACACGGCAGTGGGCAAGTTGCCAGTGGGTGGATAACAGGTTGTTTTGAAAACCTTCTAATTGACCCTCCCATCTTCCATACACGTGGATAGTTCGTGCCCCCCATGAATCTTATGCAGGGCAGACGTGCGTGCACTGTAGGTGATGAACTGACCTTTACTATGATTGGCCCCGGGAGCTTCCTGGTTTAAGATAACTGACTCTCTATATAAGCTAGCAGCAGTTTGCAATAAAGTGCTTCATCTTTGTCACTGCTATCTGTGTGTGTGGATTTTAATCTCTGAAATGATCCTTGGCCTTTCAGAGAGAGCATCACTGTCCAAGGACAAGATATAAATACAAAGGCACACCCCAGTGACCCATCTCCTCCAGCCACACCCTATCTTCCTACAGTTACTACCCAAATAATCCCTATTGGTTAATTAACCCACCTATTAAATTATAATGCTCATAATCTAATGATCATTTAAGTGTTCAATATTCTTGTATTATCTCACACATAAGCTTTGGGCTCACCTCATATCTAAACACTAACACTAATAATTTTATTTATGGAGCATTTACATTTTTGAGATCATACTAAAATTATTTTAACTAATTACATTTTTATTTCCTTAAAATGATTTTGATTTCTATTTCTTCAGAGTTACATTCAGTTCTGAAAATCTGAATACCTTCTAGTTAGGAGTGGAAGTCTGTATAAGCATCTTGCAGTTGTAGTTCAACCACAATACATAGTTAAAATTATCAGTTAAGAAAATGCAACAATAAAGCATGTAGCAGGATAAGTACACCCATGGATTTACCTTTGTGGATTTTGAAATATTCATAGCTACTTATTACACCATAATGTAAAAAAATGAGATGAGATTATTTTTAAAGAATTTCTTCAAATGTTTCTGAAAGACTCAAAATCAGCCCAGGCCGAGTTTTTCAATTCAAGTGTTTCCATTTCATCTTTATTTTGTTTTTCTTTTTCATTTCTTTTATTCTCATCTTTTAATTAAATCTTTTCTATTTAATCATGAGGAATACTGAATATTCTACATTTTATTCAAAACTTAAAATGTTTTTTTTATCATTTTCAGGACAGATTGTAAAATTTGTTTTGAAATAAAGTTTAATGATTTTCACACATTGCATTCTGTTTGAGGATTCAGCAGAAGACATTTTTTTAAACAGAATATTTTTAATTTTTGATTTATAGTATTTGAGAGCCCTTAATTTTATAGATCTTTATTTCATATTATAGAAACTGATAATTTTTTGTTTTGAAAAATATATTCTAGCAAAAATTGAAAAACTAGTTTTTATATTGTCAAACACTTGATACATATTATTTCTCTTGTCTAACTACACATACCAAAGAAAATCAAGTATGCATAGATTTTTGTTTTCGAAGATTAATGTACAAAGTTTTCCTATATATTTAACTAGAGATATTTTATGATAAAGAGATTCACTTTTTTCCAATTTGTTTTCATAAGACTAATTGAAAAATAATTTTAATTTTTATTGACACATTATTATTATTGTACATACTTATAGAGCCCAATATGTATGTGTGTGTGTGTGTGTATGTGTGTGTGTATGTATATATAAAAGAGAGAGAGAGATTGAGAGAGAGCACATAGTGTTCAAATTAGGGTAATTAGCATATCTATAATCTCAAATATTAATCACAATTTGATGAGAACATTCAAAATTCCCTTTTCTAACTATTTAAAAATATGCATTACATTTTTACAGCTTTAGTGATTCTACTATGTATCAAAGCACCAAATGTTATTTATCCTATTTATTTATTTAAAGAGAGAGAGAGATTTTTTTTTAATATTTATTTTTTAGTTTTCAGCAGACACAACAAGCCCTATTTATCCTATTTAATTAGAACTTTGTACCTGTTGCTAAACCTTTCCTCAATCATCCTTTCCTTCTCCCCTCCCCAGTCTCTATTAACTACTCTCCTACTCCCTACTTCTATAAAATAAACTTTTTAAAAAATTCCACTTATTAATGTGATCGTGAAGTACTTGCCTTTCTGTGCCTGGCTTATTTCACACAGCATGATGATCTCCATTTCCATCCATACCCACAAATGACAGGATTGCATGGTTTTTTATTGTGGAATAGGATTACAGTGTGTAAATGTGCCTCTGTTTCTTTATCCAAGCATTGATTGATGAACACTCAGATTGTTTCCCTTTCTTGGCTATTGTGAATAGTGCTGCATAAACATTGGCGTGCAGGTGTCTCTTTGAAATGCTGATTTCATTTCCTTTGGATATATACCCAGTAGAGGGATTGACAGATCTTATGGTAGCTCTGTTTTTAATTATTGAGGAACCTCCATACTGTATTCCATATACCTTTACAAGTTCTCACTCCCACCAATAGTGTATATGGGATATGTTTTCAGCACATCCTTGCTAGCACTTATAATTGGAATGAAGTGATAGCTCATAATAATTTTGATTTTCATTACTTTCATGATTAATGATGTTGAGAATTTTTTCAGATATCTCTTGGTCATTTGTATATTTTTTAAAAATTTGTCTATTCCAATATCTTGCTCACTTTAAAGTAAAGTTATTAGTGGGATTTTTGGTTTGTTTTGCAATTAACTACTTCCTTATATGTTTTTGATATTAATGCCTTGTCAGATATACAGTTTATAAAAATTCCCTTCATTCTGTAGGTTGTCTCTTTACTCTGTTGATAGTTTGTTTTCCTGTGCATTTTTTTAACTGTAACGTTATTTTATTCCTCTGTGTTTGCTCTTATTGACTCCTTTATTGAGACATAATCTAAAAATGTTATCCCTATGATTTCTTCTAGTAATTTCATAATTTTGAATGATACATTGAGGCCTTTAGTCCATTTTTGGATGATGTCTGTATATAGTAAAAGAGAGGGGTCTTTTTTTTTCTTCTGCAGGTGGATATTCACTTTCTAATTTAAATACCAATATATTTAAATACCAATTTAATTACCAATATTAAATAAATAATTAATAATAAATATCCACAACTCTGTTAATTAAAAATACTTCCACTTTTTTGCTCCATGAAAATTAGTGGACTTTAGATGCGTGGGTTTATTTCTGGGGTCTCTGCTGTTCCATTCTATTGTTCTGTAGGTCTGATTTATTACAGTACCATGCTGCTTTGGTTACCATAACTTCATTATATACTTTGAAGTCTGGTAATGTGATTCCTTCAGCTTTGTTCTTACTGCTTAAGATGGCTTTGGCTATTTGGAACCTTTTTTGATCCCATATATATTTCAAGATAATTGTTCTTTTTTTTCTGTAAAGAGTGGCATTCTTATTTTGATAGAGATTGTGCTGAATCTGTAGATTGATTAAAGTCTAAAAAATGTAATGCCATTTCCACATTGTTTTAGAGCTAACATATTTTGCTTTTACCTTTAAAAAAGAAGTTTGTACGATATTATATTATGCAAAGATACTGAAGAAAAACAGAAAAATAATTATATACATAGCATAATTATTTACCAAGAATACTATTAAGCATTTATTTCATGGAATTATATATATATATATATATATATATATATATATATATATATAATGTTCACTTGTATAGTTAGATAAATGGATAATTAAAGCCTCAGAAAATAATCTGTTTTTATAGCCCTGTATTAATTGAGCAAATTATTAAGAATATAATGAATTTATATACAGGGATAAATATTACAACTTACTTTATCATTATTTAAATGCACAATGATGATATTTGATTTACATGGTTTTAAGATTTATAAAATTACATAATTTAAGCTTACTGTACAATAATAAGTGTAATATACTAATGGGTCATAAGTCTTTTTTATTCTTATGCTCATCATTTTTAAATTTTGCTTCTGTCCTTAACATGGCATAATAATTGGATTCACGTATAAGAGTGAGCAAAGATCTTTAATACACCAAAAAATATAGAAAGTAAATACTCTCAGATGTATTTTTATGTCATTCATAAACTTGAATTCTTCCCCTATTTGCTTTTTGCCCTCTTTATAAACAAAATAATTATCCATCCTTTGGAAGAAGCTCCTAAAATCTGACAACAGAAAACATAAATAAAATAGGATCCTGTTAATAAATAAAAGGTAGGACAGACACAAAATATGTATTAGCAATATCTGTAATATATACAATGAACTCTTTATTGTAGCTTTTTGACAGTTCCTTGAAAATTTATTTGAGATTCTTTACTTAATACTTAATTACAAAGTGTAAAATAGCTCATACTCTTTGAGGTATTGGACCTTGGCATATATAATGAAATAGGACACATGTAGAATTAGCATATCACTGGTAAGCAATAGTTAATTAATGAAAATTTCAGACAGTTCCATTTTTTTATGGTTGCTTAAATGCAGTTAGCTTCCTCAGTCTTGGTCTTTATACCACTAGGTTTTCCAAATTTGCACTACTGCTCTTATCCTCCAAATAACTTTTCTTGATTATGATTAGTGCTATATTTGGCCAGAAGATGCTGGGAATTAACTTTTTTGAATTGGTCACTAATGCAATTTAAGAGTTGAGTTGCATAGTAGATCATTTATATACTCATTACTTTTCTTGTTCTAGAAAACCTTTCTGAAAGACCACTTTATTCACTATTTCTAAAGTTGATAAGGATAAATTTGGTAAATTCGAATTACAATTTCAATAGCACTACATTAATAGCACTATTTCTGGATCCACATTTGCATGAAGTATTTTTTGCCAAGGAAAATCAGAGCAGAGAAAGGATCCATTCCTCCAGTACTTAGATAAGGAAAATTAAGTATGATATTGTACACAGACTTGGATGGAAAATTACATATAATATATGTGGTTTAATGAAGTTATTAAGGAAGGGGAAATTCTAACAATCTACTATCTATATTTTTAGCCATTTAGTAACAGGTAAACTATGAGGATACTTTCATTTCCACCACTCCATGCTTTCTCTTGTTTATTTAGCTTAAGACCTCATTAAAGAAAATATTTTTTATAAAATCCTTTAAGGTCTTCATGTATATAATGCATATATAATGAAGAATGATTATTTGTAATTATGTTTTTGTGAAAGGTTTTAAAAGAAGGATGTACAAATTGAATACTAAAATATCTGTGCTAGCTATTTATAAAAACTAATAACTGATATTGTATGAATACTCATATATAGGTGCCTAAATTATCATAATTTATTCATATACTTATTCAGTGTATAAAAAAGTATTCTATTTTTCTGCTATTTTATTCTCTTATTTTGCTATTATTTATTTGTTTTATTTAATTTTATCATTTTGGGTTATTAATATACACCATTACATTTACTGTAAAACTTCATTAATTCTGTCCTTGTGAAAAAAAGTTAATACCTAGTAAAGATTATGATTATCTTAAAACTCTATTGCTTTTACATAAAATATAAGCCTGCACTGCACAAAGGTTGAGCTGTGGGAAGTTTTCAAAAGTATCTCTAATCTCCACTCATCTTGCATTCTTTCCAACAGAAACCCAAACATCCTATCTTTTATAAAATTCTGATTGAAGTCATATCTATCTTAGAAGGTTTAACATCTTAAAATATGCTAAGAGGTTAGAAACTTATGATCAAAGTAGCTATCAAAATGCAAAATATTACTGTCATTGTTCTCAGAAGGTAAATGGCAATCATTCATGGGCTCTGTACATTTCCCTCCAGTCACTGTGATCTGATCTGCTGTATGAAGCTAGTTTGCCATTGATTAAATGCTCTTCTCTCTATTGCCAAGTTAATCTTGTGTGGCATCCAAGCTTTTATTTTATCTTCTTTACACAGTTTCCTTCAGGCTCTACAAATGTGAGTAAACTTTAAAGGAAGAACAAAAGAGCAGTCATTTTTTTTTCCTTCTCAACAAGTTGTTTTTCATCAAGTACTCTGTAAGTCACCAAGTTCTCTTTAGATATACACTTCCTTTTCTTCAAAACCTGAAAATAACTTTAAGGTATTAGAAGATTTTGCTCTCCCCATATAAATGTTATAAATAGACACTTAGCCAAGACATTAAATGATGGGCTCATCTCCTCACAGATAAGAAAAGAGTGGTGATCAGAGAAAAGTACAGAAGTGCAGGTGCTGGTCATGGATTTTGATAGTCTGTATGTCATAATAATGAATTTGATGAAGAGGGCTGTTTTCAGTGTGATGTTAGATGTTATCAATACAAATATTTAATTATTTAGCTAATGCTCATTTATTTGTAGAACAAATAAAAAGAGTCCTTCACAGGATGGCCTTTTACTTTGGCAAAATCGAGTATTTGCCAAAAACCAGTATTGGGTTTGAAGTGCAATGAGATTGACCTCTATAGAGCCTATCACATTGTTAGGTGTAGGGGATTTATTTGAGGGTGAGTTAACAGGAATCTCTCTACTCCCTCTGAGGTCCTTTCAGCTTGTGATAGACCCCACATTGATGTTACTAAATGTCTCACATCCAGCATAACATTCAAATAATATTTAGAACAATATTAATTAAGATGCATTACCTGATCTAGTTTCAGGACTGGGCATGAATCTACATTTGCATTTTAACTATGCAGTGATAATGTGGATAAAAATTATTTTCTGCATTAAAAAGGAAGGCACCAAGAAATATAAGCTTGACCAGTTTTTTTATTAAAAGGAATATATTAGATAAAGGCTAGCTAGAAAATTAATACATATTAGAGAATATGCATCACAAACACATAGATACTATATTCACAAATAAAAGAAGCAGAAAATTATTATTTAAAATCTGGCTATTTCAGATATCATATTTCTCTAAGTTATTAGATAAATTAATTCCAATGAATGCTCAGATACAGAAATGAGGTTGGCCCCATTCTCTGACTGGACTGCAATAAGACAAATAGATAATATAGCATAAAAATTAGCTAACTGAAAATTAAAATATAGGAACACTTATTTAATTACCTAATGAATTAAAGCTAATTAAAATTATAAAGTTGAAATACATACAACATTTTGTAATGTCATTATTTCATATAAAATATGAAAGGTAGGCTCAGCTTTCAAAGAAGATACATTCCATGCATGCTATTATCATATGCACTAGGTCACAGAAAAGAATGGGGTTCACTCTAGTCCTACAAATAAGAAGATAGACATGTATAAAAAATACAAATCCCTTTCATTTTTCTCTCATTCTCTATAGCCTTGCTTTGACATAAAAGTCCAGTTAAAAGTTACCAAAAAGTACTTTTCTATTAAAATTGAAATGATTTACCTTTGAAATGGACAATACATTTTAACTTTGTCACAGAAAAACAATACAATGACTTCTGTAAGGGCTTCTGCATATTGAACATGGGCTATTAAAGTGTCTGCATTTCCCATTCAAATTACACTGTATGACAATCAGATATTCTGGAATAGGAATCATTGTGGAGACCATACAGTGTACTGATAAATTAAAAACATTGTATATCAATAAGAACTTGTCTTGAGGAAAATATATCTGTGATCAGGATATAGATGTATACATATCAGAAAGGAAAAGTTAAACAAAATTTTTCTCAATTACAGTCATATACCAAACTATAAATCAAGGCAGCTTAGAAAACACTAGGCAAAATAAGTGCCCCAAATACTACATTTAGGTATCTCAATTTCAAACCACAGAAAATCAAATATAAATAAAAATTTTGGAAGTCTATAGCGGAAACAAAAACTCCTGCCCATTAGAGAAATAATCGTAAGAACTACATCTGATTTTTTTTCTTAGATGCAATGCAAGCAAGAATAGAGTGAAATATTTAAAATCTTTCAAACACAAAGGAAGCCTAAACTTTTTATTTGCAAAATTATCTCTCAAAAGAGAAGGAGAATTGCACTCTTTTGAACACTAAAGTGGATGTGTCACTATGGTATTCTGATTTTAATTCTTTCCAATAAATACCAAGTGGAATAGCTGAGTCATATGGTAGTTCCAGGCCTAATTTTTGAAGAATCTCCACATTGCTTTTCAAAGTGGTTCTACAAATTTGCAGTCCCAACAGCAATTATAGGTGGACCTTTTTCACAACTTCCTTGTCAGCATTTATTATTATTTGTATTCTTGATAATTGGCATACTAACCAGGGTGAGATGAAATCTCAATTTAGTTTTTATTTGCATTTCCCAGATTATATAGGGATGTTCAAAGTTGATTTATATTTCTTGATCATATATGTTTCTTCTTTAAAAAATGTCTGTTATCATTATTTTGCATGTAGTTTTGCAGTTTGTATTTAATTTGTTGTTCTGGAGGAGTAGATGTCAAAGATTTTCTCCCATTGTGTAGACTCCCCCCAACCTTCTGCCTTTAATTTCTTCCTTAGCTATGCAGAAGCATTTTAATTTGATGTTGCCTAATCTATTGATTCTTGGTTTTATTCCTGGAACTTTAGGATCTTGTTATGGAAGTTGGTGCCTGTGCTGACATATTGTAGTTTTGACCCTGTGTTTTCTCCTAGCTGTTACAAAGTTACTGGTCTAATTTCCAGCTCTTTTATGCACTTCAAGTAAACATTTTTAGCAAGATTATAAGCAGTAGTCTAGTTTTATTCAACTACATATGGATAGCCAATCTTCCCAGTGCCATTGATTAATAAAGCTATTTTTCCCCAGCATATGCTTTCAGCACCTTTGTCAAGTATCATATGGACTGTATCAATGTTTTGTCTCTATCTAGTAGCACAACTCACAATAGCCAAGATATAGAACTAGACCAGGTGTCCATCAACAGATGAATGAATAAAGAAAATATGGTGTGTGTGTGTGTGTGTGTGTGTGTGTGTGTGTGTGTGAGTGCATGCGCGTGCGTGCTCATGCACACACGCACATGTGCAAAATGTAGTTTTATTTAGACATAAAGAGTAGTGAAATTAAGGCATTTGCTAGTTAATGGAAGGAACTCAAGTAAGGTGAAAAAAGGTGAAATAAAAAAGATTCAGAAAGTCAAGGATTAAATATTTTCTCTCATATATGAAAACAAGAGCAAAGTAAGGGAGGAAAGATGGAAGGAACCCATGCAAAAAGAAAGGATATTAATGAAGTACAAGAAGGAAATTGAGAGACATGAGGGTGGGTCAGGAAAAGCTAGAAATTGTGGAATGGAATTGAGCAAATTTTGCTATGTAAATATATTAATATTCCACAGTAAATTTGACTTTTATGTATATTATAATTGACAAATAAAAAACAATAAATATATTGAAGGAAGCTCGGTAAAGAAGAGGAAGTGAAACAGGGGGAGGAAGAAAAATAGGAAAAAGGGAATTACTAGGGATTATATGGAACAAATTATATTCCATGTATATAGAAATATGTCATAATGAATACCACTGTTATTTAATTCTATAATTTACACTATAAAAGAAAAAGGCACCAATAAAAATGTATAAAAACTATCCTTCCCCCAAAGAATGAAGAAGAAATATAGACATTCAGAATTTTCTCCGAGAAAAATGGTATATTGAAACTCAGACCTTCATTATGAGAGGAAGATCACTACAGGACAAATAAAGTAAAATAAAATTTTCATTTTCATTTTCAATTGATCTAGAAGATTGAAGCTTGTTCAAATAATACCTGCAACAAAGTATTTGATTATATACATATATACACATAGGCATAGTTTATATATTCTTATCTGTAAATGTATTTAATAAGAGCAATGATAAAAAGGAAAGTTAGGACAGAATTAGAGATTTTTTACAAAAATTATGAAATAACTGAACTATCAATAAAATAGTATAATGTTTTAAAATGTACTGAGGTCAACAAAAGTATTCTGTAAACACTATGCAACTCTTAAAAACAATTTTCAAAAAGTATAATTGCTATCCTAAGAAAAGAGAGAGAATAGAAATATTGAAAGGTTTTATTAAACCACAAATAGGAGAAAAAAGCAAAGGACAAAAATAGCAAGAGAAACCAAGGGAAATTAATAGAAAATATTAATAAATGTAATAGCAATCAAGCCAATTGTATAGTTGATCACTTTGATAACCAATTATATAAATGTATCAATTGAAATATGAAATTACCAGATTGTACAAAGTAAACAAATTCCAGCTATATATTGTCTCCAGGAAGCTCACTTTAAATATAAAGATGCCTATAGTTTAACAATAATAGGATCTGAAAATATGTATCATGCTAACACTAATCAACAGAATGCACTGTGTTAATTTCAGACAAAGAAGACATAAGAAGTAAAGTTATTAAGGATAAAGAAGCCTATTATATATAAAAACATTTCATACTCTTCAAGAAAATGTACCATTTCTTCTTATGTCTGTGCCAATAACAATGTATCAAATATGAAGGCAGAGAGAGCACTAATCTTCTGATATATAAAAAGCTCAAAAAACTGGACACCAAACAAACTACCCAATCAATAAATGGGGTAAGAACCTAAACAGACACTACTCAGAAGATATAAATTGATCAACAAATATATGAAAAAAAATGTTCAACATCTTTAGTAGTTAGAGAAATGCAAATCAAAAGTACTCTAAGATTTCATCTCATGCCAGTCAGAATGGCAGTTATCAATACAACCAACAATATGTGTTGGTGAGGATGTTGGGGAAAAGTCACACTCATATACTGCTGGTAAGATTCCTTAGAAAACTTGGAATGGAACACCATTTGACCCAGCTATCCCAGTCCTCCAATTACACACAAGGGCTTAATTTCAGCATACTATAATAAATCAGCCACATCAGTGTTCATAGCAGCTCAATTCAAAATACCAAAATAGCTAAAGTACGAAATCAAACTAGATGCCATTCAATAGATGAATGGATAAAGAGACTGTGATTATATATATATATATATATATATATATATATATATATATATATATATATATATATATATATATTACACAGCATTAAAAGAAAATAAAATTATGGAATTTGCTGGTAAATGTGTGGAATTGGAGATTAACATGTGATGTGAAGTAAGCCAATCCCCCAAAACTAAATGTTCTCTCTGATAAGTGGAGGGTGATCCATAAAGTGGGAAGGCATGGGAAAAATGGAGAGACATTGATTGGGCAAAGGGGAGTGAGGGAAAAGGAAGGAAGTGGGTGGGGGTAGGAAATATGGGGGAATGAGATAGACATCATTACCCTAGGTACGTGTATGACTGGACATATTGTACAATGCTACATCATGTAGAACCAGAGGAATGAAATTTGTGACTGCAGTTGTGTGCAATGAATCAAAATGCATTCTGCTGTCATCATATCTAATTACAATACATAAATATTTTTTTAAATGGAAGCAAAACCTGATAGAATGGCAAAGAAAACAGGAATTTGCTCTAATAGCTGAAAGTTTCATATCTTCCAGAAATGAGCAATCTGACTGACAGGTCACAAGTTAGTAAGGACAGAGATGAATCCACCATTAAAATCTCTCAAGATGATATAATCGACATCTATAGAATAGTTCATCCAACAGTGGTATAATGCAAGTAGACTCTTCTCAAACCTACGTGTAACATACAATATTAATCATACCCTGGGTGGGGGAGGATCACTTAACAAACAGAAACATCCTATAAATTTGATAGCATAGATGAAATGAACCAATTACTTGAAAGACAAATTCTGCCAAAATGCACATGAGAAAATAGACAATCTGAATAGGTTTATGTCTGTTAAGGATATTGAATCAAAAGTTTAAGAAGTGTCTGGTGGGTTCAATTTTGAGTTTTACCAAAAATTTAGGGAAGAAATTCTATACTAATTTGGAACACTTTAGAAAATTGAAGCAGAAGTAGTACTTTATATTTTATTCTACAAATTCAACCTTATGCTAGTCATAAAATAAAAACAAAGACTTTATAAGAGATTCACATATTTTAGTTTTTTTAAAAAAAACTTATAATTTAACTAATGATGTTTAATCATCAAAATATACTAAGCATATTATTTTCATTTATCATTCATCTTTTACTCATCTAACTAGAAACATTATATAATCATAAAAATTCTATCTATCTATCTATCTATCATCTACAATCTGCCTGCCTTTGTACTTGTCTATATACTATTTACACATCATTCTATTATTTATCATAGTCATGGATATCTTGTTTTGTCCAATAATATAAGAAAACTTTGGCAAGATTAACAGTATATCTTTAGGATAATATTGGATTCTTTTAATGTTTTGGTGGTAGAATAAAAAAATTTTTGATGTTTTTTTTTTTCATACAACCTGACTTAGGATTCTATTTTATGTTCTTAAAAAATACTAAAACTTAAAATGACTTTGCATTTATGTAATTTATATTTCCCTTTTTTCTATATTTCATTGTGAATAGACAAGTAAGTACACAGAAAATTTCTATCAATTCTTGAATGCAACAGTAAGAGCATCCATGTTCAATAATACTGGACCATCAGGATGAAGCAGAAATTACTCACTCTTGGTTTCCACTTTTGTGATTCAATCTGCAAAGTTGGTTCTGAAAACTCTATTTTATATATACTAGCCCATTTTTCCCAAGTTCAGGAACACTTGTGATCCATATGACTGTTTTTGGGAATATTATCTAATATCATATAGAATCAGTCATTATGCGTATGTGTCTTTTTATAACATACTAACACACACACACACACACACACACACACACACACACACACACATACACACACAAAAAAACATGGAAATCACCTAAAAAGACATGCATAATTGCTTTTCCTTGAGAAATGGGGAATGAGAGCATTTGGTAAAGTTGTAGGGCGATGCATTGACTGTTTGTTGCTCTTGTTATATTTTATTTTTTGTTTATTTTTAATAAAATATTTTCTAGCAATTTCTAACCAAAAACATGCTGGATTTTGAATAGCTCTTTCAGTAATAAGGTGACTCAAAATAAGTCTCTGCTTCTGGTGACTAAAGATAGAAACATACATTACAGATGAAATTATGTCCCCTTAAATTCATGTTGAAGCCCCAATACCCAAATAAAACTGTATTTGGAACTAGAGCTTTTGAAGAGGTTATTTATATTAAATATGGTATAAGAGTGAGACTCTATTTGGATATGACTACTGTGTTTATAAGAAGAGGATGAGACACCAAGGATGCATGTGCACAAAGAAAAGGCCATGTGAGCACACAGCAGGAAAACAGCTTTAGCAAACCAACAAATGAAGCTTCTGGAGGAAACAAAGTTGATGCAATTATGATCCTGCATTTCCAGCTTGCAGCCTTTTCCGAATTTCCTGTGAGAATATAAAAAACCTATGCACAGTCTATCATATATATATATATATATATATATATATATATATATATCCCCCCACACACATACACATCCATGTCATAGATTTTATGTGGAATAAATAGAGTTAAGTAGCAATATTTGATGTGTGTGTGTGTGTGTGTGTGAGAGAGAGAGAGAGAGACAGAGAGAGAGAGAGAGAAAGAGAATCAGACCCTGGACCCTGGGAAGTCTGGGTTCCTAGTATAGTTGTGTCTGGCCACCAGAACATGGATCCCCCAAATTCATCAAAGTTTGCTACTTCACTCCATGTATGCCACTTAAAATCTGTGACAACCATCCTATCCAGTACCACTGACCTGATAGCATAAATAAAAATATTGAGCTATCCAATTTATGTGCTTCGTGATTGTGTACAATAAACAGGCAGTGGAGCAAAAGTAAAGATGGAATTGAAGATCTAGAACTTCTCTGAGAGTTTGTGTGTGAACACAGTCCACTCTGATGTCATGAAGTCCCTACAGCAGAAGCAGGATAGTGTCTGTCAGGTGTCACAGGAGGATGGTGGACTTTGAACTGAGTAAGAGCAAAGGCCTTAGGAGTTTGCGAGTTTCACAGCATAACTTCATTAATCCATCATTCTACGAAGACTAAGAAATGATTTGAATTTGGTCAAAAAGTACTGGTGGTTTTCTTCTATGGTTTATCTGATGTTTATGGAATGATCCTGAGCTTCTCAGAGTCAAAAACAAATTTATATTCTCTTAGTGAAAACTGAACTTAGAGGCAACAATAATCATTGTTTCTAATACTCAAAACTTGTTTCAATCACTTTAGGAATTACTAGAAATTTGTAACAGAGATATATTTAACTTGTAGATTTTCTTGTCACACCTTAAAAGTTTGCCCTCAGATATGATTTTAATTTACAAAAATTAAGTTCCCAAATAGGCTGAATTTTATTTAGTTTTTAAATATTAAGGCATAAATTTAAAAAGTAGTATTTTGAAAATGTTAAAATGCATATCTTAAGATCCTCCTTTGAAAGATAAAAAAACCCATCGAGTAAATAGTTCAATAATCTTTATATTATTTGACATGTTCAGTAAATATTATAATTGAAATATTTGTGGATAGTAATGGTGAATAAAGGCCTTATTTCCATATCATATAATAAATATACCTATATACATAGTATTTTCTGATCTACTTTGTGAAATAAAATCACTTTTTAAAAGTAAGATATAGGGTATATGTGTTCATTCTGTAATTAGGCTGATTTATCATTACAGACAAATGTAAGCAAAGTGATCATTGACATTAATACTTTTCATATATTTTATTGCCTTTGGTAATACCAACATTTTCATGATACAAACTTAATTAGATACTTATTGAAGTCAGAATAATTATAGCATTCTTAATGCTGATAAGACACAAAATGAAACTTCAGATGTTAGAGTTGCTATTTTCCTGATTTCATCTAAATATATACATGTTAAAGCCCAGAGAATAAGCAATTTTGCTTCATTGCTTTCTGTCTAGGTGAAATGTAGTTATTTGAAGCAAATATTAGCCGCTGGAAACTCAAGTCAGTTCGCATTTGTCACTTTTGTACTCTATCTCAGAAATCAAAATTACTTTTAATTTTTTTAAAAGAGATTAATTTTCTTATATATCCTTATAATACCAAAGTATTAATTCCAGAGAAAATTGGGATTCTCTAATTGAAGACCCCAGGACATACTGACCTAATAGTATTGATATTATTTCTATCTGAAGCCAATTTCATATCATCCCTCAGTATCTGAAGTCTTGCCTTTACAGAAGTCAGTCCAACCACTGTGTTCAAACTACTATTTCATCTCTTCTCTCAAAACTCTTTTTTCTATAGTTTTAATTTTCCCTTTGTTTTCAAACTCCTTAAATGTTATTCTTTATTTACTGAGTTCAGTTCTTTACTGTAAAATTCCCTTTCAATCAGTTGCCTTTAAATATATCCATATTATCTATTCCAATTTATGTGTGTATGCAGTAGTACCTGTTTTGTACTATTGTCTATACCCTTGCATAAAAAACAAAATGCAAATTACATTAGTTTCCTTTTTTCCTGAAGATGTATTTCCAATTATTTACTTATCATGATCTGTTGGTCATATCTTTGCTATTTGTCTTGGTCTGTTTGACCTACTATCACAAAAATCCCACAACTGGTTAGTATATAAATCTCAAAAACTTATTTCTCACAGTTCTGGAAATGGAGTATTACCATAGGTAGATCGGAAATAAAACACCAAAGGTAGTGTTACTTGCTTAGAATTATAGTCGTCCTTTGTGCCAACAAGAGTTTGGAAGAACATGTTATTGATTTCTACAACATCCCCAATTAATTACCCTCCTTTGACATGTATAAATTTATTGGGGATATGGCTTTAAAACCTTACAAAATCAACTGGGTGATTTTGGTAATTGCTGGTATTCCTTCATATTACGTCTTTACTGAAACATTTAAACTCAGTTGTGAGTATCATGTAGGACATCTATTAACCTGGCATGTTTTCCAATGTGATTTGAATTGCTGTGGTAAAATATCGCACACCTTGCTATCTTGATCTGCGGTCATGTTGACTGATTTAGTATGCTCTCAGTAATAAAATACTCCCCAAAATACTGAATGATCTTAACAGTCTAAATAATGTCTTCTTGGTCTATTATGTTGAATAATAAAAATAATAATCGCTGGTAAGCCTGGAGTAGTTGCATTCTGGATGACTAAATGTTTTACATACATGCCAAAGTTCAGTAAGTAAGTTTTTTGACAACAGATCTGCCTGGAAATTTGGTAAGGATTCTTAAAATCCAGTAATCTGGGTATAAGGAAATACCTTTTTTAAAGACAGATACAAATTGTATCACTTTAAAACACTAACAGTGGAGGGGGGGAAAAATTGGTAGACCCTTCTGAATGTTGGGAGCAACCAATACATAACCTAAGCAGTCATGTTCTAGGTTTTATAGGGCCAAAAATTAATAAAATTTCATAATACATTTTAAATAAAGTAACTACAAGTTTATAAGGACTAAATTAAACACACATGTCAATGTCCATTTAAATACTGGATACATAATTATAGATTTTCTTTTCTGTTTAGGCTTTATAGTTGATCTATAAATATAACTGGATAAAATTTTTATGTAACATTTTATATAGAAAATATTTGAAAATATTTCATTATATATTTTATACATTTGCTGATCAGAAAAAAAATATTTTCAAAAACCAGTTTTTAGCTTTGAATATTTCAAACAATTTTATGTCATTTATAAAAAAAAATGAGTTTAAGTGAGATATAGCTAGATAAAAGTGTAGAGATTTAGGAAGGCATTTGTGAAGTGATCATGTATAGAATACACATGGTGAAATAAGAAAAACTGACTAGGGTATCTTTCACAAAATCCATTGCTATAGATTGGGGCTAAATGGGATGTAATGAGCACTCCACTCACATATATTATGTGGTAATATAATTTCAAATATTTGATTTAATTTATATTTAATTTTAGAGCTTCACATTTGAAATTTCTAATAGTCAATATATCAAAGTCCAGGACTTCCATCAAGGTATGTGATTTCCCAGGAAATTATTTTTCATATTAACCTTTATTCTATAAACTATTTGATTTAAAAAAAAAGTTAAAAAAATATTAGCAAAATATCTGACTCAATATGACCTATAGTAAATTATCAATGAAGATTTAGAAAAATGTGCACAGAACTATTATGTATTTAGATGATTCCTGGTAGTCTCCAGCCACAGTTTTCCCATTCACATCCAGGAATCAAGCTCTTCAATCATTAAGCTTTTCACTTTTAAAAGCACAGTTACTGGAAAAAATTTGTTCCATTCCAGTATAGTATTTAGTAATTTTGTTACTATTCATAACTCTATGGATCTAATGACAGGTTTATATGTAAAAATATATAGAACTTTTTTCTCTGAAGTTACTTAATGAAACTTCTTTTATGTTGGTCACATCATTGTTTATAACTCCACATTATCTTCCATCCTTATCTAATTATTGATATCCAATTACTTACTCAAAGGTAGTTAATGTACATAGTTAATAATGACCTCAGATGTTACTCTTACCCTGAGTATAAAAATAAATCTATCATTTGAACCATATTTGTTTTCTGGTTATATTTCTTTCTCTTTTAAAATATTTATCTTTTAGTTTTAGGTGGATATAATATCTCTATCTCTATTTTGTTTTTTTGTGGTGCTGAGCATTGAACCCAGTTTCTATGTTTCCTGGGTGAGCATCCTACCACTAAGCCACAACTTCAGCCTTATATTTCTTGTTTGAAGTTTTATGACACAAATATAGAACATGTTTTCCAAGTATATCTTCTCTTGAATTCAGTCACATCTCTGCATTACTAGAATGTAATCTCCTTTTATGTGAACAGAGCACGGTCTTCCACATGTCCCTGTCTGCCTATTGGCTATACCAGAGGTACATAGACTGAACGAGAGCAGTCCAATTTTAACAGAAGTGTTTGATGTCATCCAGCAAAGATTAAGAAATACATAAGGGAGTATTATGCTATTATCTTAAAAACGGCAGAAGGATGGGCTATGTCACATGCAGGGACCAGCGAAAAATATATACTAAGGGTCATTATTCAAAATTATGATAAATTTCAGATAACAGTGTCACAGAATCACACTGAGAGTGGGGTCCTTCTCAGAGCAGTGCCCTGAGATATTGCTCAAGTTACATATCCATGAAATTGATTCTAATTGGAGAAAGCATATTGATGAAATGGCTCTTTTTGCATTCTATCTATATGGATGAGATTGATGAGGCCACCCCCAGATAATCTCCTGACACTAGAGGCAATTTGGTAATCCTACTAGGGGTCATCAGTGAATAGGAAGTGAGCATAGGATAAGAGATATATCTTTCCATTACTGTGACATTCAGGAGTGACACACCACAGGTAGCACCCCCCAAAAAAACAATCTGAAGCATTGAAAGCCAGTGGGGAGACCCACACATGACTTGAGACCCAGAGATAAAGGTGATTGTCTCTTGTGATTTATTACTGCATTCAATAAATGATCATCTACATTCTGACTTTTAATTTCTTCAGTAATTTTTGGGACCCATGAGTGAGGTGGTTAAAAAAATGGCTATGATATCATTCACAATAGTGGACAGGCCCACAAACATGACTTGGAACCAGCAGAGGGGCCCACACAAAAATCTGAGACCAAGAGGCAGAGGTAGTCTCTAGGTGGTCTAGAATTCTGACTGCTTTGTGTGTCTGACATTACTGAGAGTTATCCAAAAATATTCATTTCAGCCCTGTTTGTACAGCCAATCACAGTAAGAAATTTTCCACTTGCTGGCAGGTACAAGTAATCCTCTTACCAGCTTCCCTTTTGGAATTTGGCCTGGCAAGGGACCCTGACTCAAAAAAACAAAAAAGCACAATTCCTGGACCTTATTGGAATATTTAATTGATTATAGGTAGAGATACAATGTCTCAGAGTATCCCTATATGTAGAAATATGAATTTTGAGTACAGAAGTCTGAGTTTAGGCTGCCCCATCTGGTCATTGCTGCTGGTTTTGACAAGTCCCAAACCTTGGAAGGGGACTACCCTATTGTGAGAAAGGTATTTCAAAACCAGTGGCCCATGAGGGGTTGGGTTCATGCTGGTGCTTCTGCTTTCCCAGTCCTAGGAACTTACAAAATATTAAGTTCCCTGAATTAGTCTTGAATCCTGATTATATCCATATAGAATTTTTTTTTAAATAAAATTCCTTATTAAATAAAATCACAAATAATTAGCCATTTAAAATCTCATAATATGAAAGCAATTTAAAATAATTAAATATTATCTTGAAGTTCAACCTGAATATATCTGAATCACAGATATGACAGCTACAATAATATAGTAGTTTATAAGACAAAATTTTGTAATCAAGATATTGAAAATGTTTTTTCAAAATACCAATTTGAAAGTATTTAATAATCAATCTCCATTTTTAAATAGTTATAATATTTATTGTGAATAGTTCAAGTACAATGCTGTTTTTGAGACTACATCTGCAACCCATCAAAAATATTTTAAAGAATTTGAAGACGGAAATATAAATGGCTATAATCTGCATAACCATATAAGTCTTAAAAAAGTATTTTAACTTCATCATATGCTTTCATTCTCTCAGAAATGTTAAGTGGTATAGAAACTTTTATAAAGTATATTTAACCATTTCTATGGAAAATAAACTACAGAAAGCCCTAAAATCTTCATGTGCCTTGAAAGGAAGAAAATAAACAAAGAAACATGTAGTATACTTACTATCATTTTCTCCACTCTGTCCTTCATTTTCAATCGCATATTTTATTCTGTTTGATATATTATATCCCACCAGTAATTGACCAATAATTTTTTTCCTATATATTTCACATATAATTTAGTTCTTAAACTAAAAATAATTAGTCAATTACTGGTGGGATATAGTATATCAAACAGAATAAAATATGCGATTGAAAATGAAAGAGGGGGCTGGGGATGTGGCTCAAGCGGTAGTGTGCTTGCCTGGAATGCGTGCGGCCCGGGTTCGATCGTCAGCACCACATACAAAAAACAAAGATGTTGTGTCCTCCAAAAACTGAAAAATAAATATTAAAAATTCTCTCTCTCTCTTTCTCTCTCTCTCTCTCTCTCTCTCTCTCTCTTTAAAAAAAAAGAAAATGAAAGAGTAGAGAAAATGATAGTAAGTATACTACGTTTCTTTAGTTTCTTTATTTTATTTTCAATTTTCTTTATTTTATTTTTAATTCTCTTTATTTCATCTTATTCCTGGCCTGCTCACACCTTTTGGGACAGATTTGCCTCAGTTGTCAAAACACTGCTTCACAAAACACAAATAGATCATGTTATTTCTCAAACTCTTCAATAAATTCTAATATCCTTCAAATTCAAAGCCATTCATCAAAGGTAAGCCTGGCACACATAAGTGATCTGGCCCATATTGACTTTTCTTGTCTCGTTCTATTACTATATCATTCCTCTGTTCTTTGAGGATTATGGACCACTGCTTTTCTGTCTGGGATAAAGCATTGTCAAATACTATTGTTCTTGTTCTCATGTGACTGATCCATGAGGTATTGGAAAAGATAATGGAAATAAAAACGAGAAAGATATTCTTAAAAATTGGTTCAAATCTTTAAAAATAATGAAATATGGCATTTGATGGTAATGGAGTTTGGGAAAGAGAGATAGCTTAATAAAGTTTTCTGAAAACAGGACATCTAAGCTTAAACATAAACTGAAATAGCTACAACACTGAATTAAAGATCTGTTCAGTCAAATAGAAGATGAAGTTAAAAGACCCTAAAGCCAGGGCAAGCTTGGTTTGTTCAACAATCTGGAAAAATAACAGTCAATCAGAAGTATATTTAAGAGGAGCCTGGGAAAAACAGAGGTTGAAATGAAAGTCAGGGACTGGATTATGCAAAGCATACTTGTACTATTACAAAGTAGATATCCTTTGTATAATTCTGCACATAGGATTCTCCCTTGGAATTATGTTACCACACCAAATCTTTCTGTTTGTTGTGTTAGAAAAATCAACTTTGTGTCATTTATTTTCATAACTAGTAGTACTTTTATGACTTGAATATCTTGCTTAGTTTTTTTTCTGCTAGTCATGGTGACAACACTTAATGTGATGCTCCTAAACATGAATTTCCTTGTCTAACTTTGATTGGAATATCCTTAAGGGTTAGAATATTGTCTTAAAATAACATGCATTATTTCATTTATGTAGACCATTTTTAATTACTCTGAGGATCCTTAATAGTTCTGGAATCAGAAAACCAATTAATTAATATGCAAAACAAAACAGAAAAAATAAAAGGTAGTGAGAATTTGCCATACAACAACTTTGTTATGACTGCATTGATAAAGCAACTCATTATCTTGATTTTTTAAATTTTAAATATCCTTTTTTGTAATTTGGATGCAAATATAGTTTGTGATACTTTAAATTTTTTTTTTCATTCTTCAGTAGCAACTTTTCAGTGCAAAGCACAATGCTGTTATGTGATTAAAATCACTCCATATGTATAATATTACTGATGTTGGAGCACAATGACGTTTTGAGAAATTAGTACCATACCATATACTCTTTTAAGTCTCCATACCTTAATGCATTTATAATGGATTCACCCAGAGGCTTCTTTTTCTATAAATCCAAGAACAAGTGATCAAAATTATTTTTTAAACAAAGATTCCAGAGGTTATGATAAACATTGGTCCTATTAATGAGTACTTTTTAGGGATTAATACATTTTGGGCTTAGTTTCCTAAAATAAAATATGAAACTAATCATGAAAGCCATCAGAAGGAAGAAGCTATAAAGTATAATGTCACCTTCTTCTGCATTATATGTGTGTATTATAAATGGCTGCTGATGTCATCGGCCCCTTACCAGGTATTATATATGTTAATCACATAATAATAGTAGCAGCATAGTAATAACTAATAATAAACAGTAACTAGTTAGTGTTTTGATATAATAATATTTTTCATTCATCAATTAAATTATTGCTTTAGCAATTATTTATTTTAGACAACTTGATAAAGAGATGTATAAGAGTCTGAGCATGACATTGGCACCTAGTAAAAATTCTCATTTCAGATTGATGGACGCTAAGCTATAAGAAAATTGACAGTGTGTTTTGTTTATTTGTTCACATCATGTTATTTTCCAATCATTTCATTTCAGAAGAAAGTTGCTTTAGGCTCTGCCTCTAAGTTATAGAGAATCTATCAAAAATGTTATTAAAAATCTGGTGTTCAGATTAAATTACAATTTGATCAAGTAGATGGTAGCAGGGGACATCTTGTGGTCAAAGCACCAAATGAGTGAATTTGTTTGAATAAAATGAAGAAATCTCAGAAAATAATCATTTTATATATAGAAAAAGTGAAGTAAATTTAAATGTATGAAACAAAGTAAATTAAAAATATAATTGTCAACTATAAGAATCCTTCTCAAAATTTTTGATTTATACAAATTGGTAGTGACAAGAAAAGCAAAATTACCAAAAAGAGGAAAACAGTCTTTTAATCTATAATATTGCACTTTTAAATGGTTGAGTCATGTATTAAACACAGTATATGTTTATCATACCAATGCTTTATAAACAGGGTCCAACACAAGGTTGAGACACATTGACAATAGACATAGGGCTAAGAGTCAATTCCCCAAGCCCAGTATCAGTGAGTGTTCATGCTGGATTCAAAACTTAAGATACAGAGATAAGTCCAAACCAAGTCACATGACCCCCCCCCCCCCCCAGCCACTTTAAAGAGGGACTCAAATCCATGCTTGTGTTTCTCAATACTGGTTATAATATAGGTAATTTAAATCCATATGTGAGGCTGGGTGAAACTTAGCAAAAACAGCACAATGTAGCAGAGCTCAAAGTGCAATCTAGAAACCAAGAAGCAGCTCAAAATTCATGCCAAGACACAGGCAAGGAGCCAATCAGCAAGGAGGTGAAGCATCTCTGTTGATGTCACCACCTAGAAAGCTTTATTGCTATACCCAGTGTTGCAGCCACTCTTTATAGGATAGATCACTATTCAACATTTGGTTTAGATACAGAGTAAGTGCATTCCACACACAAACACACACACCAACCAAGAAGAATATACAAAGGAAGTGTTTCTCACAAAATGAAGTTTTCAAGAGAGAATAGGGTGGCTCATAAGCAGGTCCAAACAATGTTTAAGAGAGCAGGGAAGGAACACTGACTTTGGGATCCTGTTGTTGTTAGCAGGTGGGGCCAGCCTGGAGGTTCTCAGGTAGTCATTCCCATGTGCACAGGGCTTTGCGTTGTTTGCAGTTGCCACAAGTGCCAAAAGAGGAGCAACCTACTGTCAGATTTCTTAGATATGGCACAAAGGGAAAAGCACAAGGGTGAAGAACAAACTATGTTAGCAGTCAAAGAAAAATGTTTTCAGACTATCAATGATGACTGAGTCTGGAAAATGGACACTGTTAATTTCTACAAAGTATACATAGTCATTAGTGATTTTGAAATTAGATTTTCAAAAGAAATATAATTTATTCTAAAGAGAAAGGATACATGAAACTAAATTACTTCATTGTTGTGATATAAGCATGTGTGTGTGTATAATATTATCAATTAGCTTCCATATCTCATGTATTTCTGAAAATTAAATGTACCATGTGAGTACATATAAATACAGCATAGGATTATGAATACAAATAATTCAATCTTTAAATCTTTGAATTATTCTATGAAGGTGAATTTATAATCAAATTATTTGGCAATTTTGGAAACATTGTTCAGAAGTGGTTAATTGATTCGTTATCAGGAAGAAATAGAAATATAAGAGTCTCAGTTTATTGTACTTCTAATACTATTTCTTGGAAAATGAAAATAACTTTACCTCACTAGAACACTCAATTCCTTAATTCTTGTGATGAATATGAGTTGCACCTATGTTATTTCCATATGTAATAGAAAAGTCATCTTGCACTGATACTACATTGAAGAAATTAATTATATAAAAAATATGTGCAAAGATGTTAAGCCCAGGCATGATGTAGGGGTAGGGAAAAACTCTAATATAAAAAATGTTAAAGAGAATTTATTCAACACATAAGTATAAAATTTGCTATCTCCTTTTAATCAGCAATAGTAATCATCTTACCTTATAATACATGTGTTTTTGTTTTAAAGTACTCAATATTAAATTAAATTATTCATTCAGTTACTCTAAGCATACAATGACATGCTGCCTAACTTAATATTAGGCTTTTTATTAGTTCAATAAAATAATTCAAGATCATAATGTGTTCAATTAAGAAACAGTTGTATTCATTCACAAAGGTACATTAAGTTTTACTATGAACTCAAGCCCCACTTAAACTTCCAAGCACAATACATAAAAGTAAAATCCACAGACATACAGTCTACATTTCATAGTCATTAAGTAATTCATCAGCATTCAAAACTACTCATGAAATACACTAGTAAAATAAGGAAAATAAAACTGTGGCCAGTTAATTGAACTTCCTATTTTCTGGGCTCAGAATATTTTCTTATTTAAGAACTGATCAACTTCTACTTTTCTCATTGTAATTCTCATGTAACTCAAGAGTTATTATTTGCATTTTTGTTGCCCAGTGTGATAGCCACTAACTACATGTGGTAATTAAATTTAAAGTTGCCTATAATCTCAGCAGCTTGGGAGGCTAAGACAGGAGAATCAAGAGTTCAAAGCAACCTCAGTAAGTTAGAGAGCCCCAAGCAACTTAGGGAGACCCTGTCTTATAATACAAAATAAAAAGGACTGAGAATGTGGCTCAGTGGGTAAGCACTCTTGAATTAAATTTCTGGTACCAAAAATAAAAATTAAACATTAAAAAATTAAGTTTAATTATTTAAAATTTATTTATTTATTTATTTATTTTTGTGGCACTAGGATTAAAATCAGGGCCTCACATATACTAAGAAAAATGTTTACCACTAAGAGATATCCATAGTCGTATTCTAAATTATATTTTGTATCAGGTTCTTACTATGTTGCCCATGCTACAATCAAAGTTATGATTCTTCTACTTTATGCTCCCAAGTAGCTGGGATTATAGGAGTGTACGTCAGTGCCCACTGTATTTATTGAAAATATAAGTCAGCTTTTCAATCACACAAGATATATAATATTTTGGATATTTCATTAATTTATATGAATATATTAATTAAATTTAATAAACTACACAAGACAGTAATCTTTAAAATTCCTAGGTACAGAAAGAGTTGATATTAATTTGTTGGAGTATTTTCTTTCAGAATGTTGCTTTTCTTAGATAATTTAAAAAAAAATAGTTAATCGTTTCTAACTGAACATAAAGTTTCAAACATTTTATTTATACTTAAGTATATATAGATACCAGAGTACTAAAAAAAAATTTTCTGAAAAAATTTTACTCTTACCTATATCACACAGCTATACTCACATTGTATAAATTAATACAGATTTTTAAATTATAATTCCAACAATAGTATTCCATCACAATTAAATTTCAATAAACTCTCAGTTTTTATAATCTTAGACTATAAAATAACAATAGTAGAAAACATTAGCATTTATTTGAGAAACATCATTTATAATCTGATTCTATTTGCATATCTTTGGAAGAATGCTCATTTGAAGCAATGGACTTCTTAAAACTATTCTGCTAATGAGATTAATTCCTTGTCTGAGTATGTGATTTCCTATACTTCTTTAAGAATACATTAAAAGTTAGGAGCAGCAATTTTTACATTATATCCCCAAAGTATGAGATATTACTACACTTATATGAAAGAATGAAATTTACAACTGGGTTATTATATCTGTGAGTAAGAGATAAATTCTGGATGTGGCTGAATGGAACTTTGAACAATATTTTATCTTTAACTAACTACCTTTTCTTTTCTTTCTTTTCTTCTCTCTCTTTTTTTTTGATAAAGAGTATGAAATGAGGTATTTGAAATGCATACAAAAAATCAAAGCCAAATTCTCATTCTGTTGATATGGACATACATATCCTAAACCAATTTTGTAATGTATATTTATCTCTATATTGTCTATAATAGTAGAGACATATAAATTTGATTTTCTTCAGAAACAGCTCTGAAACAAAGACTGATACAGGTATATTTTAGCAAATGATCCAGGAAGTATAAGTCAGAGAAGGAAAAAAAAATTTAACAAGGGAAAGACAGAAAAGCCTATAAAGGGAGATTTTATGAGTGATCTGATTTAGATAGGCAACTGAATTTTCAAAGTAGAATGCAAGTGAGAATTTCTCTAGAGATAGGGATACTCAGTGTTTGACTTTTGCCCTTTACCAATTGAGTATTGACTCTGGAAACTGTTTTAATCATTCCAGGATACCCAAATGATGGACTAGCTTCCTCATTTCTGTATGAAGTCCTCAAAGAACCAGAAACAGAGACAAAGGGCTTCTGGCAGAAAGCACTAGAATTCTTGTAAAATGTCTCTTTCAGTTTCAGCTGAAATCAGATATGATTGACAACATGGACAGCAAATCTAGGTTGATTTCCAGTGTCCAGCCATTTTGCCATTCGAGTCTCTTTGTGCCCTACAATGGGTCCTTCTGTCATGGAGGCTTTAAACCAACAGGATCCTGAAAAATTATGAGTCTGGAGACCTACCCACAGGCTACACTCCTCATGAAGAAAGTCCTCCCAAGGCTGTGACTATTATTTATCTCATTTTCAGTCAACCACAGCCCATCTCCCTTGGGTAACACTTTTACTGTTTCACTTGTGTCAGTACTTTTTGAGACACCTCCATGCACTTCAGTGAGTCCTTCTGGCTGTTTAAGACACCACAAGCACTGTAATTACCAAATGACATTTACCAGGATGTTTTGGAGTAAAGTGTAAATAATGAGGCCTTTTATCATAACCTCAAAATTCACACACTTAAGTGAAGATGATTAGCCAAAGATCTATCAGACTGTGTGAGAAAGTGACAACTAATTTCTCTTCTATCAATAAATTTCAGAAAACAATGTTCTCCCTTAAAAAAAAGAAAAAAGAAAAGAAGAAAAAGAAAAAAAGAAAAAAAGTGCTATTTTGTTGCAGAGTAAGCAATTGGTAAAATATCCTTTACAGCATAACATTTGCTAATTGGTATAAAATGTCTCTGTTGTACTTTGATGGTCACTTGAATTGCTTTTGTTTTTGTTTATTTATCAATAGGGCTGATACAAAAATCTTTGTTATAAATAAACATTCAAATAAGTTCTCATTAAAATGAGAAAACTTATCCATAGAAAGCCAGGTAAACTCTGAAGAGCACAGGCATAGCAGGTATGAGGACTACTCTAAGGGAAAACCACCTCTCTGTATTTGAAAATGAGACCTTTTTGTGAGACTTGCCTGTGACATCATCGCAAAGAAGTTGCTATGATACCACATCAATGAGACTTAATTTAAATGTTTTCTTTGGAATTCTCCAGACATCTACCATCAAGAGTTGTAGGGTAAAGCAGTTCATGAAAAGCTTCTCTGGAAGCACTTTCTATGTAATTACCTACCCTAAGGAGGGTGTCATGAGGAGGTGCTGGTCTCTGCTGGCTACAGTGTGCTATAGGACCTGAGACCCAGAGAAGCTGTGAGTACGGCAGGAGCTGGCTGAAGGCATGGTGCTAAAAAACGGCCCAGATCAGGTGTTAGAGCCACATTGTTTTCACTGGGTGCTACTGGACATAACATACTGCTGTGGAACCAGGCACTGGAGAAGCTGTAGGCACTGCAAGACCCAGATACAGATAAATTCCATGTATATTGCATAAATTTGCCAAGAAATGTACTAAAACAAAGGAGCAGAATTTTTTCTTTCTTAGGTTTTAATATCTCACTAGCAGTACTAAATACATTGTCACCTGGCAAAATAAAAAACATATTTTAGGTGTTATTGTTATTATTATTATTAGTGCTACCAGGGTTTAAACTCAGGACTCAACCACTGAGCCACATCCCCAGCCCTATATTGTATTTTATTTAGAGTCAGGGTCTCACTGAGTTGCTTAGTGCCTTGCTTTTGCTGAGACTGCCTTTGAGCTCATGATCCTCCTGCTTCAGCCTCCAGATGAGATTATAGGCATGCACCATGGTGCCCAGCTAAGGGGTCATCACTTTTAATAAAGTAGGTTAAAAGAGTAAACCTGGAAATAAGAGATAATACATTGATAAGAAGCATACTTATCTATATATACATTGAAATGGGATATTTCCGTCTACTTTTGAAATATTTTATAACAAAATAATATAGATCTGGCTCTTCCTGAAGTATGAAGTTTTTAATGCAGTATAAAAGGCAAGACTAATTTTATGCACCTTATGTGAGGGAAAAATAACTTACAAGAAATGAAATGGAATAACTTTTCCAATAGGACAATGGTGGAATTTAATCTTAAGAATGTATCAATGAATTACATCTAAAGATGCACTCCTACTGATTTTCAAATTTGAACAATTGAAAGCAATTTGTTATGTAACTTCAAGAACTATATCACCTTAATTGTTACATTTTTAGTTCTTGACAGAAGTTTTGTATTTAAAAAGATTGATATATTTTGACAGCTTTCAAACATTTTAAGGCATATACTAAATATAATGTGGCATAAGGTACTTTTCAGAAATATTTCTGAGTTAATTCAGGAACATTACTTTTCCACATTTCAGATTGGATTCCCAATGGCTATAAAAACTGTTAGAATATACACAGTATCTGATAGCCAAGGTCACTAATAACATTTTCTGAAACAGCAGTAAGAACTGACAAATATTTCTTTGGGTGGGAGATTTCTAACATATACATACGCATTTATGTTAGAACTTCATATAAGGCAGTTATGATGTTAATGATAATTTTGTGAATTGTTACAGGCTTTTAAATCATGTCATTTTTGAAACAAACACATACTAAATCCAATATAATTTTAAATTAATGAAACACATTCCAATTCTACTGTCATCAGAAATTATACTGTAGATATTTAAATTTTCCACTAACAACTATGACCTTCTGAAATGAATTTTGGTGTTCATAATAATTTATGATGCCACAGAAGGCTAAGTAATTATTTTTCAAAAGTGGATATTAATGGATTAAATATATTAATTTATATTTTTCTAAATATTTCATCCTGAAATACAGACTTACACATGTTGAGGAAGAATTGACAAAATTTCAAAAAATTTTGGATCATTTCCTCTGCAAAATCAAATCCAATGTTTGATGTAAGCAATTACCTTAGCACAGAAATACTCTTAAGTTACCTTAAAAAATAAATTGTTATCTTTTCTAACAAGTTGAAGTATTATTGAGATGTGACATCATGGTCATATACCTGAATGCTACATGGAATTATCATAGTAAACAGAAATATTCTTATTAAATTAATCTTGACATGAAGCATAAAATGAAATAACCTTAGATATATTGAAAATGCAATGACGCCAGCTTATATCTCTCTTGATATGAACACTTACTTTTCTTTTTTTAAAAAAAATTACTGTTTTAAAATCATCTGCATTGAATTTTAGATTCCAGGCAATTGGGGGTTAAAATTTCTCCTTTGACTTTATGCTCTTGATTACCGAAATGTATCCATTTTCTAAGTTTAAAACTTCCTATTCTGTTAATATATAAAACTAAATCATTTGCTTATTGTATGAGTCATACCATATTTTAATCAAGTGAATCAGATATGAAATTAGAATTTGAATCAGATTATAAAATCATCAAAATCAAGAGATGGCAAGAAAGAAATGACAGGCACTAATTTATACTGAGGAAATGGTTGAAATAATTTTTGTGAGCTGGGGAATCACCAAAGGACACTGCAGCAGCAACACTTAAGAAATATTAGGAACTGTTACTCTCCTTAGGACTGAGGAGCAATGCAAAGGAACAGCAAGAATAAATACACAATCTGGCTTTTCTCCTCTTCTCCCATCAATTTATGATGCTATCCATTTACCAATATCAAGTATATGCCAGAGAGTAAGGGAACCCCAAAGGCAACAGTTTGGTATCTGTGTCTATGGGCACAGAGAAAAAGAAAGGTAGAAATTATATTTAGACGATAAAATATGGAAGATTCAACAACATACTTGGCTATTTGGAGGAAGAAAAGAAAAGGGAGGTAGGAAATTTTAAAAAGGCTCTCTCATATTTATAGGCTATAATGGTTTCTTAACTTAAATATCAAGATTATGTAAATATTTCCAATACTTTAACTTGCCATGCAAAACTAACCCTAGCTAATTATATTCCAAAATCCATTACTGTCCTATGTAGTTGCAATTGCAAAGTTTCATCTAGAAAAAATGATACATAAAAATAGAGTTAAAAAGTTAAATAAATGAACTACTTTCAAAATTGTGGATGAGGAAAGATAAAATTGACAAGGGGTAGCAATCACTGAAATTGACAATTCCAGGGACCAGAGGGATGCAGAAGAAATGGTCACATAATTTGAAATAGCAGGTGTATGGTAAAGGTCATTGAGAAAAAAATGGCAACTTCAGTTGCAAGACACAGACAAGTCATAACAATAGTACAGAAAAGTCCCAGATAAAAAATGCCCTGTTTTCATTTTCTTCTCATTTTCTTATATTAGTTGTTTCAGGTGACTGAATCTAGTGACAGTCAGAAGGTAGAAGACTTAAGAACACTTTGCATAAAAGTCAGTTTCCCAGGCCAAACTACCTCTAAAGGATAGAAATTACATTTGGATGAAGAAACAAATTACGCTGCACACTATGCTGATAGGTATTGTAATCTTAATTTCTAACTTAGCAATACTATTAATAGAGATATATTAAATTTGGTAATTTTCTTTAAAAAAGTCATCATTCCAAAGGAAGAAATCAGCCAGGGAAACTAATAATTCTCCCACTTTGTACCATGAAAAAAACATGTGTTCTCAAAAATAGAATTGAAAGAAAGTTAATAGGGAGTGATGCAGAAACATTGAGAGTTGGAGACAAAGAATAAATCTAAAATTAAAGAAGCTATCCAAATTCATTTTAACAAATACCCAGTATTATGACAGGTAATTTCAAGTCATGGCCCTTATAAAAATTTGATGGACAAGAGTTATCTGAGTTAATTTCAGAATGTTTGAGAATGAAATTCTAGAACTTGACAAAGTTAAATGACCCCTAGCTTCTGGCCTAAGACAATTTCTCTTTAAATTTCTGTGAAAATCTTGTGTCATTTTTGTACAATAAATACAGAATTCTTCTTTATTTTTCCAAATAAATGCTTTAAAAATATGTTTTCTTCTAATTAATGCTTTTCTTTGAAGCATAGTTTATCAATAGAAGTTAGCATCCATCTTTTAGAAGCAATATTGGTATCAATTTGAACTTATTTTTGAAATGTAAAGAGAATAAAGCAAAAATCATTGTTACACTGAAGAAAAAGTAGAAATAAAGACTCCAAATTAATATTTTAGCACATTGTATTTACAACAATACACTAGTCTTACAAATACACTATCAGGACACAGAAATTATAGTTGAAATTCTGAAATTAGAATAAGTATACTAATGTGATTCCATTACAATTATATTCTTTCTATACTTCTATTGAATTCATATCTGTATTAATACTTTATGTTTGTTGAAAAAATGGCATAAATACATATATATGAATACATATGGATATCTACGTGTGTGTGTGTGTGTGTGTGTGTGTGTGTGTGTGTGTGTGTTATGCATGGGTTTCTGTATATAATCCATTCCACTGAAAAAATTATGATCCTGAGAGGAGTTAATTTTGTTTTTCATAAGCATATTTCTTTTTTTCTGTACCAGGTATTAAACACTGGGGTGCTTAACCACTAAGCTACATCCCCAGCAATTTTTATTTTAATTTTGTGACAGGGTCTCACTAAATTGCTTAGGGTCTTGCTTATTTTCTGAGACTGGCTTTGGACTTGTAAGCCTCTAGTCTCAGCCTTCTGAGCAACTGGGATTTTAGGCCTATGCCACCACATTCTACCTTCATTCTAACATTCAAAATTATTTGAGATGTTATTGAGAAAACAATTTTAAATGATGAGGAAATCATGTTTTGTTCTTAAATCCTTTCAAAAATATTCACATATATTTTAGTTGTTTGTTTAAAGAAAAATAGATCCTAAAATCTTAAAACTATATTTTCTACAGATAAGTTTGTATGCGTGTGTGTGTGTGTGTGTGTGTGTGTGTGTGTGTGTGTGTATTTCATCTGGGGAACTTTTGTGGTTATTATACAAAATTATAATATCTTCCAATGTCAGAATTAATCATTTTTATTTTAAAATATCAGGATTTTAAATATTTATGTATAGATATTTGAAACACATTTACCTGGCTTCAGCTCAATTCACTTGACTTTTAAAAAGCTAGTATTATAATCAGGCAAAACAGAAGTATAACAAAGTTTCAAAAATTTACCATATAATGTATTCACATTTTTTAATGGCAGAAAGCACAATGAGTATATATTTTAAATGTTTTAGACCCTAGGTTTCTAACATTCTATTAAAGGAAATAAAAACAATTTCATTAAATTGAATGTTCTCAATATGTCCATATGTGTATTTTGGAGGAAAATTCTTTATAAAAAACTTCATAGAAAACCTTACATATTTGGGAAATATGAATAATGGGCAACTTGATATAATGCTCAAAAGCAAGAAAATTAAAAATTTGTGGTTTTGAACACATATCACATTAAATGTGTAAAATAGCACCAGATACATATTTTCCAGATTTAGCTGCCTAATGAAAATGACTACACACAATTCAGCACATTCAGGAATATTTGCATTAAATTACACATGTATGTATTGATACATACAAACACACATAGACACTTATAAGTACATATTTATCATTGTCAAAAAATAAGTATGTAACTACATAAGAACAACTAAGCAAATAAAAATCAACAACATAAATGTCATCTAGCTTAATATATTACTTTTGGAATCAAGCAAACTCTATAGCAATTCTTTCTTTGAATGAAGCTTAAATTACATACATTTTCATGAATCTGTAAGGAGGAAGAAAATTTAAAACACAACCCCAATGCAGCAATTTAACAAAAGTGATTTAACTAATTTCTGCATTTTAAACTTAAAGCAAATAGTAACAATTGTAATAATATTTCTGCAGAGAAATGGATTGTCACACCAAGTGGCATAAATTAAGATTTCAAAAACCCTCAGTTTAATTTCGGTCAGCTTTTGTAACCAAATAAATTCATATTTGGGCTGTTTTTCTTCCAAATGAGTTATGGAAAGCTTTGTGGTTTATAGACTTATTCATTCCATATTTATTTGAAGTTTTGGACAAAGCATTTAGTGTTCAGTTTTGCTTAGATTTGGGGATTACAGATAAAGAATTATAAAATTACTCATAATTTATCTAAAAGCTATTACATCTGTCCTTACTATATAGGTGAGGAACCACTACGGGGTAGCAAATATCATTAGCTAAATAGTCAAAATTAACACAAAAGAACAGAAAATAAGGATTAGGACCAAAAATGGTTTTCAGAGGTCCAACTCAATCACTGGGTTATGCTGCCTGCTTAATATTATTGGGAATCTTCTGAAATAATGTTTTCAAATTTTTTATAACCACTAATCTATGGAAAGGCATTGATAGAATACCTCTCTCCTTCTTTTATATTCCTGTTTCTATTCCTCACAGCTATATCAGACCACCTCCACATATGTTCAAAAATCTAATTTTGCAGAAACACAATCTTCACCCTGCTACTCCATTGTGGCCACACTTAAGCCCTGCTAGTCTAATGGTGGTAGATATGTGCTTTCTGTGACTTGGAATCATCTAGCTCTACTCATTGACAATTCAGTGGTCAGAGCCCTCTTTTTAGCAACATCTTCTAAGTATGAATGTAATCACTAATTTCAATTTAGAAAACAATGATGGGAAACTTAAGACAAATAAGAAAATACACCTACTGAAAAATGTTTGCTCTCTTGATAAGGAGGGAAAACAGGAAACAGGATCTCGTATTTGTAAACAAAGTTTGTATCTCATTAAAATTATTTTTATCTTCTCTTGTCTAAAAAATGTCAAAAAAAATCAAAATTGAGGGAAGCATGTAAATATTTTGGTTTCCTGAAACAGTATTATCATTTATAAAATAATCCTGAACAAAACATGAATTTTAGAACATTTAAAGGTTAAAATCACTCATTATTTGTATGTATAGAATTTCCCCAAGTTTCTCAGAATGTAGAAATCATGATCCATAATTTATTACTGAAAAGCATCATATCATTCATTGATTTCAGTTGCACAATGTGTATTATGACATTCCAAATAATTTCCAATGTTATAGTCATTAGAAAACAGTTATTTAAATGTGAGTCATGAGATAAAATAATGCATGAAAAAGATATGATAAAAGAAAAACTTGATTTAAATATTATCTTTTATTTTAAATTGACTTTCATTCAAATTTGTCTATATGCTGTTTCATTGCATTTATTTAACATAGGTACACAACAACTATTGTTTCAGAACAGAAACTAAATGGTTGTCAGTGGTTGGAAGTACAGAAAGAGGTTGACTAACTGAAACAAGAAGAAGTTTATGAATTTTAGTTGAGTCAATCAAGTATTTATAAAAATTGTTTTAAAAATCTCTCTTCTTATATTCAAACAATGGAAGTAGAATGAATTCCTTCTTCTATTTCGTGTTTGTCTTTGTGCCAAATTTGCATTCTAATAATGAAATAAGTGGGGAGTACTGAAGTTCATGTGGCTAGGGGATAAATATGTATTTCAGGTTGACGGTTTCATGGTAGTGATGGAGATATTATTACAGTATTTTGATGCAAGTGAAGTTTAAGTGGTTCAAGATATTATATAAGATATTCTCTAATGCATCAAAAGTGAATTCTAAATCATTTATTATAGAATATAATTAAGTACTCATTATAAGAAAGTGAAAATTAAACTAGTTATGCTCTGCAACTATTAGATTTTGAGATACATGGTAATTATGACTTTTAGATTTACAATGAGTATTAGAAGAAGAACTTCTTAGGATAGTGTACAGAAAAGAAATACATATGTATATCAAGACTAGCTGTTTTATTTGGACATCAAATTCAGGATTCTGATTTGCACCTTCTTACCTAACAATCCTAGGTATACCTTTGCCCTGTAAGATACTAACTTGTAGATCAAAAAGAAAGTTAGCATTAGAAATGTTCAGTATGTTCACAAGTTTCACCAGTGGTAAAACTTGGGGCTAGTACTCTTGAGAAAAGTTTGCCTTAACGACCCTGATTCCAAGTTTGTATTCTTGATATTAAGTGGAATTCTTGCTCAAAGCTCAGATTCCAACCCACTTCTCTCATAAACATAAATCCTATTTTAAGTCTATAGCCCCCTCAAAAGTTGTAACTTTCTTGGTATCTTTCTTTTCTTGTCTTTTTTCTTTATATACCTTGTCCTGATTTTCTGCTCTCCTTTACACTTTGCTCATAGTAACTATTACCAATTTCATAACATGTTTTATCCAAGCTAACAAATAATAAGTGATAAATGCAAGTTCCCAAATCACTATCTTTACTCTAAATCTTCAGATTAATTCTTAAAATTTTTCCACCATAGGCAGCTGAATTATATCTACTATACCAGTGGTTTTCTTTGATTTTAGCTTCTGGGATAATACTGCCAAAAAGAATTCCATCATTAGGGGGATAGAATACAAAGAGGATGTTACCCTATACCTCCCTCCCTCCCAGCAGAGCTGTGGGGTTCCATGTGTCTCTTCTTCCAGAGTCATAGCTCTTCTCAAGCTCATACTACTGACACTTAGCTTCTCAATTGCTTTGGTGACTTTCTGCCCTATTGTATAGTCTTTTGTGCTTAGAAACCCGAAATCTTTTACTACACAAGTGGAAATGCATCATCATTAATTGTTTTCCTACTCTTACTCCCAATTGTCTAAATCCTCCTCTTTATTTATTTTGTGTGGATGTGCGTGTGTATTTTCTGCCATTTTACTCAGTCATTTGGCAGAATCAGAAGTTTTAACAGGCAGCAGAGGCAAAAGCAAAACCTGTAGAAGAAAAATCTAAAATTGAGGAAAACCACATGCATTAATTATATTTTTCTACAGTAAAAAATGACTATTAACTTTGAATGTAGGACAAGCAAGTCTTAATATTAAGACTTAACCATCAGAAAGACACAATGATCACTAATCAAGTAGTCTTTCAGATGTGTCTGAAGGTGTCCACTAACTTCCCTGATCCCTGGAAAGAATAGAGAAGACTTGAGACAAGGACCCAAAAATCTTCCAAGAAAGGAGTCCCAATTAAAAGAAGGATGCACTAGAGGAACATTACATGGAGCCCTAGGGATACAGGTGGCAAGCAAACCCCCATCAGCGTTTTGAGCATTAGAAAATCCCTTTCCCTTTTCTCTTTCATTCCTCCTTGATAACTATTCCTTCAGCAAGAGGTATGATACAGACATTTTGGGAGAAAATTTGGTTAGAGAATTCCCACAAATGGGTTGAATTATTAGGCAAAACTAACACTGAGGATCAGAGGAACAATGAACTTGAGGCTTAATATCAGAACTCTTGAATTTTTAAATTTGTTTTGCTCTTATCTTTTTAGTGTATGCCCTGTGCCAACCTATTTCCAATGTTGAGAGGTGATGCTGATATTTTAAAGTAAGAATTTAATGGAAACATTGTCTTAGATGTCATTACAAAGGAATTACACATTAAGAATCAAATAAATGGTCCTTTTTAAAAATAACTCTTAAAATTTATCTTACAATGTATGACCTTCTGAAACTGCTGGGATAATGACTCATGCATGTGGTACACAATTTGGTCAAATTAATATACTATAAATAGTAACATGATTCTTAATTTTGATAATCAATCATTTCCTATAGTATATGAAATAAAATAAATTATTTACTAATGACAGAAGAATATTGAAATCAAAACTGGGTCAATAGCATATAAAGTTTATTTGAAAAAAATGAATGGGTGATACTCTATATGTGTAATATGAATTGTAATGCATTCTGCTGTCATATATAAAAAACAATAAATAGAAGATATATAGTCACTCAGGAATACATGTATTAATATTAATTACATATATGCACATTCATAGAACTTTCTTTTGCCTGTGTCCTGGCTTTTCTCATAATTTTTTTCTAAGACTTGATATCAAAAGTCTGGAACAATTATGATCAATCAGTTTATGTGTTTAATTACTAAAGAAATGAATAATAAATGAAGTCTCTGTTTGAAACATGCAACTCTTACTAGTAAAGAAAAAAGAAAGAAACCACTATTGTTTTGAAACCATTTTCCAAATATTCATTAAAATCATCATGAGCTAACATCAGATGACATGATTTTTACTAAGAACTATAAACATAAAAAGATACCAAACTGGTGTTTTCTAAACATCCATAAATCAAAATGTAACATTGTTTCATTTGTGTTAACTCATTTGTAAGATCTAAATGCAAATGGACTACTTTGGGACATTAAATAAAACTTATTCACCCCTCATGTTCTATCTCAGCACAGTTGTGAGCCCCTCTGACTGACATGTTGATTTCCTCTCAGTAAGGGAGATATAATTAATGTGACCTTTTGATAAGGTGGGAGATACTGGGTGAGACAAGTGCTCTCCAGAGAGCTATTAGTAGCTTCTGAGCAATTTGCTAATAGTAGAGCTACCTTTATTAAAATCATACAGTTAAGAAGATAATTAACAACCATAATAATGAGTGTGTACAGGGAAGAAAAAGAACATCAAGTAAAGTGGAACTGTTAATTACTTAAAAATGGATGAACTTTCAGTGCTAAGTAAACTGATTTGGAAATTTGGTTTTGAAGTACAATGAATGAAAAACCCATAAGAAATCATGGATCTATCAATTCTGGAAAATAAATTAGTGTTATTTCTACTCTCTGATCCCATATTCATGAAAGAAATATATATATTTTTAAAGTTGCATCATCATCTAATGTCAGGTTGTAGTGATATTTGTATGTAGTGTAGGCATGGAAAATTGATAGCAATATATGTATTTTAGAATCTCCTTTCATACTAAGCTTAAAAAAATCTAATAAATCTAAAAACTCATGCAATATACTTTGAAGTTAATCTATCATAATGAACAAAGACTGATGAAACTACATGTATATTGAAAAGTTTCTTTTTTTTCCAAAGTCAGAATATGGCAATATAAAAATAGTACAAAGATGCTTATCCTAACTATTATAATTCATTAGTGTGCCCACTAAATTATCAGAAGCCCCCTGTTCATCCAGATTACATATTTAGATATTGTTTTCAATTAGTTATGAGTAATTAAAAAGGCAAAATTATGATTGCAATGAAAATATGATGTTTGAAAACACATGAGAAACTACAGAAGAAACAACAACAATAGCAAAAAGTAACAGTGAAATGGCATCATTAGCTTTGTTTTTCAACAAAGTAAATATAGTTTTAGTAAAAGTGAACGTTTTGACATTTCAAGAGGCAAGTATCCATATTTTTATTTGTCTAGATTATTGATGGTACTAAAAATGTGGTTACCACATCATTTAGCTGAATATTTATTTGGAATGATTATCCTTAGCAATCCAAACAATATCTTTTCCTGGGCATGTTGAGTATTTGAGCTTTCAATAAAGTAATTCATATTTATAGGCTAAAATTGTATTTTTGGTTGTTGGGCATGTAATAGTAACTTGACTAGGAACCATTGATACCTTTCATGTTATACCATAGAAAGACCACCTCACAATATCAATCCATGACACCCTGGATATAAATGAATGACTACTGCATGTGAATGAGCATATGATCCAGAAAAGTAGCAAAACTATAATTACCATTCACAAGGTAAAAAACTATGTGCCTTTGGTAGATTTCTTTCAATGTGTAGAATTTAGAAAGCTGAGTAAATCTATTTAATTTTTTTCCACTATATATATTATTTTTTTAAAATTAATTAATTAGTTAATTATACAGTAGAATGCATTTTATCATATAGCACACAGATGGAGCACAACTTCTCATTTCTCTGGCTGTACATGATTCAGAATTACTCCAATACTTTAAATATATATTTACAGTATATTATATACTGTATATGTGTATACACACACACACACACACACACACACATATGGTAATAATGTCTGTCGATTTCCATTTTAATTTGAGAAAAAATTCTGGGAACAAGATTATAAAATAAATAAAATAATGTACTCATGGGCTCCCTAAAATCACCAGAAGCATGAGATTATTTTCAAATGACACACAGGTGGAACATAGGAATGTTAGTGCTTAATTCACATTTTCTCTTGGAAGGTTAAGTCAGTCAGTGGAAGAAATTTCCAAACCATTTTAAAATCATGAAATATCCTACAACTGGCCTCCTGCACATTTACTCCAACATTCAACATGTATATCATAAATCCTTACCTTTATTGTCACATTTTATATCATTTCTATTTCTTCAATTTTTTTATTCTTATTTAGTAAGTTTAAAATGACATTCACTGTAAGATCCTCATAATTGGTATTGAATATATAAAAGTATCATAAATTATTTAAAGGGGAGAAATATATATGACATAAAAATTAGTGTTTCTCTTGTCCATTGCCTTACAAACTGCAAGTCCTATGATCTAAAATGAAACTTAATTTATTTTTACTGCCTATTAACTAAAACATAGACTTTAAATACACAACAAGAACATATAAACAATATGATATTTCATCTATAGTTTCTAATTTACCTGTGAATTACTAAGATGTTTGTGAAAATCAAGGAAACCAGCAAACAAACATGCAAATGCCTCACAAAATAAATAAATAAATAAATAAATAAATAAACAGCAAAACCACATAAGTGATAAAACTGTACTAAGCATATGGTACTATTTTCTTAACATGAAACTGTATATAAACACTCTTTGGAAAAGTTAAAGCAGTTAAAATCTATTTAGCAGCATCTGCACAACAGACAAGACACACAGAGAATAGAAATGCCTTAATACATAAATATTAATTCACATAGCATCTGCTACATGTCAGTGTTTTAAGTATTAATATACAAAGATAATTAAGACTGATTTTCTAATTGAAAGCAGGTGTCAGTATTGGGGAGAGACATTTAAACAAATACAGACCTATGAAATATTGAGGATGATAATAGAGCAAGTACAATACAATTTTATTGCTTGTGGAGATCTGGAAACTGAAGAGACCTTTTTAATTTTATTTTTTTAATGGAGAGCATAAGAATTTCACTTTAGAATTATGAACTTATATACTGAATTTCTTGTTTGGTAGAAATGGAAAATGCATTGCTCTAATGTGATCTAGCATGGAACAATGATGATGAGAAGCCAGGATTGCATGGACACAGGTAATACAATTAAGGGTTGACTTTGATAGGATGGAGGTCATTCAGGAATGATTTCAAGAAATGTCATAAAGTGAGTATATGCTGTCTGTGGCTGATCTATATTTTGTACCAACCATGGTGTAAAGAGGGCTAAAAGTGACAGGGAGTTTGAATGAACAGAAAGAGACACATGAGTTATATCTATAGGAAAACACAGTTTTGCTATTTGAAATGAAACCACATCTTTCTCTAACTGCCTATTCTCACTGTCTCCTGATGGTACAATGTTTCACACACATTCTAAAATTTAAAGAAGCAAACATTTCCACAGTAAAGAAGCAGATCCACTGGTATATTGTGCAGTACATGGGACCTTAATACTGATACTATATAATAAAAGTATAAATGCATTTTTGGTTCTAGAATATAGAGGAAATTTTGGAGTTAGGGATGGATTTTCTCTATATGTTGGCAGAAGGATTTATGACTGGAGAGGAAAAAAAGTCAACAGAGACACAATGGAACAGTTGCTCCTTCTTCCCAAACAAAGTCAATTCAATAAAATATGGAAAACATTGATAGTTATTGATAAGCTAAATATTGAGGAAATATCATTAACTTTAGATACCATTTAGATTCCCAAATCTTATATTATTTGAACTATTAAAAAATAATGAAATCTACCACATCCCAAAGTGCATAGTCTAATAAGAGAAACAGTGTATGAAATTGCAAAAGGTTAAATTCTAAATAAACAATCTTCATATATTGGATTTATATTGCTATTGATGGGTGATGTGGGGGTCAAAGTGTTAAAGTTGGTTTAAAGTGCTCTTCAAAAAAAAATTTTTTTGGTGTTTGATCAGAAAAGCAATCCTTTCTACAATTATGCTAAGTCAAAAATTATTCTTGTTTTTGTCTCGTGCTTGAACTATCACACACCAGAACAAAATGATAACAATGAGCAGAACCAGCAGATACAAAAGACAGCAGGGATTAAATCTATCAGACCTTCAAATAGAGTTAGGCAAGAAATGACACAAAACTAATATGTTTACTGTGTGAATTTTCTGGGAATTCACAAATGAGTTGCTTAAACAGTGGTGATTTACTTTCTCACTGTTTTGGAGGGTGGAAGACCACAATCAAGTTTCTGGTAGGCCTCACATCCTCTAAACATCTCTCCATTGCTTACAGGTGACACTTTCTTGATGTGTCATCACAAGGTCTTCCATACATACTCCATACATACTCACCTCATATCTTTCTTTGTGTATAATCTTTTTCTTCTATGGACATTGACATATTAAGTAGGATCTGCATAAATAGCACAATGTTAACTAAATCTTTTAGCAGTTTATTTCCAAATATAGTCACATTCTTATATGTAGTGAGAACATCAAGATATGGATTTGGAGGGCCAAAATTCATCACATAACACTAACTAAATATAAATACAAAGAAAATCAATCCTAATGTTTAATGATTAGCTTAGATCATCCTGAGCACAACAAACAATTAGATGCATAGAACAGAAATTGAAAGCACTAACTAAAATGTTACACACAGTCAACCCAGCCAGCACTATGTATGAAAAAGGATTTTGAAATTTAGGTTATGCTTGAAAAACCTGTTCTATACTGAGGACATGTGCATGCTTGGAAGTAAAAGTGATGACCTGGAGTTGGTTTTGTAAATTTCAACATAAAGATACAATTCCTTTTTGGTTTTGGTACTAGGGATTGAACCCAGGGGCCGTAACTATAAGGAAAATAAAAAGGAGACACAGAGACAAGATAGAGAAGCAGAAAAAGAAGTGGCTGCCCCGCCAAACAGCCTTCCCTGTACACTTCCAAGGTCAGAATACCTACACTTAACCATTGAAGCACATCCACAGTCTGTGTGTGTGTGTGTGTGTGTGTGTGTGTGTGTGTGTATGTGTGGTGTGTGTGTTATTTAGAGACAGGATCTCACTGAGTTACTCAGGTCCATGCTAAGTTTCTGAGTCAGATTTTGAACCAGTGATCTTCCTGCCTCAGCTTCCCAAGTTGTCGGGATTAGTCTTGAGTCACTGCACCTAGCTACAATTCTTGAACATAAAGCATGAAGCCTGACCAAAACTGGGAAATCTGATAAATCCAAAGAATAAATGGAAATTGGACTAAATCCAGCTCTTATGTAAATTTTTTGTTTGCTTTCACATTTTATTGATTGTTCAAGGAAATTAGAAAATTCACACTTTTTAAAAAGACCCCATACCTGTAACACAGCAAGGAGACTGACGGCAACAAATGCAACTCTTCCCTCCACACCAGAAAATGTTATTGCAGAAATGTATGTTCATCTGAGTTCAATTATAATTTCTTCAAAAGCATTTTAAAGCAAAATGTGTGACACACAGAAGCAATAAACAACATACAAAAAAACATAAACACAAATAAATAAAAGACAACAGTATTAGATCCAGGGACCTATAGTTTAAAAAATTCCTCAAAAGAATTCTGTTTTCAAGTCAGAAACATATTATTTTAAAATATTTCTAGAGAACTAAAATTTTCAAATTAGTTATAGCTTTTTGAACACACACACACACACACATACACAAACATAGACACATACACATATGCACATAATTACAAAACTAAAATTTGTAACATGAAACCTTAGACTTGAAAGGTAGTCACATCTTCACCCCTCAAGTCCTGAGGTCTTATCATCTTTGTTATTATTCTGAATTCTGAATGTAACTTAGACATAGATAAAGTCCAAGTTCATAGGTTAAAGTCCAGAAATAACTCTGCAAGATGAAACATAAAACACTGAAAGGAAAATATCAAAGAATATATCAAAGGAATGGAGCTTTCACTAGAACATCTGGACACAGAAAAGAAGGGAAAATAACTGTTAACAGTGAATAATTTTCAAAAAATTTCAAGACATCTGTACAAGACATCAAAAAGGCAACAAAGGTGAGACTTCAAAACTAAAGGAGTGAGGAGATCTTTCTTTTGACTATTTCATAAAAGCAGATATTTGGGGATAGGACTTTAGTTCAGTGGTAGTGTGCTGGCATAGCATGCAAGAGGCCCTGGGTTCAATCCCTAATACAGAAAAATAAATAAATAATGAAAGCAGATATTCTTTTATTCCAAACATATGTTTTTTTTTGGCCAGATCTTGGCAAAAACTGTTAGAATTAACTTTTTAGGAACCCTGGAAAATTACCCAAGGTTTGTAATAATCAGAGCAACTGTGGTCTAAGAAAATAGCACCACCAGAAATAACTCTGTTGAACCTCTTTGGGAACAGGCTGTGTTGTGCTGCAATTGGACCTTGCTTTCAAAGTTCTCTCTACAATTCTATGGCAGTCTTGAACAAATATCAGCGTTTGATATTTGGAAGGAAATCGAGGAACTTGGAGATGGGGAGTGAGAAATGAAAAAGGGATATATATTTACAATTACCTTGAGAATACTTTCACTCTATGACATTCCCTTCCCCTCTCCCTAAAACTCCCCGTAGGGTCACTGTTTAGTCTGCTTTGGAAGAGCGGGAGTTTGCTCCTGCGATTGAAGCAGCAATCACAGAAGGAGCTCAAAAAGAATTGAGCATGTATTGTTCCTTCTTTTATCTAGGCTACCTACCTACTGGACTGTGCTGCCCACACTTAGAGTAGGTCTCCACCTCATTTGCTATCTTATTTGTCAATCATACCTTGTTGACATACTCAGAATACTCAAATCTTAGGCCTCTCAATCCAATCAGGTTGGTAATTCAGATTTATCATCACAGTTAGTATTTTTTTTCTTTAAGTACTTGAAATATATCCTCTCAGACATAGATAAAGTAATATCTATTATTAGATAATAATAATAATATATATTATTATAACTAATAATAATAACTATTATTAGTTTAATATGATTGCCCTCTTAGAGAGTTATTGAAGATTTTCCCTTGCAGATTTGAATATTCTTCCTTTGCGTTTCATTTTGGATTTGACCAAAGTATGTAATTGTTAAGAACTTTTCTGATCACATCTATTTGGGAATCAATAAGATTAATGGACATGGATATCCATGTCTTCACTAAGATTACAGAAGCATCTGCTATTATTTCATTAAATAAATTACCTATGGTCTTAATTTTTATTTATCCTTTGTATATGTTAATAATATTGTATTCTATCGTTTTGAGCTCTCTTGCATTCTTTCTCCTTTTTTCCTTTTCTTTCTTATTTGAATGACATATCTCAAGAGCCCTGTATTCAATCTCTGATATGCTTTTTTTTCTGTTTGATCTATTCATTTTTTTCAAGACTTAACTGAACTTTTGGTTTGATTTATTGAGCATTTCATTTCCAAGATTTCTTCGGTTTTGTTCTTTTTGTAAATATATATCCCTTTGTTAAATTTCATTCAAATTCTGTATGGTAGTTTCAATTTCACTTAACTGTTTATTTGTATTCTTTTAAGTCTCATTGAGACTTTTAAACATTATTCTTGCAAAATCTTTATCAGGCATTTTATCTACTTTTATATCTTTGGAATTTGTTACGGGTGAGTTATGATCTTTAGGAGTGTCATTTTACTTTATGTTCTCAAGATTCTTATGTACCCATGTGAAAAGTAGTGTTTCTGGTAAAATAGACTTTTCTAACACTTAATAGGGTAGTCTTCTAAAATGCTTCTTGGGATATTGGTTTGTTAATCAACACTGTTTATTTCCAGATGGGCACCACCATGTAATCTCTCCATATCTTATTTGAATGTGATTAGTGAGTTTGGGCACCTTGAATATCAGAGTCAGAAAATTCAGTGTTTCTGTGGGTTCCATAAGAGTAGACCCATCACCAGTTTAGACAGGTGTGGTGTGCACACTGTGTGGTTTCTTTTACAATGGAAGTGGTAGCCTCTACAAACTAATGAGATTTCCTCAAACATTATTGATAACAGCCCTGTTATTTAGGGATATTTTGTACTGGTTGAACCAGTACAAAACCAGGTAGCAAGGGGCTTAAAACCCTCATCATTTGACTTCACACTAAATCACAGGTGCCTCACAGGAAAAAGTAGAGTCTATAATGCCAGCATCCCCTTCTGTGGCACACTAAGATTTGTCAGCAGTGTGTGATCAGTCAAGTCACAGGGCAAATCCTATTGAGGACCTGCACATGTATTGAGGCAGGAGAAATTGCAGTATTCCTAGTGCTGCTGCTACCATGGGCTTGACTGCCCAGGTGCAGGAACTCAGACTTACCTTTGCCATGCACATCTAGAGATGGAGCCTTTTCTTCCCCCATTCCTTTAGGTAGAGTGCCTCAGGTTCAAGTGGCAGTTGGTCTCAGCTGGAGTTGGGAAAAATTCCTCTTAGCTAATATGTTCATGAGAGAGAGTGAGAGCAGGATGTCCCTGGCACAAGGCAAATTTTCTCTCTTACCCTTCTTAGGTCACATGCCCCAGAAGCAGGATGACACCCACAGCTGTCATCTTGCCCTAGACAGCACCAGCATGCACCTATTGGCAGGGAATCAGTGAAACCACAGAGTTCTTTGCCAAACTCATTAGTAACAGGTGCCTGTTTGCAGCTTCAGGGAAAGGAGTACATCCAGGGAAGGCAGCAACTGCACTGGTAACTGCCTTCAGTCCTGGCACCATATGACTGTTCACACCTTGGTCTTAGAGGATAGCTCCTACATTCTTTGGTTCTTGAGGGATTCACCCTCCATTTTCAGTGTCATTAAACTCATTCCTTTCAGTGCAGCATTTACATTTTGTGTCAGTTACTCTACTGAGCACTTTTAGTTCAAGAGGCAACAGAATGAGAGACATGATCCAAATCAGCACAATTTTAAATGAATAATTAGATCTCACCACAGATATTCTGAAATCCAGAAAATCACTAAGGATAACTTACAACAAATTAGAAAATCTAGATGATATTGACAGATTTCTAGATTCATTTTACCTACTCAAATTGAACTAGAAGGATACAGAAACTTAAATAGTCCAAAACTAAACCTAAACCATCATACTGAAGCAGTGACAAAAAATGTATTCCAACAAAACAAAGCCAAGAACCAGATGGACTCTCTGCTGAACTCTATCAAAAGTCTAACAAAGAAATAATGTCAGTCCTCCTCAAATTATTCCATGAAACAGAAAAGAATGGAACACTCCCAAACTCATCCTATGAAGCAAATACAACCGGGATACCAGAACCAGATAAGGAAAAAACAAGGAAAGAAAACTACCGACCAATATCACTGATGGACAAGAGGCAGAACTCCTTAATAAAACATTAACAAAAGATACCCAAAAACACATTCAGGAGATTGTACACAATTATCAAGTTGGTTTCATCCCAAGGATGCAAGGTCAGTTCAACACATATAAATCAATAAATGAAATTCATCATACAAATAGATTCAGGAACAAAAAATCACATGATTATTTCAATAGATGCAGACAAAGTCTGTGACAAAATTCAGCACTGATTCATGTTAACAAAAAACACTAGGGAAACTAGATATAAAAGGAGATTACCTCAATATCATAAAGGCTGTATGTGGCAAAACCCAAAGCAACATCATACCGAATGGAGAAAAATCGAACTCATTTCCTTTAAAGTCAGGGGGAAAATAAGGATGCCAATGCTCATTCCTTCAATTCTATATGGTAGTTGAATTTCTGTCAGAAAAATTAGGAAAGAGGAGGAAATTAAAAGATACAAATAGGCAATAAGTACTCAACCTATCTGTTTGCTGATGAGGTGATTCCAGAACTAGAGGATCCAAAGAACAACATAAGGAATGCAAATGGTCATCAAATATTTGAAAAATTGTTAAACATCTTTGCAATCAGAGAGGTGCAGATCAAAAAAGTACACTGATATTTCATCTCACCCCATCTAGAATGACAATAATCACAAATACAAATAATGATATTTACTGGCAAAAATGTTGGGGGAAAGGTACATTTATTATTGTGGATGAGACTGCAAATTAGTATAACATCTTTGAAAAGGAGTATAGAGAGTTCTTGAAAGACTATGAATTGAAATACAATATGACCCAATTAACTCACTTCTTGATATTTATTTAAAAAAAAGAAACTAAAATCAGCATACTGTAATGAAACAGGCGCATCAATGCTTATAGCAGCACAATGGCAATGTATGTATGCAAGTCTATATACACATGACAATGACACATGCATTTACATACACAGACAATGGAGCTCAATTGAGACATAAAAAAGAATGAAATGACGTTATTTTCTGGTAAATGAATGAAACTAGAGAACTTCATGCTAAGTGAAATAAGCCAAATTCAGAAAGGCAAGGCTGAAATGTTTTATTTCATGTGCTAGAAAGGAAAAAGGAAAAACAAGATCTCCTGAAAGTAGAAAGCAGATCAGGATCTGGAGAACAGAAATGAGGAATCAAAGGGGAAGGAGGAGAAGAGGGAAAGGGAAAGAACTGAGAAATAGAGTTGGCCAAATTATACCAGGTGCACATATTAATACATCTCAAGGTATTCATACATAGGGGTGTGTGTGTGTGTGTGTGTGTGTGTGTGTGTGTAAAACAAAATAAACAAAATATAACAATTGAATAAAATAAACAAAACCATTACTCTATTGCATTTTATTAGCCATTACACATTATCAATTAAAGTCTAAGAATATATAATATATACTATACATGTAACTTTGATGTATCATTTAAAATATAAATAAATAAATAGAATGAAGACCAGTAAAGAGAAAGGGGATATAGAGAGTGAAGGGGGAGGGAAAAGGGTAGCATTGCACATTGAAATGAAATATACATTTATGATTATGTTCCAAATAAACTCCACCATGATGTATAAGTATCATGTACTATTTTTTTAAAAGAATGGGACACACATTTTACAAATAGAACAGTATTAAGAAATTCAAAATTAAAAAAAAGAAAAAAATCTTCAGTATTTTATATATACGTGAGAAATGTCCATGGCAATGTAAATTATACAGTAGGAAAATAGAAATTGATATTAATGTGTAATAATAAAATTTTTAATTGAAATTCATAAAGGACTTTATTTTCTTTCCACAGAACATGTCTTCTCAATCACAACGATTTAAAAAAGAAAACACCTCTGTTATGAAGAAAAATAAAATAAAATTTCTCCATATGGACTTTCAAAACAGCTGTAAATCAACAGAAAATTTTACACTCATAAATTTTTCCCTAGGTGGTTTATATTTTCTTATATTATTATAGTCATCATATAACAGAAAAAAAAATCTGTTTTTATTATGATATAAAGTGGAAATGAAGCAATAGAATAGTTTATTTCAAAATGAAAGTAAAACATCAATCATACTATATATGCACTCAACCTATGAAATAACTGACATAAGACCTAGCAATAAATGAAGAAATAAACAAAATCATAACTGCATCTACTGCATTTTATTAGCAATTATGCATTATCAATTACAAAAAGTAAAATATGGAGCACTGAACAAACTCATTGTATTATAGAACTATTTGTCAAGGATCTACTATTACAATTTATTGAATATTTATTACATGCCAAGCACTATGTTAAGCAATTTACATATCTCACTTAACCTTTTACTAACTATATCACTTTATAAACAAAGTCTTATTTATTATTTCAAGAAAAATAAATGGAATCAAGACCTCAATGATTAGGCAATTTTTCCAACATAGCAAAAACAGTAATAATTGAGAATATCTCTCTAAATCTGCCCCTCCTTTTGTTCTTACTGTGCTATAATGTCACCAACAGTGTAAGCTGAAAACTAGATCTGTGTAGCATATTAGTACCCCAAAGAAATGTTCTTTGATATTTCTGATTAATTTCAAACAGAGAGAAAAATATAATTACAAAGTTACTTATATTATACCTCAATAAATACACATAGCTCCTTGCACTTTCCTTATTAACAATGCCTCTGTGCTCAGGTAGATAATCTTCTTGAGCTAGACAAGGAACCCTAATGTAAAGTAGGGAATTACATTAATTGTTTTCCAAAGTATATAGTTTTTATACTGTAAAACATGACTATCAACCACTATTATTTTGATTTTTATTAAAATTTCTTTTATTTAGAATAAAGCAAATGTGCTATAATCCAGTGCTTGAAATATAATACAGGTGCCTCTACTGGAAGGTTTATTTCTGGCCAAAAGTTAAAGGAAAGGAGAAAAATAAATTTTATTTGCATTTTATTTTTTGCATTTAAAAGTAGTAAGAATTTATAAATAATGATCAAATTGGTAAATGTGTTTTCAGTTTTATTTAGGATCATAATCATTCTAATGAGTTTTAGAACTTGTACTTAAATAAATTACTAGTTTGAATTGAATTATGTTTCTAAGGGGATTATATAACCACATGTTTCCAGGCCACTGCTAGATTTGGACTTGTCCTATCAACAAAATTCTTGCAATGCAAATAGTTCTATTATCTTTTTTATACATTTGTATCTCATACACTTTTGATTATATTTAAATTTTAAATATTTTATTGCCACTGCATTAAGACTTTTGGATCATGTTTTATGTAACAATTTCTCATGTTAAAAGTAGTGAATACATAGATATTTTATGCAAAATAAAATCTAACCTTCATAGTACTTCCTTTTTGCTATTTTAATTATTTGTCAAAATATAACTCCTATGTTTGTTATTTGCATTTATGACAAGTACAACTGAAGTACTTCAAAAAACTTAACTTCATCAAGGTTTCCACATTCCAAATTAATGTCAGTATAATTCATTTACCAGAAGTTCAAATAGATAAAAGTTCTACTGCAGCATTTATACTTGAGGAAAAATGCAATGTGCATTGCTTTATGTCTTTTCATACAACTTTCAGATCCTCATGACATTGTACTTCAAAACAACCTCTCCCTTTTCACTCAATTTTCTGCTTCTCATATTTAAGGCAATACACATTTTTCTCTGTTGTTTTTTTTCTTATTCAGCCTCATTAAAACTGAACATCTCTAAAAGTTATCAGCAATCCAAGTGTCAAGAAGCAGTATATTTAAAACTAAAGATTGTTGCCCATAATCTTATCATACATACTTATAATTATTATTAAAATTATGATAGATAATATTACTGAAATTATAATGATTCATAGAACTAAAAGCAAAAGCTGGCTGAATTGGTATTGTGTTTGGGAAGGACTTAGATTTTAGTACTCTGCATTTTAAATTGTTATGAGATGATATGGAAATTGCTATTTACTCTTCATTGACCATATATAAATAATGTAATATATATACTTGAATTCATTTTATTCTGTGTGACCATTTAACATTTCAGTATGACTCCTTGATGTAACTGTGCTATTTCATTGCTAGTCTTAAGCATGACTAGAACCTCTGTATATAAGGAGAGATCACTGTTGTGATTGTATTTTAGCAGAAATTTTAGTCTTATTATTAATATCTCATAGTCACTTGACTTTGAGTTAAATGACAGGGATATTATCTTGGATGGGTAACACTCATAAGAGGACTCAGAGAGATTTCTTATGCATTCATAGAGAAGCAAGATGGCACATTGTCAGAATCCACATATCAGGGACTGGCGGAGGTAAGGATATTTCCTATTGGCTGAAAAACTGATAGCAGTTACCTCTGTCCTACAATCACAGAAAATTAATTCTTTTAACAAAGCATGTAGTTAATGGAGACCCCTAAGCCTCAAGTGAAGTTGAAGATGTGTCTGAAACTTTGACTTCAGCCTGTAATAGCCTGAACAGAGGATCTGGTCACTGAGTACCTACAATTTCAACTTAGAGAACTGTAAAAAAATGAAAGCAGCTAAATGTGCGTAATTTGTTCCTCAAAGTGGAAAACAAACATTTTTCTTATTTTTGGATAATTGTTAAAATAGCCATAGAACTTTAATAACTTCTTATTACACTCCTTATAAGTGCCATAGAACTTGTAAGCTGATTATCACATTTATTTTGTCACAACAGCAAAAAACTGACTAACACAGCAGCAAATGCCCACTGATGGAAGATAGCTTTGCAAGTCATCATCCCAACTTCATTTTCCTGGTGCATTTCAGGACATGAGAGAAACTAAAACAGGTCCTAAATAGAACTTAGGCTGACTGTGATTGCTATGAAGATGCTGATGTGAGCCCAACTCTCAGCTCTCTTCTAAAGGAGGAATCCCTGGAGGAGCTATGTAAAGAAAATAAGAAATGAGATGTTAAGTACTGCCTGAATTGACAGGTTTGCAATGAACTGATGTGTTCGTTGTGGCTTTAGAATGAAGCAGAAGGCAGCCAGTCTCCACTATGGCAGGATACAACAGTGAGTGATGAGGCTCTGCTTTTTCATTGACCACCTATACCTTGGCCTGCTAACATTCATCCACCAACCTTCAGCTAATCTCTGTCAACTCAGCCTTCACCCACCATTTGCTTTAGACAATGCCAGCCACAATCCACCTGGCAAAGATTTAATGCTCCGCTCTATAGGTCCTCATGAGTAAAAGTAGGACAACAATGTACCTCAGTGCTTTAAACAGCTGGGAATAATGAGTGGGGTCAGTTAACCCTGATTAAGTTTGTATATTGCCATCCTTGAAACCATTGCAGCTTATGAATTGAAATCCAATGTGTAGTTCTTCCTAAATCCCATTTCTTTATTGGGGGAAATGGCTGAAACCCAGAGTTGAGTAAGTGGGAAGAAAACTGATTGAATATGCTTTTGGGGTCTTGAGGATTTTTACACTATGTCATCAACTCCAAAACCTCAGGGAAGATTGGTATGGGAATGCAGCCTTCTATCATATGCATTCACTAACAAGTAGCCAAGAACAACAGGAGATTATGAATTCATGGAACTAAATATTATGTTTAAAAACACAATTACTTCAAGTGAAATATAATACTGAATTATAGCCCCTGTAAGAAGCAGACATATTAGAATAAATGCAACAATAGATTCTGTCATTCATTTTGGTGCAGCTGGAGAGTTCAAATGGGTGCTATTGATCATAATATATGAACAGCAGCTACAATGTAAGCAGCCCCATATAAGCTGATCTGTAGAGAGCCACTATTAAACATACTGAAGCAGATAAAAAAAGGTCTGAGCACTAGTAAGAAAAAGTGCTGGACGACAAAAAGTAACAACGGACAACATTAAGAAAAATTTACTTGTTGAAAGAAGGAAAAAAGAAGATAGATTGTCTTCAATATATGAAAGGTTTTTGTAATCAGACAGCATCTCTCAGCTTTTATACCTTAAAGACATTAGTTTTACAGTATAACATTCTTTTTCATTTGGAAAACATACCACAGCTCTGTCTGTTGCCTCTTTGCCAGGTCATGGGATCTAACTGGAATGTAAAAAAAAAAAAAAAAATTCTTTTCCTGTTAATAATCATCTCCCATTTATTGCACATGTAATAATTTCTAATTTTAGTCATTAATATGAAGTATTATTTTTTTAAATGTGCTTAAGTAAAAAAGAAAAGAAGGAAGGAAGGAAGGAAGGAAGGAAGGAAGGAAGGAAGAAAGAAAGAAAGAAAGAAAGAAAGAAAGAAAGGAAGGAAGAAAGGAAGTAGGCTAAAGAAAATATAAAGTAAACTTAATGTAGATAAAAAAGAAAATTCCAAAATATCAGCCAATGATTGAATTTTAAATAAACAGTTCAAGCAAAAATTGAAGAAAAGTAAAATGTATGACCAAGGAAAATAGCAAACAACAACAACAACAAACAGGAAAAAAAAGTATAAAAAGTGAAAAAAAATATAGCACTGAAACTAATATGTGTTCAAGTCACAAGAAGTAATTTGTTATAATCAACATATAAATTGCCTTGGGAGCATGGCAGGAAATAAAACCAAGCAAGAAAGAAAAGATAGATTATTGCAGGTCTGCCATCTGTACTAAGGATTCTGTATTTTATTTTGAGTATCATGAAATTTTTGAAGTGGGGGAGTGACAAAATTAAATGTGCCAAATGCTGTGGAGCACACCTGTAACCATAGCTGCTCAGGAGGCTAAGTCAGGAGGATCCAGAGTTCAAAGCCAACCTCAGCTCATCTGTGACACAGGAATTTGGAGTGCTAAGCAATTCAGTGAGACCCTGTTTCTAAATAATTTAGCTCAGTGGTAGAGTGCTCCTTGGTTCAATAACTAAATACCAAAAAAAAAAAGAGAAAGAAATTAAATGTGCTCCTTTAATAAAGATTATCTACTAGCAAAATGCAGCAGAAAACAAAAAGGCATGATATGTTGGAGATGCTAAGCTCCATCTGGAGACCATAGTAGTAGTTCCAGCAAGGTAGGACTTACTGTTTTGCAATTCTGTCAAAGAAAACGGAGAGGTGATAATAAAAAAAATTACAGAGGTAAAAATGGGTACATCTAAGTGGTTGATGGGACATGACCCGTCAATAGAAGACAACATCTAATTTGAATCCCAGATTTCTGGTCTTGAAGACTGGTGGAAATATCTTTACTATTATTAGTATTTGTTCTTATTCTATTAGGTAGTAAATTTTTTTCTTGGCAGCAAACTGTGTACTGAGCTATGTACTAGGTACATTTCCTTTATTACTGCATGTGACTAATGCTCAGAATTGACTAAACTATTTTGCCTATTGTACACCCAGAAACTAAGACTTAGAATGATTAAGTAGCTCACCTGTGATAAGGAATTTGAACCTAGGTTTCCTTACTCCACCAGCTGTAATTTTAAACTCTTTGCTTGATACATCCTTCATAATATTTTATTTTTTTCTATGAGTTTTTATTGATTCTGTTTAGTTATACATTACAGTAGAATCCATTTTGATATGATTATATAAACACAAGATATGTCTGACCCATTCTTGTGAATGTACATAATTTTAGGATCCATTGAGGTGTATTCTTATCTGTATATAGAGAAATTAGGTCAGATTCATTCCACTGTCTTTCCTTTTCCTATAACCCCTTTATTCCTTTCATTTCCCTTTGTCAAATTTACTTGATTTCTATTCTTCACCTTCCCCCAGTTATTGTGGGTTAGCTTCCACATATCAGAGTAAACATTCCACTTTTGTCTTTTGGGGACTGGCTTATTTCACCCAGCATGATAGTCTCCAGATCCATCCATTTACTGACAAAGGTCATAAAATCATTCTTTTTATGGCTGAATAATATTCCATTGGATGTATATATTACATTTTTTAATTCATTCTTCTGTTGAAGGGCAGCTAGTTTGGATCCATATCTTAGCTATTGTGAAGTGAGCTCTATGAACATTGATGTGTCTATGTCACTGTAGTATGTTGATTTTTAAATCCTTTGGCTATATATGGAGGAGTAGGATACCTAGGTCGAATGGTGGTTCCGTTCCTCATTTTTATAAACTCAAGCTTACATAAAAAATATGAGAACGTTGTGGGAGATAAAGAAACTCTTGATGAACATTCTGAGTTTTAAATGCTTCTATGACATACCCAACACAGATTTTTAATTGGAAATGTTAGAGGAAAAGGTAATATTTTAATACTCAATAGTAGATGAAATAGAGCAGACTATTAAGATTTGGGAATTACCAGTAATCACGTAATAGCAGGACATGAGGGTGGAAAAGATAATTTTAAGCATATGAAGTACCTTAGAAATTCAAAGTCGAAACAGATTACTATATTGCAACACATAGAAGAGGAAGAAAGAGTTGAAACTGGAAATAGGAAAAACACTGAGGTGAGATTACCAGGCATGTAAAATGTGTTAGAATCAAGACATTTAGCACCCAGAATGCCTCACAGTGGCCAGTGAAAATGTATATTTATTAATGAACTTTTTTTTGGGGGGGTGGGTACCAGGGATTGAACTCAGTGGCACTTGACCACTGAACCAAATCCCAAGCCCTATTTTGTATTTGATTTAGAGACAGAATCTCGCTGAATTTCTTAGCACCTTGCTTTTGCTGAGGCTGGCTTTGAATTCTCTGTCCTCCTGCCTCAGCCTCCTGAGCGACTAGGATTACAGGCATGCACCATTGCACTTGACTGATAATGCACTTTTTAATTGGTATTTACACACTGATGATATAGAAACAGGAGATGAGGAGGCAATAGATAGATAGGTTACCATGGTGAGTTTTTAGAAGGGGAAAATGTATCAGTTGATCTATTAAAATAATGTGTGCATGGGTGAGGGAGGAATAAAGTAATTATAGAGGGAAATGTAGTCAAATGGCTTTGTTTTGAAAATAAGGAAGAGTTTGGTACATCTTAAGAGTAAGGAAAAATACTAGGAGAAAAGGTCAGATGGTAAGTAGTGGAAGAAGGAAGTGATAATGATGGAAAATATTCCTGGTGAAATACTAAGATGAGGATCCATCACATACACAGGGTTGGTCACTGATTGGCAGAACAAAACATAACAGAGGCTCCAAGGAAGGCACAGGGTAGATGTATGTTGGAGCCATGTATGAATTATAGGTTTGTCTGAGCACTCAAAGACAGGGAGGTTGCTTTTCTGGGAAATCCTGGGTGAAATTCCCCAGTTCAAGGAAAATCAGATCATGCTGGTGCCCTGCCTTAGCTCACAGCCCTAAGTTCAAATGGAGCAGCACAGAGATGGGTGTAACCTGCCAAGCCCTAAACAACCTGTTTTCCTCATTTTCATCCTGTTTTCCTGAAAAAGCTCCTAACTGAATCACTTTAATGTGTTATGCTACAAATAAAGCATCTGTGGGCTTTTGTCTTTGTTAGGATCTGACCTATCAGGTCTCTTCCCAGCCATCAATGCCCCCACCTTGCAAATATATTTCTTGCCTTTTGTGTTGAGTTCTTAATATTACTTCTCTGGCTTTTATTTCTAGCTGGCCCACTTGCAACAGTTACTTATTCCCTCGCCACTCAGGCTGTGGCCAAGAGATGTCAATAAGCTTTAGGCAGAAGGTAAGAATTTTGAATGATTCTCACCCAGTGATTTCTATTTCTTCATGAAACCTAAAACAAAGTTATTTTCTCTCTGAGAAGCAGAAAGTTGCACAGGAATGGGAGGTAAACTCTGTGGAAAGTTGTAGAGGTCTGGAAAAACTTCTCAGTCAGTAAAGAAGAAAGAAACCTGTCAGAAAGACATTTACAAAAACATTTCTCCAGTGGTGTGGGTTGGCTTTAAGAACAGAAAAGGGAGATGGTGGAATTGAAGCTTTGGAATTGGGGGAAGGTTGAATCTTCAGGTGGAAATTCTTGCTGAAGAGGAAGCTACATGTAGAATCACCCTAAAAGGTGGGAATTATACATAGTAAACCATGCAAGTGGACCTACTAACATGTGAATGGGAAGGGTCACATTATGAAAGATCAGTTTTAGGTCAGGACAATTTTCAGCATGTGGACTGGCAGTGAGTTATACAGGTTGAGTAGTGATGAAGGGCTTCAAGTCAAGATTGTAATGGGCACTGAAGCTACACAGCAAATGATCATTTAAATTGATGCCGTGAATCACTATAAATACAACATGAGTTGATTAAAAATCCAGGTGGAAAAGACCCAGAGAAATCCAATTTTCTAGCAGGGGAGAGGATGAGGAGGTGGGATTTCACAGGACTAGATGATAGGTATGTTTTGCATGAAGGTGGAAGAACACTACTTTTGAAGTGGCAAGGATTTGATTGCCACATCTTCACCTAGCCCCAGGATACTAGGGAGAAATGATTATCATTGCTCATGCTGTCATTGCAATTTTAGGGCTGTCTTAAGATAAAGTCTAGGTGAAAAATAGTGAAACACCAATAGGAAATTACTGACCCTGTAATTGCACATTGGTGATGGCAGCCCTGGCTGATCACAAAAGCATGCTAACTTGTGCTGATGCCAAAGGCAACTTCCCCACCTCAGAGATTTTCTCAGGGAAATAGTTGAATGTATGCACAAAAATAGAAGCCTTAACTACTCTAGTTAAAATATTTTTAGAATTTTATCATGGTTTATTTTTTGACTTCTAAATTTAAAGTTTGGGATAATGCTCATCTCAGCAACTTAATATCCACAGCCAACATACATAAATTAGATCACAAAAACCCAGGCAGCTATATATTGGGTGGGAAAATCAACCAGGACGAGGGAAAAGAAAGCAAAATGGAGTGATTGTAAATTACATATTTGTGTGCAAGAAGTTTAGTTGTGCAAAATATGCTATTCCATCAGCAAAACTCATAGTATTTATAGATCAGTAAAACATCTTTGAGCATTCTTCAGATATCTAGCTTAGCAAAAGCTCGAAAAAAGCACACCATCATATATTTTTGTGCTTGATAGTAAAGCCTATGAATACTTCACAAGGCAAATTTAATCTTCATGTTTCTGTATCATCTATGTCATACCCTATCCAGGCTGAACTCATGCCATTTCTGTACCCTACCTTTATTTAGAAAGGGAAGATTATAGGATCTCAGAGCTATAAGGTTCTTTAAATTCAGGATCCCATCCACAAAACTAGATGAACTTTTTTTTATGTTTAAAGTTTTTGTCATAATAACCCCAGTTTCTAACAGAACTCCTAGTCTCCCCATTATCTAAGTAAACAGAAGCACTAGGGGACTTGTAGCCTCACCAATTCAGCAAGTCAGTCATAGGGTAATTAGGGTAATTGATTTAGGTTGACTTTGTAGTGAGAAGAAAATTGATTGGCTGTTATGGGATTAATTGTACCCAACACACACACACACACACACACACACACACACACACACACACACACACACACATATATATATATATATATATATATATATATATATATATATATATATATATATATATATATACTAAAGTCCTTATCCTTTTCCTCTTCAGATTATGACTGAATTTGGATACAGGCAAAAAGGGGAAATTAAGTTACAATGCGGGGATTGTATGTTCCTATCCAATGTGACTACTATCCTTAGATAAAGAGGGTATTAAGAAACAGACTTTCACATAAGAAAGGTTTTTGAAAATACAGGGAGAAGACAGCCATCTACAAGCCAGGGAGATAGACTTCAGAGGTAATCAACTCTTCAGACACCTTGATCTTGGGTCCTGAGCCTCCAGAATAGTAAGAGAACATATTTATGTTTTTTTGACCAAGTCTGTGATACATTGCTCTGGTTGAATGAGCAAATTAACATATACCCATGGTATTACAGGAGGTTCTAGGTGGGTCTGTCTTATATGATGCTCTGCCTTGCCACCTGCTCATCCTGACACAGAAGAAAGAGAAGAAGAGTTCTCATAGAGGAATCATGTCTGCTGAATGACTCTGTGTCCTAAAATTCTGACTTTTTGTACTGTTTTTGCCACCTCCCATTTCAGAAGAAGAGTTTGAAAAACAAATTTAGCATTCCCTGTGGTAAAAAGGGGTGGGAAGAAGAAAGAATTTAAATTACCTGCTAATGAGTAAAACTCCTTGGTGTATAAAGCTAAACTTTAAGTTACTAATTCAAAGATTTTTTTTTCTTTAATGTATGATTTCAGAATGCACTCCAATTTAGTGTTTAGGGCATTAGGAAAACTCAGAAGCATAGCTTGAATGTATTTTAATTATAAAATTAAAAGATTGGATATTGATTTACTTAGTATGCCACTTACATATTTTCAAACAATAATGAGTGTCTCAAAATAAACAACAGTCTTCTAAAATTCAAATGAATGATAGTTGTTATGGTAAATGCAAGTAAAATGTTATTTCTTTATCTGAAAGGCAATGTGTAGAAAGAGAGAACACTAAATATTTGTTCACAAATGTCAATATCATATAGCTTAGTGAACTTTTGAGGGGTTACAGAACAGATAGAAAATGGCACAATAGTAAAATAGAAAGTTTATATTAGTAATATCTTTAATGGATAAAACATTTCATTCAGGTACCTTGCTGTTACTGTACAATGTAGTGAAGGTCCTGCAGCATTCCCCACACAATTAAGCTGTGGGAACCTTGGCAGTCTCGTCATGGTGCACAGAGGAGGTCCAATTGCCAGAAGATGACACAGAGACTGAATCTATTCTGTGGGCTGTTTCTACCGAGTCATTAAGTAGTCATTAAGTAGCAAATTAAATCTTAATAATTAAATTTGAAAAATATATTCAGTTTTTTAGCTGTAACATGAAAGTCAGTAGGATGCTTTATAATGCTTTTGCCGCTGAACTATATCCCAGAAACTGAATAGAGTAGGCTATTTAGGAGAAGGAGGGAAACAAATAAGAAAGGAAGGAAAATACATGAGAAGCCGGGCACAGTGGTGCATACTTATAACCCCAGCAGCTTGGGAGGCTGAGATAGGAGGATCGCAAGTTCAAAGCCAACCTCAGCAGTGGCAATGCACTAAGCAACTCAGTGAGACCCTGTCTCTAAATAAAATACAAAAAAACAGGGCTGGAGATGTGGCTCAGTAGTCAAGTGCCCCTGAGTTCATTCCCCAGTTCCAAAAACAAAAAAAGAAAGAAAGAAAAAGAAAAAGAAAAAAAGAAAAGAAAAATCCATGAGAACTGAGAACCCTCTTTCATTGACTTCAAGGACTCATCAGCAATGGCTTCTACAAGTAATTTTCAAAGCTAATTCTTTTGCTTCAAAACCTACTAATTTTATATTTTTTGCTGAGTAAATTTAGAATTGGTTATGAGACATCCCCAAAAGAGTAACTTTGAGTCATTTGGGTGGTAGTTAATTTTGACATTATGATATACTATAAACATTTTATTTCTTTCAAATAAAAATGTTCTAGCATTTGTGATGGATTTCACAGTAGATATATTGTACTTAGTTGAGATTATTATTACATTTAAAATATGTATGGTTTTTGTGTTATTTATCTTCCTCTTTTACAACTTGTATTTCAAGATTAAGTATTATCGCCTAAAAAGCTGACTTGTTAAATAGGGCTAAAAGTGTAGTATCCCTTCTTTGGAGACTCTCACTGAAATGCCATATATCAGTATAGAGTTGCTAACTCTCTTACTCACTTCCTGGATCAAGGTTGTTTTAACACCATCCAAGGACTTGATGTCAAGGTAGGAAAAATAAATGATGGTCTTTGTTGATATTGAAAAACACATAAAAAATCCTGCACCATTAACAAAATAGAGCAACATGAACCTTCACAGTGGCTGTTGGAATGAACAATATAGATATTTGGTTTGTGTTTGCATATTGATTCGAGTTGGGCAGTTCCCATCACTCTCACCACATTCCCTGAGCCCCCACTGACAGATCTGAACAACCTGAAGTGTTTTTCCTCATCCCATTTGATGGGAAAATCAGTTACAACCTCTTGTTGGAGAACTGAGTCAGAACAGACCTGACAGGCAGAAAGGCACCCTAGGGGACAGGAGAAATGTAAAACATCTGAGCAGACTATAGTGGATTAAAGGAAGAAGGAAGCAAATGAAACACAGAAAGGGGTGGGGGGGTTCCTGATGTCACAGGTCTCAGTGTAAACTAAGGGGACTCAGAGGGGCACTGAGGGAAAATATCAATAGCAAATGAGAAACTTTTCTGCAGCATCCTCTCCCTTCCATGCATATAATTGATTTTACAAAATTGTACTTTTCACTTATGGAAATAACGGATTCCTCGCTACATCAGGGAAACCATGAGGGATTCCACACACAAGTTCAAAAATAAAAGGAACTTGGTATCAGAGGTGGAAAAAATGTGATAGGCCCAAGAAATAAGAATAGAGACTAATTTCTAAGGTCAAAAAAGCATATTGGAACAACTCAGTGATAACAGCAACAGGGCCAAGGAAGGCGCATCCACAGACTGTGTTGACAATACCATAGGAAAGTGTTTTTCCCTTAGATTCAACACACATTTATGCTAGCAGAAGCAGAAGCAGTGGCAGAAGAAAGAGAATTCTCTTTGGTGCTATATTTTAATACCTAGAACACAGAGCTGTCCACCCACCTGCACCAGAGCTATCTGAGCACAGCAGGCCTGTGACGTGACGCAGCAGCAAAGGCTGAGGCAATAAGAGAAACTCATTCAGAAGAGGTAATTATCAGAAATTTATTCCCTGGCATTAGAATTGTTTTTACTATGGAACAGAAAGGAAACAATATTCTCATTTGGATTTAGGACTAATAATTCACCTACGAATGTTGCTTAAAATTAATTTGAATATGTGAAGCAAATTTCAAAATATGCATAATCAGTTTTCGCTGGGCATTTAAATAAATTAAATGTTTAATGTGGCATCAAAACAAATTCCCCAAAAAAATGTTATAGAAGAAACACTTTAAAAATAAAGTACTGGGCTGGGGATATAGTTCAGTTGGTAGAGAAAAGTAATATACTTAATAACATAAGAAATAGAGCTTGCACACGCCTAATCCAAAAATCTGAAACTTTTGAGTGCCAACAGAACACAAGTGGAAAATTTCACATCACGCAACTTGGATTCATATACAAGAGTATCTAAAATATTGTATGAATTCATAGTAAGTTTGCCCATACAAGGTCTATAAACACAAATTAATTTCATATTGAGAGTGGAGACCCATCCCCAAGCAATTGCATTATATAAATGAAAATATTCCAAAATAAAATAAATTAAAAATACCAAGCACATCTGTTTCCAAACTGTTTTGATAACGAATACTCCATCTGTATGTGAGAATACATCTATTTTATCTGTTAATAAACATAGAATGCTAAGGAAATGTAAAAAGGGAAAAGATAATTTCCAAAACAAAATTAAACCAAACATCACTTGAAGCCTTGTGGTTCTTAATTCAAAAGGCTAAGGATTTAAGGGTTTCAAAATTTGACAAGGGAGAGTCATAGAATATCTAAAAAGTGAAAAACTAGACACTATGTGAAGAAATGCAACAGGCATTGATAATAGATTCAAAAGCTTTACCCATTTAAAACAAAAGAAGAGGGAGAGAAAGAGGGGAAGAGATTACATAAATTGAGAGGAAGATATGAAATTAATTCTGCCTAAAATCTTTCCCCCATTTATATACATTTTCACATCTAATTTTTATGACACATTGTATGCAAGTTTATATTATTATATGAATGATGATTCAGACTTTGGAAAGGCTCAACCTTATCTCCTTGTCACTCAAGTAATAGGCTGAGCCTATTCAGAGATGTGGCTTCTTTAACCTAGATCAGATATACATTCTGTCATACTTGATGCAAACAACTACTGGATGCTTAAATAAACATGGCATGTTCTACTGCATTATAATACTTAAGTATACATATTAATATAATCTCAAGGAAGCGAATTCAAGTCTCTGAAACATACAACTGTTACACATTAGCATATATTTTCAGAATAAACTCATTTTCTCTGCTGGTTTAATATTAGCTTCATATCAATTACAGTTGATGTGCCAGAACTCGGAATTAAAATGAACTATACAAATAATACTATCTATTGTCTTGCTAATGGCTATATAAATTCTATTACTGTTCATGTGATTTTGAAATTATACATACTCTAGGGAAAATAAAGCCTGCCTTTGTTTCATGAATTTTTGTTCAGCACTCCACATGACTTTGGTTTTGCCAATAGCAATCTCATAATTTTGCCATTTTTTTGACAGTTACATCTATTTATTGGTTTCCTGGAAATAAGTGAATCTAGACTAGCACAATGACAATATTTTATATGTTAAAATGTTCTTGAGAATTCTTTTTAGAGCACAATTTTGTATATCTTTCGTTGTATACAAAGTATATTCACACCATTCATGTCTTCATACTTGTACTTAGGGTATTGATGTCCATCTCATTACTGTCTTTCCCCTCTCTTCTCCTCGCACCCCTTTGCCCTATCTAGAGTTCAGCTAATCCTCTCATGCTCCCTCTCTCCACCCCACTATGCATCAGCTCCTTATATCACAGAAAACATTCGGCATTTGGTTTGGGGGGATTGCCTAACTTCACTTAGCAATATATTCTCCAACTCCATCCATTTACCTGCGAATTTCATGATTTTATTCTTTTTATTGTTGAGTAATATTTCATTTTGTATATATACCATGTTTTCTTTATCCGTTCATCTACTGAAGGGCATCTAGGATGTTTCCACAATTTAGCTATTGTGCATTGTGCTGCAATAAATATTGATGTGGCTGCGTCCCTATAGTATGCTGTTTTTAAGTCCTTTGGATATACACCAAAAAGTGAAATAGCTAGGTCAAAAGGTGGTTCCATTCCAAGTTTTCCAAGGAATCTCCAAACTGCTGTCAAATAAAATATAAACTTGGCTGCACCATTTTTTCAGTCCCACCAACAACATATGAGTGTGCCTTTTCCCCCACATCCTAGCCAATACTTATTGTTGTTTGTATTCTTAATAGCTGCCATTCTGACTGGAGTGAGATGAAATCTTAGAGTACTTTTGATTTGCAGTTCTCTAATTGCTAGAGATGTTGAAAACTTTTTTTCATAAATTTATGGATTGATTATATATCCTCTTCTGAGAAGTATTTGTTCATTTCCTTGACCCATTTATTGTTTGGGTTATTTGGGTTTTTCTGGTGTTTAGCTTTTTGAGTGCTTTATATACCGTAGAAATTAGTGGTCTTTCTGATGTGCAAGTGGTAAAAATTTGCTCCCAAAATGTATGCTCTCTATTCACCACATTATTGTTTTTTTTTTTTTTTTTTTCTGAGAAAGCTTTTTAGTTCGAATCCATTCCATTTATTTATTCTTGATTTTAATCTTGCACTATGGGAGTCTTATTAAGGAAGTAGGGGCCTAATCCAATAAGATGGAGATTTGGGCCTACATTTTCTTGTATTAAAAGCAGGGTCTCTTCTGGTTGAATTCCTAGGTCCTTGATCCATTTTGAGTTGAGTTTTGTGCATGATGAGAGATAGGGGGTTAATTTCACTTTGTTGCATATGGATTTCCAGTTTTCCCAGCACCATTTGTTGAAGAGGCTATCTTTTCTCCAATGCATGTTTTTGGCACCTTTGTCTAATATAAGATAATTGTAATTTTATAGGTTAATCTCTGTGTCCTTTATTCGGTACCATTGGCCTACCAGTGTGTTTTGGTGCCAATACCATGCTGTTTTTGTTACTATTGCTCTATAGTATTATGGTCTGATATAATGATGCCACCTGCTTTATTCTTCTTGCTAAAGGTTGCTTTAGTTTTTCTGGGTCTCTTATTTTTCCAGATGAGTTTAATGACTGCTCTTTCTATTTTCATGAGGAATGCCATTGGGATTTTGATTAGAATTGTATTAAATCTGTATAATGCTTTTGGTAATATGGTCATTTTGACAGTATTAATTCTGCCAGTCTAAAAACAAGGGAGATCTTTCCATCTTCTAAGGTCTTCTTTAATTTCTTTCTTTAGTGTTCTGTAGTTTTCATTGGAGAGGTTTTTCACCTCTTTTGTTAGGTTAATTCCCAAGTTTTTTTTTTTTTTTGAGGCTATTGTAAATGGAGTAGTTTTTCCAATTTCCCATACAGAGGATTTGTCGTTGATATACAGAAATGCCTTTGGCTTGTGGGTGTTGATTTTTGTATCCTGCTACTTTGCTGAATTCATTTACTAGTTCGAGAAATTTTCTGGTAGAGATTTCTAGGTCTTTTAGGTATAGAAACATATCATTGGCAAATACTGCTAATTTGAGTTCTTTTCCTATCTGTATCCCTTTAATTTCTTTCATCTGTCAAATTGTTCTGGCCAGGGTTTCAAGAACTATGTTAAATAGAACTGGTGAAAGAGGGCATCCCTGTCTTATTCCAGTTTTTAGAGGGAATGCTTTCAATTTTTCTCCAGTTAGAATGACGTTGGCCTAGGGCTTAGCATAGATAGACTTTACGATTTTGAGATATGTTCCTGTTATCCCTAGTTTTTCTAGTGTTTTGAACATAAAAGGGTGCTGTATTTTGTCAAATGCTTTTTCTTTGTCTATTGAGATGATCATATGGTTCTTATGCTTAAGTCTAATAATGTGATGAATTACATTTACTGATTTGCATATGTCCAATGAAACTTGCTTCTCTAAGATGAATTCCACCTGATTGTGGTACAATACCTTTTTGATATGCTTTTGTATTCAATTTGCCAGAATTTCATTGAAAGTTTTTTCATCTATGTTCATTAGAGATATTGGTCTGAAGTTTTCTTCCTTTGATGTGTCTTTGCCTAGTTTTGGAATCAGGATGATATTGGCCTCAAAGAATGTGTTTGGAAGTGCTCCCTCTTTCTATTTCCTGAAATAAATTGACAAGTATTGGTATTATTTCCTCCTTAAAGGTCTTGTAGAACTTGGCTCTATATCCATCTGGTCCTAGGCTTTTCTTGGTTGGTAGGCTTCTGATGGTGTCTTCTATTCCATTAATTGAAATTGATCTGTTTTAATTGTGTATATCATCCTGATTCAATTTGGGCAAATCGTATGACTCTAGAAATTTGCCAATGCCTTCGATATTTTCTATTTTTTTGGAATAGAGTTTTCAAAATAATTTCTAATTATTTTCTGTATTTCTGTAGTGTCTGTTGTGATATTTTATTTTTCATCCTGTGTGTTAGTAATTTGAATTTTCTCTCGCCTTCTTTTTATTAGCATGGCTAAGAGTTTGTAAATTTTATTTATTTTTTCAATGTACTAGCTTTTAGTTTTGTCAATTTTTTCAATTATTTATTTTGTTTCAATTTCATTGATTTCAGCTCTTATTTTAATTATTTCCTGTCTTCTACTGTTTTTGGTGTTGATTTGTTCTTTTTTTTTCTATGTCTCTGAGTTGTAATGTTAAGTTGAACTTTCCTCTTCGTACTGCCTTCATAGTGATCCAGAGATTTTGATACATTGTAATTGTGTTCTCTTTCACCTCTAAGAATTTTTTAATCTCCTCCTTGATGTCTTTTGCAATCCATTGTTTATTCAGTAGCATATTATTTAGCTTCCATGTGTTGGAGTAGTGTTTTTATTTTATTTTATTATTGATTACTAATTTAATTCCATTATAATCTGATATAATGCAAGGTAGTATCTCTACTGTTTTATATCTGCTAAAATTTGCTTTGTGGCATAATATATGGTCTATTTTATTTTAGAGAGGAATCCAGGTGGTGCTGAGAAGAAAGTATATTCGTTCACTGGAGAATGAAATATTCTATATATGTCAGCTAAGTCTAAGTTATTGGTTGTATTATTGAGTTCTATAGTTTCTCTGTTCAGCTTTTGTTTGGAATAGCTACCAGTGGCAAAAAATGCGTGTTAAAGTCACCCATAATTATTATGTTGTGGCCTATTTGACTCTTGAACTTGAGAAGAGTTTTTTGATGAATGTTGATGCTCTATTATTTGGGGAATATAAATTTATTATTGTTATACCTCGTTGATGAGTGTTTCCCTTAAGCTGTATAAAATAATCTTTCTTTGAACCTTTTGATTAACTTCAGCTTGAAGTCTACTTTACTTGATATGAAGATAGAAACCCTTGCTTGCTTCCGTAGTCCATGTGAGTGGTATGATTTTTCCTAATCCTTCACCTTCAGTCTGTGGATATCTTTTCCTATGAGATGAGTCTCTTGGAAGCAGCATATTTTGGGGTCTTTTTTTTTAAATCTAATCTGCCAGTCTAGTATTTTAGTTGGTGAGTTTAGGCCATTTTTATACTTATCTTGACTTGGTTTCTCCTTGATTAGTTTTTCCTTTAATGTAATGCCTCCCTTTGTTGATTTTCATTCTTGATTTTCAATTCCTCTTCATTGACTATTTTGCCAAGTATGTTCTGTAGTACAGGCTTTTGAGTTGTAAATTCTTTAAAGTTTTGTTTATCATGGAAAGTTTTTACTTCTTTATCAAATCTAAAGCTTGATTTTGCTAGATATAAGATTCTTGGTTGGCATCCATTTTCTTTCAGAGCTTGATACATGTTGTTCCAGATCTTCTAGCTTTCAGAGTATAGGTTGAAAAATTTGCACATAATCTTATTGGTTTCCCCCTATATGTAATCTGATTTCTTTCTCTCATGGCTTTTAATATTCTCTCCTTATTCTGTATGTTAGGCATTTCTATTATAATATAACTTGGTGTGGATCTGTTGTGATTTCTTACATTTGTTATCATGTAGTACTCCTGAATTTGGTTTTCCAATTCATTCTTCATGTTTGGAAAATTTTCTGATATTATTTCATTGAATAGATTGCTCATTCCTTTCACTTGGAACTCTATGCCTTTCTCTATCCCAATAACTCTTAAATCTGGTATTTTTATGCTATTCCATATTTCTTGAATATTCTGCTCATGGTTTCTTACCATTTTCACTGTGTGATCTACATTCTTTTCAAGATTACATATTTTGTCTTCATTATTTGAAGTTCTGTTTTCCATGTGGTCTAATCTGTTGGTAATGCTTTCAATTGAACATTTAATTTGGTTTATTCTTTCTTTCATTGCAAGGGTGTCTTTTTGAATTCTTTTAAGAACCTCTATCTTCCTATTGATGTAATCTTTTGCTTCCTGTATTTGTTTATGTAGCTCTTTGTCAAAATTATTTTTGCTGCTGGTATTTGCTCCCTTATATCACTTTTTAATTCACAGAACATTTTATTCTTGTACATCCTAAACCCCTTCTCTGTCATTTCTTCCGTTGTATTGGCCATGGATTCTAATAATGTGGTATCTTGATTTACTTAGGGCACTTTCTTCCCTTGTTTTTTCATATTGTGTGTGTGTATTCCCTTCTAGCACTGTGGTTCAGAGGCATTTTTATTTTTATCCTATAGGTATATAGTATCCCTGTAGGGATCCAATACCTCTCCTTTGAGGTGAAGGACAATGTTATACGGACCAAATATAAACAATGTACAGCCTAAAAACAAATGTTTGCTATTAAGATATTTACACTTTGGTCACAATATACTGAATTGGTGAATTAAATTATTATTTACAATATACTCAGTAGGTTTGTAGAGGGATTACAGTTTCTGATGGTGGACAAAGAATGGAGAGTGAGGACTAGGATAATATGCTGCAAAGGTAAGAGGTGAGGATATACAGTTATTATATATTAGGAAGTGTGAAGGAGAAATCTAAAGAAGAAGATTAGTAACAGCAGGAACAGGGAGACGAAATAATTTTGGGTAGACAAGTCAGTGGGAAGACAGTAGAGTATAAAAAACAAACACACATATATATTAAGAAAAATTTTAAAATTTTTTTCCACTAGAAATTGGTGGGAAAAAAGAAAAAAAATGAATATACAATACAACTGTATTACACTAATCAGACATCCCAGTCCTCAAAATCTCAACTCTTTTGTTGGGGATGTGAAGGTCAGAGAAAAGAGAGGGAGATGAAAAAATAAATAAAATTTGAAGGAAGAAAGAGGGTTGTTCTGGTTGAAGATTAGTATCTTTTCTTCTTCCCTTCTCCTCCAATAGGTGGTGTCCTCTGTTGTCAGCTGGTATCAGCATGCTCTGGATGGTGAAGGTAACCAGGGTGTCACTGTGCTGGGGTAGTGGCTGCTGAGGAGAGGGGGGAATTAGAAACCGGGCACCTGGCCAGCCGGAGTTCCAAAATGGAAGTTACCCACACAGAAGATGGAAATAAAGGTGTTCCAAGATTAAGGCACCTGCTTTCAGTGATGGGATGCCAGGTCAAGTGGGGAGAACAGGGCCTTGGTGTTAGATTATGCATTCAGAAACAAGCTCTGTGACATATAGTGTGTGTCTGTCAGCTGACTTCAGAGCCTGTGTGAAGTTCTCAGGTTGCAGTCAGGCTACTACACACAGGAAACTATCTCCTTTGCTGCAGAGTTCCAAGATGACAGCAACTGGGGAGCCCCACATTAGTAGTGAGGGGTCCTGGTGGCTGGATTCCCTGTGTGTGGGAAACTCCTGGTTGTCCTGCATGGGAGTGGTGTCAGTCGTTTTGCTCATATGGGTGTCCGAAAGTTCTGCATAGGTGCTATTGCCTGTGGTCCTGCTCAGGTATCTGGTAGTCCTGCATGGGCATGTAGCTGGAAGACCCACCCTGATGCTGAAGCTTGGAGCCCTGGACAGGCACAGCAATTATGATTAAGGCATGGGAGCAGGAGTATCGCTCGCAGAGAAGCAGTAAAACTAGAATAGCACTATGACTATATTTTATATGGTAAAATGTTCTTGAGAATATTTTCTTTGTGTGCTAACATTGTATTAACTTCTCATTGAGTCTGTTTCACTATCCATTCTTTAGTTAAGCAGCAAAAGATTAGATTTGGGGTCATATGTTCTTTCATTGTGTTGTGTTTTAAATGGAGGATAGATTACAAAAGCTACATTTTGTAACCGTAATGAATATTTGTTTTTCTTTTATGTATATCTATTTTAACTCTTTTGCAAAACAGCAAAGACTCAAGTAGAAATATAAAGTTTTGCTTTCTTACTTTTTGGCTATCAAACTGATTTAAATAAAAAATGCATTCTCAGAAAAGCATTTAGAAATTTGAGAACTAAACACCTACTGAAAAACATGGAACAACTCTGGATTCTTCTCATATGTGTGGTTCACTAAATCACAGTTTCTATTTTATGTGAATATTTTCTTCTTTACCTATAATATGGAACAATGTAGCCTTTTGTTTTAAGTGTCAATGCCATTATGTTATCCCCCCGCCCTCGCCATAAGTTAAAAAAATTGGGCCTGGTGTAGATCAGAAATAGAGTGCTAATCTAGCTTGCATGAGATCCTAGGTTAAATCCCAGAACTGCAAGAAAAAGTGAGAAAATGTACACTGTTCAGAGAAAACTGGAAACTCTTAAGAGGAAAACAAATTAGCTGGTATTTTGGAAATACTTGTAAAAGATACAGTGTTGAGAATTTTATATTTTTAAATCACACAATATTTTCCGACATCTAGAACTCCTATTTTATAGACCATCTATCAAAGATGTATTGAGAAACCAAGAAATCCTTTCAGTTAGTGGCAGAGCTCAAATACTCCAATACTCAGGTCATGGTAACTCATTCAAAAAATAACTGTGCTAGGACATTTGGGGTGGGCGGGAAATAAATTAACTGAAAATATCAGAATAATTTTGCTTTTTCTTCATTCTGTCTCTCCTGCACAATCACAGTCTGCCAATTCGCCCAGCATGAGCACAAGCTTAACAGGGCATATATACAAGAGTGGGATAAAGAGAGTAACTGGGAGAACTGTTATTGACAGTCTTAACAAGCTCTGATCAATTTAGTTATGTAGAAAATCCAATTAGATCTGGCTGGTCCTAGTTCTTCTGACATCAGCATGAAGTTCAATTGTGAGCAGAGCTTCTTGTTAGGATCCCTCTTGGCCAACTGAATTGATGAAGCATTTAGACCCCTTTTTGTTTATATCTGATGATAAAGATAATAAAGATACTTCTATCACTTATTCATATATATTAAAAGCCAAAGTAATGAAAACAGCATAACAAATTTACATTTGATAATAATTATCATGTATTGTGTTTCTATATACCTATAAATAATAATAAAGTATGCTATCATTTTTACTTAAATTTTTATGGACATATTATATCCAATTCTATAGAAAAGATCTAAAAACGTGAAAGAAAATATTTTTGTGGACTTCATTTCTAGTTTTAAAATTATTTTAAAACACTTGTCCTCACTAACTTTAAAGTGAGTCTTATTTAAGTCCAGTCAATTTTATTTTCTTGTATATACATTTTTTATACAAAATCATAATAAAATACTACACCATAAATTAAAAAAAAAATAATGTAGACCTAATGAATACATTAGCCATATTCTTTTAACTTGATTTTTATATTCTTTGATTCATTAGCATTATTTGTGGCCAAGTTTGTTTTGGTCCCAAAGCATGAAGAATGTCATTCAGCTACATTCTCCATACAAGATCAGAATAGTTCATCTTAATTATGCTTTGGTACTTCAAATGCAAATTTAGTAATTTTCTTTTTTTTGTAGATTTTTTTATTGGTTATTTAAAACATTACAAAGCTCTTGACATATCATATTTCATACATTAGATTCAAGTGGGTTTTGAATTCCCATTTTTACCCCAAATACAGATTGCAGAATCACATCGGTTACACATCCACATTTTTACATAATGCCATATTAGTAACTGTTGTATTCTGCTACCTTTTCTACACTCTACTATCCCCCCTCCCCTCCCCTCCCATCTTCTCTCTATACCTCATCTACTATAATTCATTTCTCTACTTGTTTTGTTTCCCATTCCCCTCACAGCCTCCTATATGTAATTTTGTATAACAATGAGGGTCTCCTTCCATTTACATGCAATTTCCCTTTTCTCTCCCTTTCCCTCCCACCTCATGTCTCTGTTAAATGTTAATCTTTTCCTCCTGCTCTACCTCTCTGCTCTGTTCTTAGTTGCTCTCATTATATCAAAGAAGACATTTGGCATTTGTTTTTTAGGGATTGGCTAGCTTCACTTAGCATAATCTGCTCTAGTGCCTTCCATTTCCCTGCAAATTCCAAGATATTGTTATTTTTTAGTGCTGCGTAATACTCCATGGTGTATAAATGCCACATTTTTTTTTTATCCATTCATCTATTGAAGGGCATCTAGGTTGGTTCCACAGTCTAGCTATTGTGAATTGTGGACTTCCAGTGGGCTGGATCATATATAAACCTAATATTAATCAAATTCCTGTCCCTATAGCATTAGAATTATGTGTTCAGTAACAAAAGGCTTTGAAACTACAAAAACATTTTATGACTTCCTTAGGTTTGTGCAGATGGTATAATAAACAGAATATATCAGCTCCTTGTCCTCAGGTTGGTGTTAGAGTCTGTAAACAAGTCAGGATGGTGCCTGGCATTTTGCCAGAGAAATGTTAGAGTCTGTAAACAAGTCTGGATGACACCTGGCAAAATGCCAGAGGGAGTGGTTTGTGAAGTAAGGCCAGAGAGCCATTGAGTGTGGAGATTCCTTATTGGTTGACTGCTGTATCTAGTTTATGTTAATTAGATAAGCTGTGTGGAATCTATAAATACCTCTGTTGTCCCACAATAAAGGGCTCCCACTCCTGCTCTATCAATGTACACAAGTTGTTCGTTACCCCCCGCCGCCCAGTTATTTTGCTGCAGCTGGACTGCAGCAGGTTGGCTCATTTTCTAATACTCGTATTTCACACTAGATTATTTATTTTGGTCTTTCATATACATATTGTCCTTGTATAGTTAAAAAGGTAACAAAACAAAATATATTGCTTTCCTACTGGGTAACTTTGTATTTTCTAGCATATGATCACCTTCTTCTTAATCTATTTTTGTTATTTAAACTTAAACTTGATCATTTCCTTGTTCAGAAGTAACCAATACAGTGCTTGGCACAGGTATGTGTTTAATGTGTCTTTTTTCAATAAATTTAGGGGATAGGTAAGTGCAAGAACTATATGCTATGAATTGATGGATATCTATTTATTGCAGGCTTGAAGAGGGTAAGGTATATTGAGAATATGCTTGGTCTATAACATTTTCTTCATTGCAGGTACTTAAGAACTGACACCCCAAAGTTCTTGATATTTGGTGGAGGAACAAAAAACTGAATAACTAACATATTGCATATAATGTCCATTGTCTAAAATGATTAAAAAAATTCACAAAATTACATCGTGAGAAAAAATTAGTTGACTACTATTGTTGTCTTAATCTATTATGTACTCATTAGTTTGAAAGTTTTCTTATTCTCTAGAATCTTATTTACAGGAGAGGCCAGAAATGAGAAATATTATTCCAATGATCCCTTTAAAATGTTGTCAAATCTAGGTTTTCTGATCTATTCAAGAAATCCATGAAGAAGTGGAAGTTGTTTAGCCATAGCATTTGAATAACTATAAAATATAAAGTAGTAGATTGCTAAGTACAGTGGCATCTGAGTTTGAATAAATAAATAGTTTGAATAACTTACTGCAAATGGCAAATTAACCTCCTGTGAACTATGAAATGTAACCCTGGAGTGGCTTTCAATTTTTCAAAAAATAGTCACTGAAATATCTTTAGATATTAGAGATAAAGGAGGAAAATAAAGATCAGAATGCAAAAAAATAAGCAGAACAGGACTGTACTGCTAAGAAAATAGAGTAAGAAAAACAAATCAGTGGAACTTGAGACTATTATGCTAAGTGAAATAAGTCAATCTCCCCAAACCAAAGTCAAGTGACTGTTTTCTCTGATATGTGAATGCTAACACACAATGAGTGGGGCAGAAGGAATAGAAGGTCATTAGATTAGATGAAGGGAAGTGAAGGGAAGGGGAATGGAAATAGAAAAGATGTTTTGAAATGAATTGGACATAAATTTTCTATGTTCATGTATGAGTATGCCAGTGAAATTCCATATATATCATGTACAACTGCAACAGTGGGATTCTGATTAGAATAATTTATACTCCATGTATGTGTAATATTCCAAAACTACACTCTATAGTTATGTATACCTAAGAAGGACAAATTAAAAATCAGGAAAAATAGTCCAAACAAAATATTTTATTAAACTTTCCCTTGATATTCTTTCAAATCATTATGTGGTTACCTAGTAGATTCTATGTCAGGAGACTTGTTTTTTAAACATTATTGATGGTGATATTATATAAAACAGAGTAGAGAAACTTCATATAAAATTATGTTCAGCAAATTTCCAAATATCCTAAAACAAATTATTTTTGTATACTTGATCTCATAAAAAATTACAGCAATTTGATATGAATCATAAGGAAAAATTCAAAGGAACACTTTGTATGGTTCATTGTTTGGTTTTGTATTTACTTACTTGATATGCTCTCTCCTGACTTAACACATGGTTTCCCAAGGTTTTTTTTTTTCTTATGTGTTTATATGTGTGTGATGACTTTATTTTTATTTTTATTTTTAATTGGTTTTATTTATATATGATGGTTGAATCATTTTTTATCTATCTATACAAGCATGTAATATACCTTACTCTAGTTAGGGCCCCATGGGTTTACAAAGTTCTATCAAGCAAACCTGAATATATATTCATTGGGACTCTTTTGAGACAAAGGGCTGATAAAGTACAATGGAATACTATATATGCAAGTATGTATGCATAGATATTCATATGTGTACAGTCATGCATTGCTTAACAAGATGAATGCTTTCTGAGCATCATCATTCCATAATTTCTTCATTGTGTCAACATCATAGAATACACTTGCACAAGACTAGATGCTTCAGGTCATTCAATGTGAGCAATGAATTGCAATACAATTTATTATGGATACCAATCTCATTAGATGGAAGTAATTCAATTCTGTTATAGTCTTAAGGGAACACCATCATTTATGCACATTGTCATTGACTAGTATATCGCTGTGTGACTCAGGACTACACACACACACACACACACACACACACACACACTCATATTCACACGTAATTCTTTTTTTTTTTTTTTGAGGGGAGGAGGTATATTGGGAATTGAACCCAAGGTTGCTTTAGGACTGAGTTACATCCCTAGACCTATCTATTTTTTTAATTTGATACAGGGACTCAGTAAGTTGCTGAAGCCCTCCCTAAATAGTTGAAATTGACCTCAAACTTGTGAGCTTTCTGCCTCTGCCTCACAACTATATCATTATGCAGGTGCCATAGTCTGAATGCTATGTATCTGAGAGTGATGGTATTAGTGAGTTGGAGCCCTTGGTCGGTGAGAAAGTCATGAGGGTAGAGATCTCATGGGTGGCATTTGTACCTTTATAAAAAGACCCCAGAAAGCTCCCATCCTACTTCCTACCTATGAGTACACATCAAGAACGTACTGTGTACAAATCATTAAGCAGGCACTCACAAACAATGAACCTGCTGAACCCCTGTTCTTGGACCTCCTACACTCTACAATTATGAGAAGTTTACTTTTGTTGTTCATTAACAACTTTATAGTATTTTGTCATAGCAGCCCAAAGGAGTGAACCCAACTGGTAAATTAACCTAATGAAAAACAGCTTTGTGAATCTGCATAACATTTGTTCCACACCTTCAGTGACTGACAGTCATGCGATTTTTTTAATGTGTGTAATGAAAAGATGTTTATGTAAGTGACCAAGTTTTGACTATCCCTTATGAAAGAAAAGGTTAACATATAATTCATCCATTTACAAAGCTGATTTTGTCACAAAGTTTCTGACTGTGAACACAAACATCTGAATCCAAAGAAGTCACATTAATAAACTCCTATGTTTATACAAAATAAGGCAAATAAAATCAGTGGAAAATAGAAATTTTTAGGTCATATGCAACAGCTTGAACACCCTGCCTCTTGCCCAGCTGAGCAAATGTCAAGGTGCCCTCTGTCAACCTGCTAGCTTTCTAGCTGGACATCTTGGGACATCCACTGATGACTAAATGAAGAGGCCTTTCTCTAGAGAAGGGCCAGAGAGCTGGTGGGTCACTGGCTTCTGACATCATACTCCAGAGGACCTATCCTCTCAAATTTCACTCACAAACTGTTGAGTGACCTGTTAGATTAACACAGACTATGATTTCATAACAGCCAGAAAAAGACAATAAAAACTATAACCTAAATAAAGTGCCCAACTGTTAATAAGACCAAATTCTTTTTTACTAAAATAAATTTAATTCCTTTTTGAAAAAAAAAATTAATCTACTCTAGTCTAAGTTTTTTTCTTTTATTTTTTTGTAGTTGTTTTTAATGTTTTTTGAAATTAACTTTTCTGCAATTTGATGATCAACAAGAAGATTATTTCTTTAAACAAAAGGATTTAATACTTTAATGTTTTAAAATTCATGCTAAAATATACTCTTTCTCTTATTATACTACTAAGGGGGGAATTTCCCTCAAATTTGCATATAAAAGAAAATGATTTTTGCAATTTTTTGATTCATTGAGATATGGCCTTACTTCAAACCAAATCTACTCATGACCATAAATATGGTTATTACCTGTGTAGCATTAAGAACCTAATTCCTGGTTGCAATTGTGGGATAATAGTGCTGAGATTTGAGTGATTTTTGAGCCATTTACAACAATAAGATTTCAGGGAGTCACATATTTTTCAGTTTAGTATATTAAAAACAAATCCAAAGTGATTTATTTTGTCACCATATGTCATAAGTGAAATATCAAGAAAGTAGAAATAGGAGGTACCAGATAATGGCAGTTTATCAAATCATCAAGACTCAGTTTTAAAGAAACACTATCTATATCATATAATTTTTCTGGCTTTAATGAACATTCCACCACAAATTGATACTTTTTCTAAATTTGTCAGGATTTTGAGGAGTATAGGCTTTGCCCATCCTGAAGTCAGTCTATAGATATTGAATACCTGGTTACTTAGAATACCAAAATATGCCTGTATTACCTGGTGTTGATTATTGAATTCAATTATTTCACAGGCACTGTACTTATTTTCTATGTCATAGCTGTAAAAATCAAGAAATCATTATTTGTTTATTTTTGCTTTTTCTATTGCTTAACATATGATCTGTTTCTCTTACTTTGAGGAGTGTGATTTTATTTTTATTTATTTTATTTTTTTAAATACACAACAACAGTGGAATGCATTACAATCCTTATTACATATATAGAGCACAATTTTTCGTATCTCTGTATATAAAGTATGTTTATGCTAATTTATGCCATTATACATGTACCTTTTTTTGCATTACAATTCTTAATACACATATATACCACAATTTTTCATATCTCTGTTTGTATAAAAGGTATGTTAACACCCAATTCTTCATACATGTACTTTGTATAATGATGATGATTTTAGATGATACTGTTTTTAAAAGAATGATAGAAATATAGCAAAGGTATTCAGAAGCATCTCTTCATTTGTTAGGTCCATAAATACAGGGGAAAATAAAGGTTTGCAATTTATAGAAAGAACCAGAACTTAATCTATTTATGTAATGAAACTGGTTCACCAAGAAGACCAGTTGAAAGGACTTGGATTCAGACTTGGATTTTTCTCACTTCTAATGGGCAACAACTTGTTTTCCTATAGATGATTTCTTTTTACAGATATCTTACACAAAACTTAGCAACTATAATCCTTATGTGCCTTGATTTTTTTCACTTAATAAAAGTATCTTGAAGATCTTTCCTTGTATGTGCACACATGTAACTTCATTCTCTCTTCCACATTTAATGAAGTATAAGAAGCCTAAAAATGCCTAGCTTTATTTAACACATATGAAGTCCCCGACTGGATTTGTTTGACACTATATATTGCACATTTTTATATAAAAGTATGAAATTCACATTAATATTCACAAGTGATTTTGTTTATTTATTTATCTGGCCATGGGATGTTATAAAATTATTATGGGGTAAGAAAGTTTCAATTTGCATATTATTTAAGGGGAAAATAATTATTCAACACAGTTACTAGATATTTCCAAGAAATCCCTATTAAATAGATGGATCTATATATCGGAAGTAGTGACTCAGAGTCTATGTAGATCTTGCCAGGAATAAAGAGTAAGCACAGACATACTTATGTATAAAGTAAATAACTAATACAAACTAGTAAATTCATATGTTCTAAAATCCTGTGTAATTTTGTTTAGACTAATGTTTTCACATTTACTGGAACATATGCCTTATTTACAAAGTAATTCTGCATTTACACCCATGTTTCACATTAACATTCAAGAGAAAACATGATAGACTCATAGCTGAAGTAAGATAGCTTAATGGACAGGCTCTATGGTTAGACTCTGTGTCTGATCAACTTTAGTTGAGTTCCAAAAACATCATTTAGGGATGTGTGATTTAGAAGAAAACAACAACAACAAAAAAAAACCCTTTCTGAGCTCTAATACTCTGATTTGTGAAATGAGCAACTTGTTTCATAATACTATTGTCATTCTTACATAAAACTTATGTTAAAAAAAACCTGAAAAAGAGTGTGCTCACAAAAGTAACTTAGCATAACGTTTATGATGGTGATGATGATCAGTGAAAGCCACAGAGAAAGGAACAGATATATAAATAGAAATAGTTAAAGTCAAAATAAATGTAAAGTTTAATTTTATTCCTTGAAATAAACATTTTTTAAAGAAACTGAAATTAAACTTTTGATTCAGATAAAAACTGAACTTCTAACATCTATAGTATTAGTATGAAATTATCATTTTGTTGATGATTTTGTGGTATTTATCAATGTGCTTGTTGTACAAAGTGTTTATTTTTTAAAAGATCTACTTTATAATGCTACTGATGCTAACCTATAGAAGTGCCAGAATTTGTATAAAGATATAAAAAAATAATATGTCTAAATGTATTTATAAATATCATACATATTAGACACAGATATTTATGTATATAACATATAAAATTCTATTTCTGAGATTCAAGAAAATGAGGAAATATCAATGTGCATTTTATTAGACTCTGTTGTAAAGGATTTATTTTAGATCTCAATTATAGTATTTACTTTACCATGCTTTTAGTGTGGTATGTTAGTAATAATTGCTTATGATCTTTAATATAGTTTTTTTTTAAATATGCACCCAAGGAAAACATGACAATGTACTTTAGAAGTATTTTGAAATTTTCATTAAAATGTCTTACCCACAGACTTTGCTAACAATCAGACATATTTAAGAAAATGTTTATTGACTTCTTTCAAAAACAAATTCATCATGAAAATAATATCACTCTCCCTTTCTCTGACCCTCTTTCATTTAACCTTTCTCATAAATAGCTACTGAATCTCATGTCAAACTCTCTCTCTAAATAATCCCTAGGTATGCTTCTCCCATTCTTTATAATTATGATATCTATTAATTTTCACTGTACCTGATGATCTTGCTTTAATAAAATTCTATTCTTTGCATCTATTTTTTAAATAAAAGTTTCCTAATAAGATTTGAATTGTTGTTTTGGTCATTTTTATAAATAAAATAAGCTGATGTCTGGCAGAATTGTATTAGACTTTCTCTTCCACCTACTATTTGAATGACACTAGGCAAGCTATTTCAATCTATTGGGTTTTGGAGTCTTCCTCTGAAAAATATGGTATTCTGTTTAATATCATGCTATAAAGATAAAATCAGGTTATGTATATTAATCTTTGCACATAGCTCCTGAACACAGAATAACCTTATTACATAGCAATTTTTACAATTATTCATTCAATTATTTTCTGTAGTGGGTGGGAATACTGTAGCTCTGAATTGAAAGAATTTTATTAGGTGATGTGCAGCTAATACCACCAAAAAAAGATATAGTCTCTCTGTTAAATTATTGTACAGGCACATTGAAGCAAGTTTGCTTATTGCTATTTTTGAGAGGAGGGGGGCAGTGGGTGGTACCAGGGATTGAGCTCAGGAGCACTCAACCATTGAGCCACATCTCCAGGCATTTTTTGTGTTTTAGAGAAGGGGTCTCCCTGAGTTTCTTAGCGCCTCCCCTTTTGCTGAAGCTGGCTTTGAATTCGGCATCCTCCTGCTTCAGCTTTCCCAGCTGCTGGGATTACAGACCATACCCTCCACCCTGCTTCCTGTTAATTTTTCTCCTACTTTTTAATGACTGCTTTTCTCTGACCAATTGCATGAATGAGAAAACAGTACAAAGAACTAGAACCGTGAGATATATCAACTTTTCTGGCCGGATGCACCAGGAAAGAAAATCCTGGGATCTAGAGAGCATGGGATGAAGGAGTAAGGACCTAGGAAAGGATGAACCCTAAATCTACACGAGCTGACCCCAATTCTCAGGATTGCACCTGAACTGCACATGAATCAAATAGGTTATTAGTAGCAATATTATAGGTTTGTATAGTACTATTTGTACAGAACTATTAGTACTTTATATAGTACTAATATAGTAGTATATAAAGTGCAGCCCACAGTTCAAGTCTGTCCAACAGCAGAGGGAATTTATTTTTTTCTTTTTTTTTTAAAGAGAGAGAGAGAATTTTTTTAATATTTATTTTTTAATTTTTGGGTGGACACAACATCTTTGTTTGTATGTGGTTTTGAGGATCGAACTCAGGCCTCACACATGCCAGGCGAGCGAGCTACCACTTGAGCCACATCCCCAGCCCAGCAGAGGAAATTTCTGAGCCAAAGAAACACAGCTCATTAAAGAAGCTGAAAACACACAAGTATATCACTGGACCTTAACTGAAATAAAATAGAGATTAATTAACACAAAAATAGCTGGAAAACATCAACTATTTGAAAAGTGAACAATGTGACACAGGTAATCTCTGAGTAAGAAAGTAACCCTCAAGGAATATTAGAAAATATTGTGATCTAAATGAATATAAAAATAAAATATATCAAAATTGTGGGATGCAGGTTAAAAGAGTATTTAGAGGAAAAAGTGTGCTAAAATATTCCTAAAATAGAAATGAAGAATATTTTCAGCTAAATAATGTAAGATTTCACCTAAAGGAGCTAGTAAAAAAATCTTCATCCAAATCAAACATTTTTTTAATGAAAATGAGGAAAAAAATCATTAAAAACAAAACAAAAAATAGAAATGGAAATAAAAATTTTAAAAAAGATAAAAATGGATGAAACCAAGCATGATTAAACTGCAAGATATAGCCTTAAGCATTGTGGAATTATCAATCAGTTAAATAGTAATCATAAAGAAAAATGAAATGTCACAGGGAAAAAAATGATGGTGGAGTTGCTATGGCACTTAAGGTATTGAGAAGGAACCATCATTGATTGTCACCTTTAGTCTGACATTTTCATATTTTCAAGAGAGAATTCATGGAGGAGATAGAAGTTAACTTACATTTTGGGACTGGCACAGTGGTGCACACTTGTAATCCCAGTGGCTCAGGAGGTGGAGGCAGGAGGATCGAGAGTTTAAAGCCAGCCTCATAAATTTAGTGAGGCTGCTAAGCAACTCAGTGAGACCCTGTCTCTAATAAAATACAAAATAGGGCTAGGGATGTGGCTCAGTGGTCGAGTGCCCCTGAATTTAATCCTTGGTATTTCCCCTCCTCCCCCAAAAGTTAACTATCATTTTGGATATGATAGAGAATGCAGCATACCTAATTTTCCTGAATCATGGAAGAGTGAAATTTGTACAGAGTATCAACTTTAGAGTTTATTGGTAGAGATTATGTGCAAGCTAAGGGGTGAAAGATCTATTTTTTTTCTATTCAGGAAATGTTTATTAAAAGATGCAACAAAACAGATACAACTACAGGATAATGTCTTTAATAAACATAAATGAAGAATTAATAAACATAAATGAAAAATTATTAAATAAGCACCAGCAAACTGAATCCAACATCGTATTACAAAGATTTTTTTGCCATGATAAATAGGATTCAACCCTGATTGATGAAGCATGGCTCAGTAGATGCAAATCAGTAAGCATAATACAGGACATCAACAGAATGAAGGATAAAACCATATGATCAACTCACTAAATGCAGAAACTAAATTGGATAAAACTAAATATCTCTTCATGATAAAACCATTGAGCATATTAGTTACAGAAGGAAAATTCCTCACTATATTGAAAACTATTTATAATAACATAATAGCTAACATTATACTGAATGGGAAAATGATGAAATTTCTACCTTAAGATCTAGAATAGGGATCAGAGGAAGGCTGAATTTCCAGTAGCTCCCTAGCTCAGAATTCAAGCAAGGAGATTACTCCTCTTTTCGTGCTGGGAAACACTGGAGCATTGTATGTTCACAAGGTAGAGATTCTATTCCTAAGCTAACTGCAGCCAAGAGACAGTACGCTTTACTCCACACACAAACTAACCACACTCGAACTTGCACAATAATGTAAGGAATCGAGGAGGCAAAAACTCCAAACTAATGACGAGTCACCAAGTAGGAACAGTTAGGCAGAAATCTCAGGTGCCCCTCATGGACATCCACTCCTACAGCGCAAACAGAGAGAATTCACACAAAGGCTGTAGAACCATACCAATGAGGGGTCTTAATCTAGATCATTCCCATACCCCTTAAAATATTATTTTAGTTAGCTTTTTCTGCACTGTGACCAAAAGATGTGACAGGAATCATTTTAGGGGAGCAAACATTTGTTTGAGCCTTATGATTTCAAATGTCTCAGTCCATATATGGCTGACTCCTTGCTGGGTTCATGGAGGCAGAACAGCTTGGCAGAGTGCATGCCAGAGAAAACCAGTCAGGATGTGGCAATCAGGAAGCAGAGAGATTTTCCTCACCAGGAACAGAATATATACCCTAAAGTTATGCCCCCAGTGACTCAACTGCTCCAGCTACCCCTTACTTACTTATAGTTACAATGCAATTAATTAGTAAATGTAGATTAATGCACTGGTAAGTTCAAAACTTACATAACCCAATCAATTTACCTCTAAACTTTCCTTTACTGTCTTATGTATAATGACTGAAGAAGAGCAATCACAGAGGGTTTATCTCACATACCCTCTTGTATACAACACAGTTGCCAGATCTACCAGATGGACACTACTCTTCTGTGATATATACAGACAGTTGAATCCTCAAGCTATGGCATGATATGATGTATTGAAATAAATTAATCATTACCAAAGAACTGTGTACGACAAAACCCATTTGGAAACATATTGAAAAATTCACAAGAAACTGATATCACAGAACACGTTGGAAAGAGACATCTGTGCCCTAAAAAGGCCCACAATAAGAGTAGAAGAGAAATCTATCACAACAGAAGCTTAAAGACCAACACAAGAATGCAAGGAATATTAGGAGAAGGAGCTAACACAATGCCTCCTATTATTAATAATTCATCAGCAATGACCTAAAAGATATTGAAGTGGGTGAAGTACCAGATAAATAATTCAAAAAAATTATTATTAAAATGAGCAATGAATATCAAGAGAACACAGAACAATAAATGTATAAAGAAGCCAAAATATGATATGAATAAAAACTTCAATATGGAAATAGATATATAGAAAAATAATCAATCAGAAATCTTAGAAGACACAATCAATCAAATAAAATGGTCAGTTGAAAGTCTCTGTAACAGAACAGATAGGGCTGAAGATTCAATACCATTGTTAATAAACAAAGTAGAGAGTCTTTGAAACTTGAGACAAAATTAATGAAAAGAAAATAAGTAACCTTAACCATAATTTAAAAACAACAACAACAAAAAAAACAACTCTGGCACAATGTTTAGGGACCACATTAACGAATAATTGGAATGAAAGAGGAACATGGGATAAAGGCAAATAATAGCAGCTGCTCTTCTGCTATTTGGGATAGCATATTACTATCCAGAATTATATAAAGAACTCAAAAAACTTAACATCAGAATAAATAAATAAATAAACAAATCAATGAATGAGCAAAAGAATCAAGATACATTTCTCAAAAGAAGAAATACAAATGGCCAAGAAACATATGAAAAAAAAAAGTCCAATAACCCTAGCAATCAGAAAAATGCAAATAAAAATTGCACTGAGGGCTGGGGATGTGGCTCAAGTGGTAGCGCGCTCGCCTGGCATGCGTGCGGCCCGGTTTTGATCCTCAGCACCACATACAAAGATGTTGTGTCCGCCAAAAAAAACCTAAAAATAAATAGTTAAAAATTCTCTCTCTCTCTCTCTCTCTCTCTCTCTCTCTCTCTCTCTCTCTCTCTCTTTAAAAAAATGCACTGAGATTTCATTTCAATCCAGACAGAATGACAATTATCAAGAACACAAATAAAAATAAATGTTTTTGAAGATATTGGAAGAAAGGTACACTTGTACATTTTTGGTAGGACTGCACTTTACTGCAACCATTCTGAAAAGCAGAATGGATATTCTCCAAAACATTAGGAATGGAACCACCCTTTGACTCATCTATCCCACTCTTTGGTATTTATTCCAAAATCATCATATTCTGGTGATAAGTGCATTGCAAATTTTATAGTAGTACAACTCACCACAGCCAAGTTATGAACTCAGTCTAGGTGTTTACACATGAATGGATAAAAAATGTGGTATGTAAACACACACACACACACATACACACACACACTCACACACACACAAATGGAGTTCTACTCAGTCATAAAGAAAAATGAAATTATGGCATTATCTGGTAATGGATAGAACTAAAGAGCATCATGGTAAGTGAAATTGTTCGGACTGAGAAACTCAAAGAGTCAAGCATTTTCTCCGATATGCAGAAGGCAGAGAGAAAAAATAATAATTTAAAAAAGGGGAGAGATCTCACAAAAATAGAAGAGATACCAGTACAGTAGGGCAAAGAGATCCAGGGGAGGGAGATTGGAAAGGAAAGGAGAGGGAGAAGGGAAAGGAAAGGGGAGGTTCTAGGGAATGTAAGAAAGCAAATTATGTTTTGTGCACATATTAATATGTGAAACTCAATCTCACTATTATGTTAATCATAATGCACTAATAAAACATAACTTTAAGAGAGAATGAAATCCTGTCATTTATTACAATTTGGATGGAACTGGAGATCATCCTTTTACATAAAATAAGTCAGGCACACAGAACTACAAATACCACCTGAGCAAGGGTTTTGAATATTTTCACTATACAGAAGTAATACATATTTGAGAAAAACAAACATCTAAAATGTCTATTTCAGTGCATACATGCAGTTTTATACAGTACCTTATTAATGTATACAGATTTTTTTTCTTCTTTGTTTAAAAAAATTTGTTCTAATTAGTTATACATAACAGTAGAATGACCTTTGACACATCATACATAAATGGAGTATGACTTCTCATTATTCTGGTTGTACATGATGTAGAATCACACTGGTCATGTAGTGGTATATGCACACACAGTAATAATGTCTGATTCATTCTACTATCTTTCCTAACCCCATTTCCCCTCCTCTTTTTACTCCTTACTGCCTAATCCAAAGTAACTCCACCCTTCCCTAACTACCCTCTGTCTTTATTGTGAATTACTCATATCAAAGGAAACATTCAGCTTTTGGTTTGGGGGGATTGCCTTATTTCACATAACATGATATTCTCTAGATTCAGAAGAATGAAATATACACATTTTTTAATGTTTTATTTATTATTCTGAAATAGAAATATTTATTATTTTACATTCTGGAACTAGAGAAATAATAAAATAGTCAAAATAATTTCCCTCATGGAGCTAACAAATACATGGGAGCTAAATTAAAAACATATAAACCTATACATTAAATTGCTAATGACAGGCCTATGAAGAAAATTAAGCAATCATATAAAATAAGAAATACAAAGGATTGGTGAAAATTCTTATTTTATGGTATTTGGAAGGGGGAGGATTTTTTAATTAGGTAAAATATGAGCAGTAATTAGAAATAAAAAGAGTTAAGCATAAAGGTATCTGCCTGCGAAGGATTAGAAGTAGAGAGAACTGCAAGTCTAAGTGTCCTGTGGTCAGATTATACTTGACATATTTGGGGACAGAGATGATACTACATGTGCCTGAAGAATAGGAAATGAGAAAGATGAACAAAAGAGCCAAATGGACCATGCTGATCCTGGCTTTTACTCTATGGAAGTTTTCCAATGGAGGGATGACGCAACTTTAGATATCTTCTAAAAGGATCTTTTGGGAATCTTTGTGAGTAGGCTGGGGAAATCAAGGGAAAGAGATCCCTATAAGATTAAGTTCAGAGACATGGGTGGAAAGTGATGGCAGTTGGCTTAAACTGTTTAAAAAGTACTTTTTCATAAAGGGGAAAATATGAGCCAGGTACTAATGGAGTGGCATGTGATGTGAAGTGAGTGTCTTCATTATTTTTTACAGGGAAAATAGCTCAGCTAATATGTGTTTTTAGGATGGTCCATTGTACCATAAACGCTAATGATGTGGAATATTGAGGATGAGGGTTTACTGTAGTACAGAGTCCTCAAGTTGTCAGGGCAGAGAGCTGGCTGGAGACAGCCTCAGGGGACACCAGGTTACAGGAGAAACAGATGTAGGTGCACTTGTAGGGGTTGGTTTTGATGTGGTATTGGGAACATGAGGGATTTCTTTTCTGATTGTTTTCTGTTTGTTTTCTTATTTGTTTCATGTTTTTCTCTGTGGAGTTGGAAATAAGTTGAAAAGCAAAAATTTTATAGAGTAGAGGAGATTTTAAGTAGAGATAATATAAAATTATTTTGTAGAAAGATGGAAAATTTGGTAGAGAAATGTGTGTGTGTGTGTGTGTGTGCGCGCAACAGAGAAATCCTCAATAATAATAATAATAATAATAATAATAACAAAAATCCTGGTTTATATCATGGTCTTACCCTACCACTTAATAACTGGCTAGCCCTGAACAAACAATAAAAATTCTTGCCCTCAGTTTCTTAAATTATAAAAAGTACTTATTTCACAAAGTGTTATAAGAATGAAATGAGCTAACACAGACATACACACTTAAAATAGTTGGTGACAAACTTTAAATGCTTAATATAATGTAGTTATGCTTAATATAATGTAGTTAAGATTTACTGGAATATTACCTGCTATTTATATTTTTTCTGTAATGTAGACCTTCTCCCCATACACAAAACTGAACTCAAAGTGGATCAAGGACCTAGGAATTAAACCAGAGACCTTGCACCTAATGGCAGAAAAAGTAGGCCCAAATCTCCATCATGTCGGACTAGACCCCAACATTCTTAATAAAACTCCTGTAGCGCAAGAATTAACACCAAGAATCAATAAGTTGGGTGGGTTCAAACTAAAAAGCTTCTTCTCAGAAAAGAAACAATCAGTGAGGTAAATAGAGAGCCTACATTTTGGGAGCAAATCTTTGCTACAAGCACATCAGAGCACTAATCTCTAGGATATAGAAAGCACCCAAAATTCTTAACAAATAAACCAAGCAAATAACCCAATCAATAAATGGGCCAAGGAACTGAACAGGCACTCCCTGGAACAGCATATACAATCAATCAACAAATATATGACAAAATGTTCAGCATCTCTAACAGAGAAATACAAATCAAAACTACTCTAAGACTTTATTTCATTCTAGTCAGAATGGCAGCTATTAAGAATACAAACAACAGGGGCTGGGGTTGTGGCTCAGAGGTAGAGCGCTCACCTAGCATGTACAAGACCCTGGGTTCGATCCTCAGCACCACATAACAATAAATAAATAATATAAAAGTATTGTGCCCAACTACAACTAAAATATAGATATATTAAAAAAGAATACAAACAACAATAACTGTTGGCGAGGATGTGAGGAAAAACGTACACTCATACATTGCTGGTGGGACTGCAAATTAAGGCAGCCAATCTGGAAAGCAGTATGGAGATTCCTTGGAAAACTTGGAATGTTACCACCACTTGACCCAGCTATCCAGCTCCTCAGTTGATACCCAAAGGACTTAAAAACATCATACTACAGAGACACAGTCTTATCAATGTTTACAGCAGCACTATTCACAATAACTAAATTATGGAAACAACCTAGATGCACTTCAGTAGATGAATGGATAGGGAAAGTTTGGTATATATACACAATAGAACATTACTCACCATTAAAAATAATAATAATAAGATCATGACATTTGCAGGTAAATGGAGGAAGTTGGAGAATATAATGCTAATCAAGCAAGCCAATCCCCGAAAAAGCAAAGGTAGAATATTTTCTTTGATATGAGAATGCTGATTCATTATGGCAATGTGGGGGATATGGGAGGAATGGAGGGACTTTAGATAGGGCAAAGGGGGAGGGAGGGGAAAGGACGGGTCAAAGGAGTAGGAATGATGGTGGAATGTGTTAGATATCACTATCCTAATTAAATGAATAAGATAAGAATGGTGTGAAAATACTTTGTGTACAATCAGTGTCTTGAAAAATTGTGCACTATATGTGTAATATGAAATGAATTGCATTCTACCATCATGTGTAACAAATTCGATTAAATTAAAAATTAAGAAAAAAAAATACTCTGCTTCCTGGTGTAACTAGAAAACAAGATGCACGTTTGATTTTGGGCTTTAGCTGGCTACCCATACTACCTGGAATACCCTAAAATAATATTATTCCCAGTTTTCTTCTCTATAAATGATAAAAAGCAACATGTGCTGCCTTAGCTAAAAGTACTTCTTAAAAGTTCAGGTGGAAAAAGTTTGAGAAAATTTCTTTAACACATTCTTCATACATAAGTTCTTCCCTGCTATGGACTGAATGTTTTCTCCCCAAATTCATATGTTGAAACTTCACCTCCAATGGGATATTATTGAGTTGGGCGCCTTTGGGAAATAATGAGATCATGAATGGGATTAGTGCTGGTATGAAAATAATCAAGACAGTCTGTTCACCTCTTCCGCCATGTAAATACAGTCCAAGAAAGCATCATCATTGAATCCAACAGTAGCCCTCACCAGATACCAAGTCAGATCAGGTGCTTTGCTGTTGTACTCCCCAGTCTTCAAGAACATTGAGCAATAATTTTTTTTAGTTCATAAATTACTCACTTTAAGGCAAAAATGTTAGAGTACTCTGAATGAACTAAGACAGTGTTTTTATAATTATGGGAAAGAAGATGGGCATTTCTCCTTGTATATATTGTTCTACAGGATTATTTTTACATGGAGCTAGATTATCATTGCTGGTTTGGGAAAACCACATATTTTTTTTTTAAAAATAGGGCCCCAGATTTAATCATATATAGTTATTATTTTTCCCTTTTCATATTTGAAGAAAAATGTAAAATTAATTAAATGTTAAAGTGAGAAATGTTATTGGTTAACAAAAAAGTTTTAGTTAATAAATTGCAACAAAATTCCATTGAATCCAGTCTCAAAGAAAACTAACAAAAGACATATTCATTTTAAAACACATCTTCTCCGTCTGCTGAATACTTTATTCTGCTGACATGCACCTGCCACACAATACCCACAGTGGAATGATTAATAGGTACATCTCACAATTCTTTCTATATGATGGGCATATGAGGCTCTAGTCATTTGGGATTTATTTGACCTCAGTTTTGTGACAATCTGGAAAGAGCTGAGGATACAGAACAGCTAAAATCACAAAATTCTACAACTTAATAGAAGAGATTTTTAGAAGTAGCTTTCATATCCCCACAATACAATAAATATCTCAGACTGCTCTTTGTATTTGATTCCAATAATGAAATCCATAAAGTGCTAAATTAATAAAGTCATTTAGCAGTAGAAACAAGAACATTCCATCATTTGTGGTTAATGATACTTCTATGGTCAAAATTTTTTGTCTATGTGAAGAAAATTAATTATTAAATAAAATAATATTTCCATTCTAGTTATCTTTCTTAAGATAAAATTTAGTCACTTTGTTATGCCATTATTAGTGTTGTGGAAATGAAAAGTTGGTGATATATAGAGGAATTACTATTGTTTTCTTTATTCCTCTATTGCTCTTGTAAAATTGCATTTCATCTTCTGTTTTATATTAAACCAAATACTAAACTGTTTTCAAATTACATGTACACAATACACACACACACACACACACACACACACACACACACACACACACACACACACACCTGTACTCACTGCCTTACAGTATAAGCCAAAATGTGATTTATATTGTTCAACCAAGTAATCTCTAAAAATGTAAGTAATTTGTTACTTAGGGCCTCCCTTAATTGCTGAGGTTGGCTTTGAACTTGTAATTCTCCTGCTTCAGCCTCCTGAGTCACTGGGATTATAGGTGTGTGCCAGTATAACCAAAAGGAATTTTGACTTCTTTTAAGTTGAATAAATAAAAATAATTGAATTTGGGTTAAGGTTGTAGCTCAGTGATAGAGCAGTTGTCTAGCATGTGAGAAGCACCGGTTTCAATTCTAAGCACCACATAAAATGAAATAAATTAGTTTTATTTAACTAAATAAACAAAACAAAGGTGTTTTGCCTATATACAACTAAAATATAAAAAATAATAATAATTGAATATATCCTTGATCATGTGTCTACCACTCTTCCAAGAAAAAAAATATCAGAATAGTATAGGTGATGTCCTACTCTTACAGAATTTCTCTCATGGTATTACCTCCTTCATTAGTCTCTCTATGCAGCATATTTCATACACTTCTAAGTGATGTTTTCACTCTATCCAGCTGGCGTTGTTTTCATAATTTGTTGTATAGATGAGATTGTAGTACCTTTTAATTTTTTTGAAATTTTCCTTTGTATTTTGATATAAGTTGCAAACGTAAATTCCTATCTGATCTCTACCAACTCCCACCTCACAAAATACCAAACAGTTCTTTAAGGCATACATCAATTGAAATTTCATGTTTTTCACTTATACTTATCCACCCTAAGGCTCCTTTAAGAAAATTATATTCAATAAGAGATAATAAAGTAATAAAATTAATATTTATTGTGTTCATACTAATATAGCTAATATCTCTTTATAACATCACTACTAATTAGGGTTTATTACTATAATTATTTTGCAAATAAGAAAACTGTAGTTACATAACTGAATAAAATTTCCCCGTGACACACTGCTAGCAAATGGCAGAGGTTGGCTTCAGTTCTACATTGCTCTGAGTAAAAAAGCATATTATTCTCTATGCTTTATGTCACCACTGAAGCTCTTTATGGGTCTTTGTAGAAAATCAGCTTTCCCTCTTGAAAAATTGCAATATCTCTCATGGATATTTCTCCCTACTTGGAATATGATTTCATAGAAAATAATCTTTCTTTCCAATCAGTTCTACTCTTCAAAGCCCTACAAGGAGCTCAGAGACCAAAAAGAAACGAAATAAATATGAAGAAGTACTCATGTAGTACCTTGAGGTACTTATTACTGTGGTAAAACCTTATATATAAGTGAATATATTTTTATCTGAAGTCCAAATTGTATATGAATAATATCATAATTGAGATAGAATTGCATGTCACTGCACCATCATGGAGTACATTGAACTATGAACCATACATAACCATTAACTGACTAAATAGAAGCGTGAGCTATGATTAATGCATGTCAATTCTTTGAGTTCATGTGATTGCTTTTATTTTGTCCTCTCAATTCCAACCTCAGAAAAGCCAATTTTATCCATTTTTCTTTAAATCTAATATTTACCTATGGTTAAATTTGGAGACAATATTTGAATCTCATCTTTTCCCTTCTTGTTTGGTTTTATGACATAAGATGGTTGGTGAGAATTGGTCTCTAGATCTTTACTTTTCCACATTGGCCTCTCAGGTCTAGTAATTTCTTGTTGACTGTTTTTTTTCCTCCTACAGGCCAGTGAATCAAAGTCTATTGCTTTTAATAGAGATATAATCTCTCTGATGGTAACAAAGATTATAAGGTCTCTCTGAGCTCTATCAGAGATAGAATTCACAAGGTTTTATAGAATACAATAGAAGAACACATTCACATTTTTTTTTCATGCTAAAACACTGGATGATTAAGACTTGGTTTTTCCAAATAAACTTTATAAATGTTTCTATAACCTCTTCTTTCTGGTTCATCAAAGGTATTCAAGTTACACTCATAAAATGCCAATTACTTTACTCTTCATTTGTTCATTCATTTTTTAAAAATGTTTTTTTAGTTGCTGATGGACACAATACCTTTATTTTATTTTTATGTGGTACTGAGGATCAAACCCAATGCTTCAAATGTGCAAGGAGAATACCCTACCACTGAACTAAAACCCCAGTCATCATTAATTTAAGTTTAATCAGTGTTTGCTGATAAATGGGCAGGTGAAGGATTCTGTATTTATTTATTCAATTATAATTATAGAATTGAATAAAATAAAAGTAATATATATGCATGAAGTCTACATAGTTGAGGAAGAAGGTCTCTATTATAATATTAGCTTGCGAACCTTCAGCAAACTCAAGAATAGAGATGAGGAATCTTCTGTAGCAATACACATTTTATCTTTTTTAATAACATCAGGCATGTCCAATTCATCATCATATCTGTAAATGCTAAATCCCAGATATGTCACTAATTTTTTGTACCTTATCCTACCTTCCCTCTCCCTCTACTTGGATTGTAATGGTATCTTCCTCATAGATTTATCACTTTAACTTTTCATTTCATCCTCAACCAGTCATATTACCGCATAGAAACCAAAGTGACTTTTATCAAGCCTGTATCAAGTCATGTTATTCTCCAGCATAAAGGATTTCAAAAAAAATGTTTCCATGAGTGGTGTTTTGGTACTAAGATCTGAATATTTGTGTTTCTTTAAACCCCTATATTGAAACTTAATCCCCCAAGTGATAATACTGGGGTGAGGAGGCTTTGGATGATGATAGGATCATAAGGGTGAGACCCCTATAAAAGAGACAGACCCAGGGAGCCCACTGGCTTATCAACCATGTGGGGACTCAGAAAGAAGGGGACATTTATGAGAAAGCAGAACTTCACCAGACACAAACATTGCTAGCAACTTGATGTTGGACATTCAAATCCCCAGAACTGTGATAAATAATTTTCTGCTGTCCATAAGCTATCTAGTTATGGTATTTTGATATAGATGCCCTAACAGACTAAGTAGGAGAAGAATAAAATATAACTTTTGAACCAAGATATATGTTATCTATGTTTAGCTTTCTAATAACATATCCTGATGTTCCCTGTTTGATTTACAGATTCTCCCTGCACAAAATTCAAATTCCATAGCTCTTGTTTACAGTGGTTTCTTCTCAACATTTCTGTTAGATAATATATCTGGAGAACCTATAGGATTAATTGGTTCTAAGTGTAATAAAACAAATTTAAGAAAAAGCAAATAAATGCATGCATTAGTGGACTTCTAACATAATATAAGTAGACAAGTTAGAACCCAGAAAGGGACTACTTCTGTTTTGCAATTTTATTATCTGGGGATGAGGAAGGGTTCTATTTTAAAGGTCTCAGAGCAAAGAAGGAATTACTCATAGCTGAATTTGTATCTTAAAAGCAGGATCCCCAAAGTCCCAAATAACATTTCAAGTATTTCTCTTTGGCCTGAACTTTAAACACTTGGCAAAAATAATGAATAAATATATTTTTAAGTGTGAAAAATTAAGTCATAGTTCTAATGAAAGAAATTGAAAATAGATGTGGGTCATAAATTATCATCTACTATCTTGTGCACCTATGCATCACTATTATATGACAGAATTTTATTTTTATTTTTGGTATAGAACCTCACTTATTTTTTATTGTTGTCTTTATTTTTATGTCATTTGAAAATCTTAAATAATCACAAATATTATTAAAAAATGCATAACCATGAATAAATCATGTAATAAAATATGTTGAATAATCTATACCGAATTTAGCCTGATTTCTATTACTATAAAAAATACTTGGGACAATCAGCTTATAAAGAGAAAAGGTTTATTTTGGACTACAGTTTTGTAGGTTTTAGTCTATGTTTGTTTAATCTCCTGACTTTGGGCCTTGGGCAAGAGAGTACATCACAGTTGCAATGCATGGAAAAACCATTCACCTCATGGCCAGGTTGTGAAAAAGAGATAATAAAGGAGACTGGAGTCCTATAATCCCCTCAAGGGCATGTCCTTAATGGACTAAAACTTCCCACTAAGCCCCACCTCTTAAAATTGTCACCAACATGGATTAGGGATGAAGACCGTAGCACGTAGGCCTTTGAAGAAACATTTTGTAACCAAACTAGCAATAGGGAAGATGTTCTGTTTTTGTGCTTGTGTATTTTTGTTGTTTTTTTTTCTTTTAATTTATAATAACTAAATTTAAACAGTATTTAAGAAATACCCATGTTATATCAATTTTTATAACTAATATTTTGTTGTTGTTTCATAAATCCCAAACACAAAAAAAACACCTTTATTTCTCACTCTGCTACATAAAGAATATTAATCCCTACAGAGTCCAAAACACATTATATTCATTATCATGTACCTGAAAATCATGGTAGTTTTTAAATGACTAAAGTTCAGTTCAGACCAACTAGAAATACAAAATAATGCTTCCCCATGTGATGGATAGAGAGGTTGAAACACCATATTGCAGGGAGGGTGGTGTTGCTGCTGGGACTCAATAGTCACTAGAAATGGGAACATGGATTCTATTGTGACCTCAGCACACAGATATCATCCTTTGGAGCAACAGGTAACTTGCTTTAAATGTAGTAATGATTTCCAACAAGTTCAGGAGTTAAAGAAAACGTGTCTCCTGTGTGGCAAAATGCAAGTAAATAATGATGTCACCAAATATACCGGGGATCAAGATCATGCAAGAACAGGAAGGACATCCAGAAGTCTTATGGCTAGAATAAAAGATACCTAATCTCAGAATATGGGAAATTGGGGGGGGAGAGAAAATGGGCAAATCAAGCAGGTGGGCATTGAGCCAGAGTACAAAATATTTGACTATAATGGAGAGCATACTCTTGTGTGCTATTATAAAGTTAGCCTGCAAAATAAGTAACAGAGACTACATAAGTTTAAAAAAATTGTTAAGAAGACACATAATGATTTAAATAGCATACAATAAATATATGTGTGTTAATGCCTGCCATGTTTAAAAAAAAAATCCTGTGTTCTCTATATAGCAGCAAGTTGCCAAATTGTTTATTTGAGTTGCCTGTATCTATATGTTTAAACTCAGGAGAAGAAACAGCATTAAGCTTTGCTTGCAATAAATGCAAGTTTATCTAAGACAAATTTACATGAAATTGTTAAAATGAGTCAAATAGTAAGGTAAAGCCTTTTTGAATTTGTCAAGTGAGGATTAAACAAAAATGACTGTTGATGTAAAAAAATAAATAAAAGTAACTGACTTTTATCAGAATATTGAAAATAGTTTTCTAGTGTATAGCTACAGAACATTTATCTATGCAATTATATAACAGTCTTACATTTTTAGTTTACGTATTTCAGTAGTTCTTGGGCATTAATAGTACATTTTCACTTCTTTCCTCTTCTTTCAGCTATGTATTTAAGGTTGTCTCCTTCAGGAAACTAAAATTCTTTGCCAGCACTTTGATTTCCTCCCTCCACTTTACTGCATAACGCATCCTGCAAAGAGACCAAATCCATGTTTAAATACTAACGTGATTAAAATGTATTTATCAGGGAATGCAATCAATACACTTTCTTTGAAATCAAATTGAAGGAGACATTTCAAATTTGTGTGGTTTAAGAAAGCATCATTTGCAAATAATAAGAGGAGACTCTCCAGAGCATACTGCTGTATGTCAACTGGAGGCTGGATTTAAATGATTAGTGAAATCTCCATTTGTGTGCTAGAAATGTGATATTTTACTCTGCACATTACTGCTGCAGAGATCAAATCCAGAAAGCTTGTCTTACAGGGACTTTAAGATCCACCGCCTTGATTGAGCCATTGGGAAATTTTGCCTTCAGTCGAGAGTCGGAAGTTGTGTTGGTATAAGTGAATCATTATCTGTGAGGAAGAAACAAAATTAACAATCTCCTCCTGGAGAAGCAAGACTTACTAATGAGCACAAAACACTAGTCAGAGCCATTTTTTTCCTGTTTTTAATGAGGGGATGTGGCATAATCTTTTTACAAGTCCACAGTGTTTTATCTTGGTGCAGGTTCACTCAGGATGCGGGGGATTGGTAATGAGGTGACTCTGGGGAACCAGATACACTGCTTTGTGACTTATCTAGAAGTTCCAGCAGGGAATGGAGCCTGAGCATTTACCAACTAAGTAGAACTTCAAGTGTTTTGAGCTAAGAAAATAATGAAGATGTAGGAGAAATCTATCAAGTTCCGCCATCTCCTAAAGGCATGATTATATCAAGAGTGTTTTCAAACTGGAAACTCAATGGACAACTACTGAATTGATGTCGATATTTCCTTAGCTTAAATAAATCAATTTTTCGTAATTCTTGAGACTTGATGGAAATAACCATGAAAATTTTCTTTTTACTCCAGCCTGCCATTTTTAACCATTAGCTTCACAGGTTTAAAAACTGCCATTGTTTGTTCCATATTTCTTATTTGTTTATGTTCCAGTCTATGCATAAACACTACCTCCAGCCCCTTGCAATTCATAAAGTATTGATAAAATATTTAGGTGCCCTCACATCTCCATCCTGCCTTTACCACAGTAAATAATTGTTTGAACATTGACTAGTTTCCACAGCATTATTGGGAAATAACAGAATAAAAGATATATTTTTGTCTTTCCAGACCTCTATTTTTATATCAGAGATATAATTTTAGCACTCTTTTTTCCTATGACAGGTTGTGACATGAGTCAATCAATATCAGACTCATCATCACTTCCTTGCTTGCTTGCTAGCAACTTTAGGACAATTAAGCTACACTATCTATTGTATTGCTCCACAAATAAAAGGCAGATGGTTGACTTGACAGTTTTGTGGTACTGTAGAAATTATAAAATGGAGCCAAAATTGCAACAATTTCAGAAGACCATATCTCAGAGACAGTAGACATTCTTTCAGATTATACAAAAAAGGGAGTAGAGCACCAAGGTCTAAATTGTCCTTAATCAGCAAATTAAATCCATATATCCACACATCAACTGTTGTAACAGCTAGGGTCTTGTTTGAATATTAGAGGATTGATATTAATAATACTGATTTTTGTGAAGCTAAAACTGAGAAAAGTGTGACATAGGAAAGAGTCTTAGTAAAATCCTAGAACCTATCACTACCTTAGCTAGGCATCCTGTGTAGAATGTAGTGTAAAAAAGTGATAAACTTGGCTGGGGATGTGGCTCAAGCAGTAGTGCACTCGCCTGGCCTGCATTTGGCCCAGGTTCGATCCTCAGCACCACATACAAACAAAGATGTTGTGTCCACCGAAAGCTAAAAAATAAATATGAAAAAATTCTCTCTCTCTCTCTCTCTCTCTCTCCCCCTCCCTCCATCTCTCACTCTCTCTTTTTTAAAAAAGTGATAAACTAAAAAAAAAAATAGATAAGAAAATAGGGATCCATTCAAATATGAGGAGAAACCATACAGGAAGACAATGTAATAAGCCTTTAGTCCTCTTCCTAGTCATTACCCACACACTAAGTAAGAAACCTGTGTCTATTAATACTAATGAATGAATTGTGTCTGCCGAGTGTTTCCAGAACAAAGAAGGTGTTTCCATGTTCATGAGGTAACTGGTGGCAAGTTCAAGGCAAAGAATGACAGGAGGACTAAGGTGATGTACAGGGTAATGAAAGCCCCAAGCTGTGAAATAGAAGGACTCCAGTTTCTTTATCAAGATCAGCTGTTGGAGCAATTTACATAATCTGAAGGATTTGAACTAATTTTACAAGAATTAATTATCACGGACGTCCAGAAGCTGACCCGTGTCCCTTTGTTTGGCTAGAATTCTTATCAGGTCATTACTGAGAGGCTGTCAAGGGGTGACATATCTCATGAGTGTAGTTCTTCCCCTACCAAAATCTCAGCAGATTATTACCTCAGATGCACCAAAAGTGATTCCGCAGTTTGATCAGAATTGTGCACTCAAATCATAAAATGTACAGAAATCATGTCTGTTGACACTGAAAATAATGTCCATATTTCTCCTTTCAAGGAAGAATTAATTTTTTCTTCTTTCAAGAAGAATTTTAATTTTGAGATAATTTTTTTTCTTCAAGTATTTGTTATTATATTACTAACACCTCACTGAAGTTGTTTCTGTGCACATTCATGGGTGTGCATAATAAAATATTTACTTACAAGTCACGTGGAATTGCTCCCAAGTTTGGACTCCCAAATCAAATTTTTTGTGCAATTCAAACTTTAACAGCTAAGTCCATAAAATCAGGAGGAAATATTTTTTTCTCAGTGGACTCGTCAAGTTCAAGGTGTATGTGAAATGCTTGATACATATTATTAAGTCTAAGGAGATGGTCTAGCTCAAGCAAACCTGTTAGCAATGGTGTGTCTGACCTTCCTGAGAAGGTAATTAATTGTTCTTTTACCAAAAACAAGGGTACCAGCTTTCAAGAAAGCTTTGGAAATCAATGTGTTTTATTAATCTTTCTTATATGAGTTTGGAGAAGACTGCTTCTGTTGTTGTTGTTGTTCGTACAATTATGTAAAGGTCAGTTACATTCTAACTTTGTTCTCCAGTCTGTCTTTTTATTTCTCTAAACTATTACTGTATTAACTCAATATAATTGAGAAACGTGTTTCTTAATTGTAAGTTAAATATAGATTGATTGCAGATATTACTGCCTGAATCTTTAAGAGATATAATACTCTTCCAAGGAATTATAGAATAATGGACTTGGAAGAAATTTATAAATTATTTAACTCAGTATTCATGAAATTCATACACATATATAATGACAGTCAATAATGATGATCAAGAAGCTATTTTCTAACTACTGCTTAGACAAACACACTACTTATCATTCAAATATATTTTGGGATTTCATAAAAATGATTATTTTTGTCCAAAACTCCTACATCTCAATGTTGGGTTTTGAGTTTCAATTTCTTTTGCTTCTTCAACAGAGATCCCATGCCCTCCTAAGTAATGATCAAGTGATTCCAGTTTTTCAGGATTTTATTCAAACATCTCATCTTCACTACACGTGTGCATAACTTATCTATATACCCCAAATGTTGGTAGATCATTTCCCAACTACAGAATCTGGGATGCAAATTACGCACATGGGCATGGGACTTAGCATCTTAGACCTGCATGTCCACAACAGCATTCTGTAATGTTATAATGATTTTGTGATAGAAGAAATTATAGAATATTTGGATTCAGAATTTTTTTAAAAAATCCAATCATGTTCAAGACATGTAGTAAATGTACCTTCAGATGAAGTAAATATTTAATAACAGATGAAGTAATATTTAATAACAACAGTTACTATTATGGTATTATGTAAAAATGTGGATGTGTAACCGATGTGATTCTGAAATCTTTGTAATGTTTTGAATAACCAATAAAAAAATAAAATTAAAAAAAATATTTAATAACAATTCACACACATTCTCATTGACATTAGGGTTATAGCTATAGAGTTCTATGCAGCTATTACTTACTTGAAGACTTACATCTTACCCAGTGGGCAAAGGGAAACCAGTCTAAAATTATCAGACCTCAAGGAAGTGGTCAAACCCAATTTGTGTATTAACTATGATGTTTATAACCCTTGCAAAATGAGTTGTACTTATTTCTTCTGGATTGAATGTGCATACTAACAAGGGCATTTGAAATTATTCTTTTCTACCAAGAGATAATCTATCTAAAAGACAAGTTGGAAATGTCCTATATTCATATATGAATACACCACAGTGAAACTCAACAAGATGAAAGCATCAAAAGATTCCTGCCTGCTGAGGGCCTTTTTCCTCATAAATGGCACCTACTCCATGTGTCCTCATATGGCCAAACAGGAGTGCTAGCTCCTACAGATCTCTTTCATTGTCCTATAAAGAGACTAATCTCACTCATCCCCAAAGGCACTCCTGGTAACACTACTTTGAAGATTAAGTCATAACATATGAATTTGGAAGGAAACAGCATTCAGACCATAGAAAAAGCAAATTGACTTTGGGGCATATTTGAGGATTTTACCAATTTAGTATCACTTTACTTCCTGACTGTTTGGCAAAAGCAGAAATGTTGTTTTTTTGTTTTTGTTTTTTTGTTTTTTCTGAACAAGAGAGAATATAAGAGAGATACTTATTTATTCTTAAGCAATTTCATTTGTAGTAACATCATAGTCTCATTTTTTCAGAATTCTCTTCTTACCTGGAATTCAATTGATGAATGATTTAAGTATATCTGTTTTCATGGCAGAAATGTTTCCTCAAATAATTTTCTGTTTTTTCCCTGGAAAAATACAATGCACAGGTAAAGATCTTTTTATATTCAAAAACAAAACTTGAAAAAATAACCAACTTACCCATGTAAAACAATATTAAGCTACCCCATCCAACTGCAAATTTAACTTGAATATAACCTTATTTTTGATGATAAAGAAAAATTCCATTGCTCCATTTCTAAATCTATGTTAGGCTCCAAAGTCATTTCATAAATGCTCCAGAACACAGAGCACCAGTTCTGGTGGAAAGAATAAGATGAAAGTCTCTCACAGAAATTAGTCATTAAGCGAAAACACAGGACAAATAAAAAATGTCACAGCCGTGGTGGCTCCCAGGATCTCTTCACTGATTCCAAAAGCAAATTGTTCTCCTGATGTAAGGAGGCACTATCTTAGGCTTTGTGAGTAATAACAACAATAATAATAAATTATAATTTGCAGAAGCTTCCTTCAAGGTCTTAAGCTTATACAAGGAAGATTAAACCTCAGTCTGTCAATTTTATTGATTTGATAAGCCTTCATTGTTTTCTACTTTGGATTCTTGTGCTTGCTTTCTTAATTTCAGTAGAGTTACTGAGCATACAATACTGTTATTTTACATGATTCATCTGCACTACTCTAAAATATCTCCAACAGTTCACTGAGTTGTTTACAAGTGTTACATTAATTTTTCTTTAAATTCATTGATACTTAGGAAATCAAAAAGGTGGCATTTTGGAACTTTGGAGTGTTTTTCTTTACTGTTACCTATTTAAGAGGTAAATGAAGGTGTTATCTTCGATGTTGTTTGGAGGGAGTTTTCTGACTTGCCCAAGTCTTTGCATTTGAACTGCAACTGCTCTAACAAATTACAATCTTAATGGCTTACATCAACCAAAACAAATTTGTAAGCCAGAAGTTCAAAATTAAGGCATTATATTCCCTCCAGAGAGTTTAGGGAAGGTTTGTCCTGAGCCAAGTCCAGCTTCAGTGGTGACTGTTAACATTCCTTGACATGTGGCTACATTTACTCTGCTCTGTGCCTCCATTTTCCCATGGTCTTCTCCTCTCCTTGTCACAGACTCACTTATATGAGTCTTGCAAGGACACTTTGCTGTGGATTTTGGGTCTCCTGTATAATCTAGTTTGACCATTTATCTCAGGAGCTTAACATTTGCAAGAATCCCCTTTTCAAATAATTTGGCATTATTTGCAGTTAGTATGTGGACATACCTTTATGAAGGTCATTATTCTACCCACAACAGAGGTACAGAAAAACAGGGTGATCTTGTTTAATTACAGTTTTATTTCAAAAAATTGAGATCCCAGATCGAATTTTTAAAACACTATTACTCTTTCTGAAAACCTTCAAAGATTGTTTCTGTAGAATAGAAATTTGACTTGGAAGGTGGGGACATGCATTCTTTTCTCTTGCAGGATCTAGACTAAGATGGTTTCAAAATAATTGTCAGAAAGTCAGAACTCAGTACCCATCTTTGGGAAATTTGTGAGTAGAACCCTGTGCATTGAGTCCAAATCTGAAGAACCAACAGCCTCAAATTTTATGTCTAGGTTATATCCTAAACAGATATTGGAATGATCAATACTTAATCGTACAGCTCTAACTTTTATCCCCATGCAAGATCATTTGTTGTATGGCATCCTCAATTGGAGTGTGGCAAAATACAACTCTGAGGCCAAATGTAGCCTGCCACCTATGTTTGTCCACACAGCAGAGGAGCAAAGAATGCTTTCCCACTTTTAAATGATTGTAAGGATTGAAAGGAGAATAATCAAATTCTCGTGACAGTAAAACAGACTTATTAGAACATTCTCAAGCTCATTCTTTTTCCCATTTTCTATTTGACTGCTTTCGCATTATCACAAAAGAGCTGAGTAGCTGTGACAGAGATCTGGAGAACATCCTTAATTTAGCCTTTTGACCTCCAAAGCCTAAAACTTTAAATGTTTTGTGCTTTGTTTGCTGAGTAGGTTTGCTGGTAACTGCTAGATACTGAACAATGAGATTATTTGATGGCCGCATATAAAGTTTTGATATTTCTTACTTTTACAGTAATTTATATAAACAGTACCATTGTCTCTTGAATATTAATTAATTTTTAAATATCAAGGTTATGTGTCTTGACTGATAGACTCTAATTGTCTTTGGTAAAATTCTGGCTAACATGCTTAAATTTTTAGAAATGCTGTCATATCCATTATTTAGAATTTAGAAAACAAATTACAAAATTGTATTCCAACATTCATATCAGGTATTCATTTCTATATTTGAAATGTTAGTGCCTAGGGATATTAATCTCAGGATTTCAAAATTTCTTAAATAAAATTGTATTTGTGAGTGTATGCATATTTTTTTTAAAAAAATCTCCAATTTTCTTCTCAATATTTTAGTGGTTTTGTGGGGAGAGTGGGTAACAGGGATTGGGGCAAGGGTGTAGTTTCATGAATGCAGATTCCTGTTTCAGAAATTATTTAGAGCTATTCATTGTAAAAATGTTTTCTTAGTATATTTATTTATAGTATATTCCTTAATTCAAGTAAATATCAAGAAAAAATTAAGAATAAACTTTCTTACATCAATACCATATTTAGAGGTGGAGATAATAAGTGCCTGGTTTTAAATATAAGATCTTAATTGTGAAATACTTTGTACATTATCTACCAAAGCTTAATTTTAATAACTGTATATATTTCTGAGACAATGAAGGAAACCAGATATTTTCAAAATTATTTTCTTATACCTTCTGTAAGGAAAACTAAGTAGTGATCTCTTTTCACCACTGTAAGAGAAATGCCGGAGAGAAGCTTCTTGAAAGAAAAGGGGATTTTTCACCTCATAGTTCTGGGAGTTCAAGGGTGTGATACTTGCATCAGCTGTGCTCAACTTCATGGTGGATGGCATCACATGGGGGAAGTCTGAGCAAGACAGAGAGACCATGTGGTGGGGCTGGAAGTCAGAATGTGGGGAGGACTCAAGCTTGTTTTTTTTTATATAGCAATTTTCTTCCAGAGAACTCCTCTGTAGGTCTCTGTAGAGCTACTTTAATTCTTTTTTAGGTCACATGCCCTGTGATCTAAAGATGTTCCACTAGGACCCACTTCTTAACATATTCACATTGAGAACCAAGCTTTCAACACATGAACACTTACATTCCAAACTCAAACAACAGTGGTCATATCAAAACTGTCTAATTTATCAATAAATTATATATTGCTAGCCAAAGTTGGAGAGGGTGTGCCTTTTTTCAATGAGTACATAGTATGTATACTATGTATGTATGTAAGTGCATATGTATGTATGTAAGTGCATACATATGCACAAGACTTTAAATGCAAAGACTGGGGCATGTCAGAAAACTCCCTCCAAACAAAAGGGAAAAAAAACACTATTTCCCTAATTTTAACAAAGGTAACTTGGAATGAAATTTGTACATTTTGTATATTCTTCAGAAAAAAAATAGCAAATAGAATTTACTATCAAAAGACAACTTGGGCATCATCTGACAAAAAATAATGTGAAATAGTTCTACTCTCAAGTCTTCAATGAATATTCTTATGTTTAATTCAGAGACAAGAAGTAAAAGGTGTGTGTGTATACTAATATACCTAATAAAGGTATTTATTAATGTATTACCTTAAAAAGCAAAGCATTAGAAAGAAAAAAAAATCCATCAATGAATAAAGAAAGAAATGCATAAATAATCAGAGGCCTATTTTTACAATGAAAAAACATACAAAATTAAAGTTGAATGAGTAAGAGCCAGTCTTACTAATTTTAAAAAAAATGGTCAGATAATTAATGTTCTGTGGTCAAAAAAGCAAAAACCAAGAAAGTTATGCACATCTTCTATAAAACACCTAGAACAAAGTCTGACAATTTTTAGCTACTAAAATCCAAAAAACTTGTGACAATAGTTGACTAAAGTTCTATAATACAGCAGGACTGGAATGAAGAGAAAACTGAAGGCAGGTCATAGACTGTGGCCAACAGAAGAACAAAAGCAGAGAGGCTCTGTGGAGAAGAGAGAAAGTGAAGAAAAGAAAACAGACAACTACTTCAGCCAGAACCATTCCCCCCCTACTCCCATCCCCCAGGTTTCTTAAGTGCTCTGCTATACCCAGACATAGAACACAGATTCCAGGATATTCCGAGTCGAAAGGTATATTGTGCAGGGAGTGTTACTGAAAATAAAATGTGCATGTTCATTAAAAGGCTGGGTTTGAAGTGCAGGAAGACACATTCTGGTCTCTAGTACTCCAACTATTAAGTTCTACCATTGCAGCCTAAAAGCTACAATAAACTGTACATAAACAAATAAACAGCTGGGTTCCAGGAAAACTTCATTATGGACATTGACATTTGAACTTCACATTCTTCTTTCTGTTATTATTTTTTAGCCACTTAAAAATGTTGAAACCATACTGTGCAAAAACTTGTGGAGGCCAGATTTGGTACATAGACTTTAGTTTGCTAACTTCCTAACTAAAGCTATATGTGTCATTACAGACACTCAAAATATATATATATCTTGAGTGAAAACACAAGCTTCAGAAAGACAGATGTGTAAGTCATTTTTTAAAACTATTTTATGCTCAGAAAACAATCTTAAATCTCAATGCCCTGCAACAACAATTCACTTATCATTCATGTCACACATTGGCAGTAGGTCAACTGTCATTCTGCTGGATATATTCCTATGCTGAGACCATGGCTGATAGGTGATTGAGCAGGAGCAGACACATGCAATGTTTTTTAAAGTTTCAGCTTGGACATAGCAAGTCCTAGGCAAGCTTGATTCCTATGGAGGAAAAAGTGCAGGGCAGCTCTGCATACCACACAGATGCATAATTCACTAAGAATCAGCACCCCATAGTGTAAGTAAGAATACAGTGATCCAAGCTAACTAGAGTAGACCATTTCAAAAAAATAAAATATACCATATCCAGCTATATATACATCTAGTAGAAGCTAATAATATTGGCCATAGTGCAATATAATCAGTTTTGGTTTGGGAAATAAGAGAATGGATCTTGAAGGATTGACAAAGAAATTTTAGTTTTAATAACCATTTAAAGCAAACACTTCAGGTTACTTTGCATTATTTGTTGGAAGAGTTTGAAAAGATGAGCTTGATTCATCTGTATCTTTATTATTAAGTGAAGAAATAATAAAATATGGAGTGAAGAAACATTATTATGGAAATAGAAAAATTGATTAATCATTCTTTTTTAATATCATGTGGTCTCCTGAACCAATCATTGGACTTTAACAAGTTTACTTTAAAATTTTCTGTAATTTAAAAAATAATAATTTGCATCACATCAAAATAAGGAATCATTTTCATTTTACCATACATCAATATAAAATAAATGTTGTGAAAATAAATTTATTAGAATTAAATTATCTTTAGGGAGATGTCTGAATAGAATGATAACTGAGAGCTTTATTTTACCGCTTTATATACTATTGGTTTACAATTTCTAATAATTTGATCTAGAGAGTAAATTCAATGTGTGTCTGTGATTGTGAAGCCAGAATTAGACAGACAGTCAGTATAGATAGGTAAATCCAGTCAGGTCCAATCCAGGAGGCCAATTTTGAAGGAGTTCAGGAAGTTGGAGACTGTCCCCTGAGGAACTGAGATATTAATTCCTCCATAGCTCTTCCTCCACCCATACCAAGAACCTACCCCTGCTCCAACCTGTTGCTAATGTACCCTGTCCCCAGAATTGCCCCTCCCTACAGGGAGCTATAAGGTTGTTAATGTGTCCTTGTCTACTCCATCCTGCCCCTTCAGCCCACCTCTTTCCCACCTTTGGGCCATCTCACTGAGCATTCCTGGGCTTAGTCATGCATGCAGGAAGGAGTAAGATTAGGGGGAAAAAGCAGGAGCACAAAGGAAGCCTAGGGCATATAAAAAGGGCAGACACCTCACTTCTTAGGATAACAAGATACCAGCTGTGGCCCCCTTATCCCTCCTGGGAAAAGTCAATGTTACCTCTTTTTAAATAAACCCTGCTTTATATGCTTGGCTCGGTGTGCTTCTCTAATGTTCAAACTTCAACATGTGGGGAGGGAAGCAGGACTCATTGTGGATAACCCATGGTATCAATTGTATAGAGAATTTTACCACTTTTATTTAGATTCTCTTTCTGTAGAGTTCTATCCACTATACTATTTCTCTTAACAGTTCACAAAGAGAGCGTGAGTGGACTATTCCCTGTTACCTTGAAATGCATGTAAATAAAATAGCAATGCCCTACTAATGCTGAGTATGCATTTCTTTTCTAATAGACAATTTAAAATTAATCATAAAAGCTTGAAGGTTATTATCGGCTGAATACTTAAAATATGTAGTGTGTTATATCATCATTTTTCAAAGCAAAGGTGTTCTTCAAAGTTCCTTGAGAGAACTGATTATTCCAGGAGGAAGAGTGGATGTGTTTTTCAAGATCTTGTAAGGTAATTATTTCTTCTAAAACTTAGCCTGGAAATGGCAGTTGTGACACTCTTTTCCCCAAATTAGTAAATACCAGTTCTAAGAGTCATCTCCCAAATAGAATGCTTATGTGACGGGGCAAAGGCATATAAACTTTGAAACTTTTTTCTGTAGAGCCAGGTTTTCACTCCACTTTACATCAACCACTATACTTAAAATTATAAAATTATTTTTATAATTTTAAAACCAATGAGAAGTAAAAGGCTGTTGTTGTTGTTTTTGCCACTGTTATCAGGTGTCCCTGATCCTATCCTGGTTCACTCTGCAGAACTATCCAATTTCCCATTAGAACTGGCCTCTTAGGAGAATCCTGCTCACAGGTCCACAGTTGAAGCTAGAGAACTGGCTGCCGCCTACAGAACCAGTCCCAAATGGAAGTTTGGGCACTAGTGTGAACATTTCAACATGTTTCCTTCTTTGCCATTTTATCAGAATTTAGCACAGCTAGTGGCACATTAAAAGCACATAGTACCCTATAAATATTTAAAGAATGGACGTGTGGATGACTCTTTGCCTGAATTTACTACTCTCTCTAAACTCGGTAATGAGAAAATTGTTCAGTACATGATTATGAACCCTCATTTTACCTATAACTAAAACTTATTTACAAATTAGAGCATGTGGGACAAATTGGATTTCATCTAATTTTAAGATTGCTGTCCATGACTTAATCACTTTATAAATCATCAGAGGATTGGGAGAGGCTCGATTCTCTTAAGAGAATCAGTCAATAAACTTAATAAATTTAAGAAAATTACTGCCTTCTCCAACAATACTTATAAGAAAATGTTACTTTACATTCAAATATACCCAGGTGATTTAAAAGTATTTTAATAAGTAAATTTTGAAAATAAACTTTTCTTGAAAATTATCTAGTTGAAATTTTAGAAAAGATTTCAAACAGCCAAGTCACTCTATATAACATTCTACATAATTTCCATCTCTGATACAAGTAGAGCATAAATCTATAGAAAATGGTTAGCTTATTTTCAAGCTCAGCTAGAAAAAAACAGGAAATAATTTCACATAGAGATTATAGGCTAAAGGTAAAAGTCTACTTGATAGCAAAAAGTACTCTCAGAAATCTGGAAAGAATAACTGTTTTTTTTAAGTTCCTAAAGCCATTAAAAGATAAGCTTCATAAATAAGACTTCAGCAAAAAAGTCAAATAGGTGATTGGTTGGTAACATTTATATGGATATATTTCAGATTTAGATCTAGTTAATGTGGTAAAAAATGGAAATCAGATTAAATTGATTTTTAAGCTGGATTGTGTGTCAGATAGAACCAATCTATAAATATATTTTTGAAACAATAAGTTAATGCAACAAGTCCTGGTTTCCAGGCCAATATATTGAATCACTTCCAAAAAGTGTCAAAATTATAATAAAATAAGTATTTAAATATAATTAGTGGTATCAAAATTTCAAATATCTGGAAAGAATATACAAGGGATATGTCAAATTTTTGTAATAAAACTCATGTAATTAATGACCTTCTAAATAAATGAGAGACATTTATAACCATTATTGGCTTTATTTAATTTTGTTCAGATACCACTATCCTCGAAATTCATTACTGTATTCAGTGTGATTTCTATCAAATTCTGACAGTTTGTTTATATGTGCAAATTTGGTAAGTCATTGGTGATATTAGTTAAAAAGACAAAAAAGCTGAAAAACTGAGGTAATCTTGAATATGAAGTAGGAAAACTTATATTACTAGATTTCTAGAGTTTGTAAAATGCTAGAATAATTAGGAAAATGTGGTTCTGGAACAAAGCAAAGAAAAAACTCTATTTTTTTCCAAGAATATAACCACACATTAGCCACTCGCCTTATGACAAAGGTTTATCTTTTTAATAGATTGCTCTGAAATAACTGGAAATGTACATAGAAAACAGAATCAAAGGAAAATAAAATGGTTTAAAGAAAAAAAGAGAATAATGAGTTTAGAAAGTAATGTATTAGCATGCCAAAAGTCACCAAAAATTCCAACTACTTTTGTTGGGTAGGGCAATAAATCTCCGGTTTAGGATAGTAGAAAAATTCTGTGGCTGTGTTAATACAGTACAGTTGTAAAATTATGGTGGATTATGGGAAAACCAATAAAATAAATCAGCCCAAGGAGACTGCTTTATACACTTGAGTGAAAAAGCTATCAATAAAAATAATCAAAGTTATTTGATCTATATGACATGTAAGACCAATATTTACAAATTGCCTGATTTGATTTCTTAAAAACCTATAGGATAGGTACATTATTTTAGTTATTAAAGTACATCTCTTTTAGAATTATGAATGAGATATTAATTTTCTAATGAGTCATGCCTCAAATTACTATTACTGCTTTATCAGTGCCAGGACCATTTAATAGATCCCATCTACTCAAAGAGCTCAGAAACATTTTTTGAGAAAGTTTATTACTACCCTCTTCGGCTGTGTGAAATTTCATTACAGTTTCCAATATCAAGGTTGGTTTGTTTCTTTTTCATCCTCTCATTATTTTTATTTCATTCTTTAAATTTTGTGCTGGGATTTTCTTTTACTTGTGAAGGCTGTTGCTTTGATTATTTGGAGTTGATTGGCCTAGCATTTGCTATCTTCCTTCGTTCCTTCCTTCCTTCCTTCCTTCCTTCCTTCCTTTCTTTCTTTCTTTTTTTCTTTTTTTTCCTATGTAGGTGCTGGGTCACTGATCAGTTATAACCACCATCACACCTGTGTCCAAACTCAAAATTTACCCTTTACCAGGGACTGACAATTTCTGTTTTGGGGGGATATAAAGAAAGAATTATTGACCGGATAATCTGGAAATCCACATTCTGTTTGCAAGGTATGTTAATAAAATGATGTAGTTTTGTTTTACCACAAAATAACACAATTAAATTTGTTTTGAAAGCTATCATCTGATCATCCAAGTGTAGTAATAGAACTATGATTTGTGTGTTGTCTCCTCTAGGTTCATGTGCTAGAGGCTTAGTCCCCAGTTTGTAGGTGTAGAGAGTAGGTGGAATCTTCAACAGGTGAGACCCAGCAGAGGTGATGAAGTCATGCACAATAACTACACTTAGAAGTGATTAATGCCATCTCAATGGAGTAGAATAGGTCTTGCCACTCTGAACTGATTGCCACAAGAATGGGTTATTATCAATTGAGTGGCTATCTCAGCTCACTCTCTTGCTGTCTCTCTAATCTGTTGACACTCATTCTCACACATGTTCCTGCTGTGTGATACCTTCTGCCAGGTATGACACAACATGAGATCCTCACAAGATATGAATGCATTATCTTGGACTTTTAGCCTCCAAAACTGAGTCAAATCCCCCCCCATATAATTTTTAATAAATTTCCCAATTTCAGATATTTTGTCAGAATATCAAAATACAAAAGTAAAACCTTAAAAAACAATTATTATAGTTTGAAGAAAAAAACTGTTAATATAAAACAATATAAATTGTTAATATCTTATGGATAATATACCCATAAAATTAAACTTTTATTAAGTTATTTATTTTTACTGGGAATTGAACTCAGGGACACTTTATCCCTGGGCCACATCCTCAGCCCTTTCTTATTTTTTATTTTGAGATATGATCTTGCTAAGTTGCTTAGGGCCTTGCTAAATGGCTGAGGCTAGTCCAAACTTGCAATCTTCTTGCCTCAGTCTCTCAAGTTGTTGGGATTACAAATGTGAACCACTGCACCTGGTCATAAAACTCAACTTTTTTAAATTAAACTTTGAGATTTGTAGGTGCATGTGTGGTTATAGAAACAGTATCATTCTTTCATAATCTTTTGTCAGTTTCTTCCTAAGATAACACCTTGCACATCATGTCCAGGAGATTGGCAATATATGAATAAAAGTCCAGGTTTCCCAAATGATCCTTGTTAAGTCCCTAGGCATCCTCACAACTGTTGGGCAGAGTTGAAAATTCTAGCTCCCCAATATGCCTCCACTGAATACATTCCAGGCAAGGAATGCTAGTAGTGAACCATTCCTGCTCCCCTGTGACCTTCTATGACTCACTTAGGCGGAACATCAAGTTGACACAATGTCTTAGTAAGTATTGACTTTCTACTGTTTTTTTCTGAAACTCCTCTCCCAAAGATGATCAGGACATTTCCTGCAAGATGGAGTGGAAGTCCAAGATCCCCATGAGGTCTATACTGATGCAGCAGGTGAAGGTGTCTTTCTTACACCCCAAGGAGTGATAATCCCAGCTCCCTGACTTTTTTTTCCCTGAAATAACCAGGAATTGGTTTGAAGCTTAAGGGTTGAAGGATCTCTTTAAGATTACCAGGATATATGACAAAGATCTCTCTTCAAGCTTCACTGGAATGAACGGGGGTGAAGCTAAGGAGCTGGTTGTTGTTTGCCCTGAGTAGAGCAGCCAGTGTCATACATGTCTGTTGGGCTTGATGACATTTCCAGGGTTCTTTGTCTAGAGAGGAATGTTTGTGTTGGGGTTTTTCCTTGTCCATGTTCATTGACATTTGCAGGTTATTGGCTTCTTCAACTCCAACTTTGAAATGCATGAGGCAAAAAAAACCCGAGTGACACTACAGTGTCAGTCCTTGGGTTCTCTGATTTCTAGACCCTCTGACTTCCTTCTGCTTCCCACAGCCTTTTTATCTTTTATGTAGAGGTTTTACTTTTACTAAACAGGAGGAAGAGGAAAAAAGTACATCCATTCTATTTTCCAATAATAAAAGAAACCAAGTATTGAGGTTTTGTTCATTTTGCAAGGAAGTGTTTTGTTTTCTAAGTAAAATATTCCCCTTTGGAAGCATAAAAACATGCAAATTTAATTAAAATTTAAGATAGATTTTTCTGCTTAAACAAAGTGATACAAGATTAAAATATATTTAGAATTTTTATTCATGTTCTTTTATTCAACAATTGAAACTAAGGTCTATAATTTGCATGGGACATTGGAAGGAATGCCTCTTCTGAATATGAATACTTTCTAGATGCAAAAATAAGAGTTTTATTTGTAGTTGTTCAGCTTAAAAACAATAGAGAAACATCTCATAAATTAAGATTTTGTAAACTCTGTGTTTGGTGTGTTTCTGAAGCTTTCTGGAAAACTTTGTTAGCAGAGGCATATTGCACAGTAAGTTTTGAAGCTGTATCAAGGAATACTTAGTATTGTAGATTTAATCAATATTTTCTTAGTATACGGAAATAAGAATTTTAATGTTGGTCTTATTAATAGAGACACATTTTAAATCCTTTGTATATAAGCCAAGGAGTGGGACAACTACATTTTAAATCCTTTGTATATAAGCCAAGGAGTGGGACAACTGGATCAAATCATGGTTCTATTCCAAGTTTTCTAAGGAATCTCCATATTGCTTTCCAGAGTGGTTGTACCAACTTGCATTCCAACCAGCAATGTATAAGTGAATATTTTATTTTATTTTAAATTTATTCTAATTTGTTATATATCATAGAAGAATGCATTACAATTCATAGTACACATATAGAGCACAATTTTTCATATCTATGCTTGTACACAAAATAATCACACCATTTGTGTCTTCATACATGTACTTAGGGTGTTGGTTTCTGTCTCATTCCATAGTCTTTCCTACCCCATGCCCGCTCCCTTCCCCTTTCTTCCCCTTGCTCTATCTAGAGTTCTTCTATTCCTCCCATGCCCTGCCCATTACCATTATGAATCAGCATCCAATATTTTTCCCCACATCCTCACTAGCATTTATAGTTACTTTTATACTTGATAATTGCCATTCTGAGTGGAGGAACATGGAATCTCAGTGTAGTTTGGATTTGTATTCCTCTAATCACTGGGGATGTTGAGCATTGTTTCCTATATTTTTTGATGATTTGTATGTCTTCTGTGAAGCCTGTTCAGTTCCTCTGCCCATTTGTTGATTGGGTTATTTGGGATTTTTTGGTATTAAATTTTTGAGTTCTTTGAATATCCTTGATATTAATGGTCCATCTGCTCTTCAGGTGGTAAAGATTTTCTCCCATTCTATAGCCTCTGTGTTCATGTTCTTGATTGTTTCCTTTGCTATGGAGAAGTTTTTAGTTTGATGCCATCCCATTTATTGATTCTTGGATTTGCTTTTGCTTCTTGCTCCTCAGGAGTCATATTAAGAAGGTCTGTTGCTGGGCTAATATGATGGGGCATTGGGCCTAATTTTTATTTTTTTTAGTATGTGCAGGATCTCTGGTCTAATGCCAATGTCTTTGATCCACTTTGAATTGAGTTTTGTGTAGAGTGAGATATAGGGGTACAATTTCAATCTACTACATATGGATTTCCAGTTTTTCCAGCATGTTGTGTTGGAGAGGTGATCTTTTCTAGTATGAGATGACATATTTATGTGGGTATGGCTCTGTGTCTTCTATTCTTTTCCATTGATATTCAATTCTATTTTTGTGCCTATACCATGCACAGCAACAACAATGTTTATAGCAGTTCAATTCACAATAGCCAGGTTATGGAACCAACCTAGGTGCCCTTCAACAAATGAATGGATGAAGAAAATGTGGTATATATACACAATAGAATACTACTCAGCTATAAAGAAGAATGAAATCATGGTATTTGCTCCTAAATGAATGGAGATGGAGATATCATGCTAAGTGAAATAAGCCATTCCTCAAAAAACAAAGGTCAACAGTTCTGTTTAATATATGAACACTAACCAATAACAAGGAAGGGTATAGAGGGGAAGCATAGAAGTTGATTGGATTAGACAAAGGGGAATTAAAGGCGGTAATAAAAATAAGAAAGACAGTAGAATGAAACTGAATTAACTTTCCTATGCTCATATATGAAAACACAACCAGTATAACTCCACATCATGTTCAACCACAAGAATGGAATTAAAATTGTACTGTGTTACACATCATGTATGTATAATATGTCAAAATACATCCTACTGTCATGTATATATAAAACAACATATAAAAATTCTAGAATTCAAAAAAAAATGAATACTATAGAAACATTAGTATTAAGCAATAAAAAAAGATGCATTGGTCTTGAGTTAAATAATTACACTTGAAATAAATAATTTTTAATAAAAATTTCTTTAAAATTATATCTTCCTAGCTCATCATGTGTTTGATGAAGTTATTCATTAGTAAAATACATATAATGTACACTCAGAGTAACTAAATATTCTCTTAAAGTCAATTTAGCAAACAGGATAATAAAATTAGAAAAATATTTTTCAAGGAGAATGGGGTGTGCATGTATACTTTGATGATATACTGATAAATCAAATACAAGTTTCTCAATAATGAATAGCAAAATGTCTCCAATTACTATTGTGTGCTATGTTGATTGTCAGTTTTAATAATTAGTGTGGTTTACATGACTATCCACATTATGTCAGATAGTTTCTCATAAAATACAGCATTCACTAATCAGCTTTATTTTTCATTATTCACCAGTCAATTTGAGTAAATAATCCCCACTCGTTTGATATTCAATTAAAAGTAAACTAATTTGCAGTCATGCCATTTTACAAACCATAATATTTAAAATATCAATAGGAGATTTAAAAAAATAAACAACTGAATCATTTGTCTATGTTTCTACTGGTTAGGACAGAGCTTTGGTGGCATCTGTCAGGGAGGTTATGTGCTGGCAACTACATAATGAATGTCATTCTTGTTTACCTAAGGACAATGTCATTGACTTAAAAGAATGTATATTTATTTTCTTGCATTTCCAGATGCATTTGGCCTTGATAAATAGATAATGTTATGACATAACCATGTTATCTAAATATTATATACAGTAATTATGTTTTAAAATAAAAAATGTGTATAAGAATATTTCAAACAAAAATATCTAAGAAGTACAATGGGAAAAATATTGTAAGGGACTAAAATAATTCAACATAAAAAACACCAAGATTATTATTTTGAAATTAATAACAATATTTATATTCAGATATTGTACATTTTTATATACAAAAGAGCTTACAAGAAGCTTAGGAAATAATACCAATAGTGATTATCACATTTAACCAAGTCAACCTGATCAAGAATAATGATAGAATATAAGTAATCTAGTAATGTGTGACTTTGATTTAAATCAACCCAACTTTGTATAGAGAACTGTTTGATTACATATAATTTGAAAATGTTTCATAAATATGTAACAAAGCATATAATAAATTACTATAAAATAGATAAGTATAAAATAAATACATTTCTTTACATATTATTAGCATTTTATAAATATTAGCTATATTTAATATTTTTAAATGAATATTTTAAAGTAAAATGACTTGAATGTTGAATATTCTTTTATAAAATTACTGGTTTTATTTTAATTAAAAACAGGATTTCAATGTTTTTGAAGATAAGTGACCCTGTTAAAAACATAAGCTTGCATGCATTTAAATGGACTTTATGGGTTGAATGGTGTCTTTCCAAATTCATGATCTTCATGAACCTCAGGTTTGACCACATTTGGAAATTGGGTCTTATCAGACGAAATTGAGTTGTGTTAAAATGCAGCCACTCTGGATTAGAGTATGGTTAGCATCCTTTGAATTCATATGAGGATACACATACACTCTGGGAGAGACAGAAACTGGGTTAATGAACCCGTTTTTTAACCAAGACACCTAGAATGGCTGGAAAACATCAAAAATTAAAAATATACAAGAAAGAAACCTTCCCTAGTACCATTAAGAGGGCCTGGCCCTGCTAAAACCTTGATTTCAGGCTCCTAATATCCCAGGATGCAAGATATAAATTTCTATAGACATAAACCACCCAATTTGGGGTAATTTGTTCTGGAGCTCTAAGAAACTAAAGTCTTTAAATAAAGTTAAGAATCTATAAATGATGTCTTAAATGATTTGTATCATAATGATAATCAAGCTATATCAACCTCACTACCTTAAAAATATAATAAAATAAAATAATGATGGTACTGATTCAACTTTAATAACAAAATATTTCATATTATTTTTGAAACAACAAAATATTTCATATTATTTTTGAAATTGAAGATGCATTGAAACTTTTGGACATCTGTGCATTTTTACTAAAGTATTCATTATTTCTATTTCAAGTGTCTTAATTTTTTTTATTGCCATTTTTAAAAATTTTGCCAAATATTTTACTTCAATTTGCTGAAAGTGTCATTCATTTCCCCTTTATGTTACAGAGTGCTCAATTGCATTGATTGACTTTCAAAATTAATAAATCTCATTAAAATTATTCTGAGTGAAATAAACCAGATGTAGAATGCAACATGGATCATTATGTTTGTATAGATGCCCCAAATTGACAAAACTAACCTAAACTAAATCAAATCTAGAGGTAATGGCTACTTTTGGAGAGAAGGAGGTAGATAAAAATTGAGAAAATGAAGATATTTTAGTTCTTGCTCATGGTTTGTGTTCCTTTCTGTATGTTGCACTTCAAAATAATTTAAACAATTTATGCTTGGTTAAGTATGAACTAAGCAGTTGTGGTTTGTAAAGTCTAAAATATACACAGAGACCACATTTTGTAATAATTTGCATGAGCTAAAAATATATATATTTCATTTTCCTGAGTCCTTTTAAAACTGAACATTAATGATAGGCAGTAAGTGGCCTAAAGATATTTAATTTTAGATATTTAGGACATGATTGATATTAGTAAAAATAGTCATTTCCAAAAGTGAGAAGACTGATAATTCTTTTGATAGTAAAAGGACTATCAATAAGATTCCTTTGGTTCCATCAATTTTGCTGTAAATGACAGTATTCCATTCTATTTACAGCAGAATAATATTTCATTGTGCATATATACCACATTTATTTTATCCATTCATCCCTTCATGGGCACCTAGGTTGATTGCTTATCATAGCTCTTATGAAGGGTGCTGTAGTAAACATTTGCAAGCAGGTATCTCTTTGGTATGCTGAATTCATTTTTTTTTCTGGATATATACCCAAGATTTGTATAGCTGGATCATATAATAGATCTAGTTTTAGTTTTCTGAGAAATTTATATTATATTAAGTAAAATAAATCAGACATGGAGAGATAAGTTATATCTCATATGTGGACGTTTAAAATAAGTCAATCCAAATGTAGAGTAATGATTACAAAAGAAGGGAAGAGGATAAGGGAGGTTGGATAAAGGGAGGCTGAATTTCACCAGTGCACAATGTATGAATGCATTGAAATATCATAGAAAACAAACAATTAATGCACAATTAATGCATGCTGACCAAAGTAAAATAAGATTAAAATAATATGTAAAAGGTCAAAGTATTATGAAATTAGTGTGTGTGTGTGTGTGTGTGTGTGTGTATATAATTTTAACCCACATGTCATTGTTATCCCTAATCAATAAACACAGTTCCACCACAAAACAGATTTTTGTTTCTAGTTTAAGAGTGACCTATATGAATTTTGAATTAGACTAATTAAATTAATTAAAAAAGTGCTTAGCTATAAAATAAATGAAGGTTTTTAAACCGTTAGAATAATAACAAAATCAAGTAAAATCATTAAACTAATATGTTGTTATGTTGCAATAATCGTGGCTCCCTCACCTCACTATATGACTCCTAGACTTTTGGCATATTTCATGATTTCTCTGATCCTCTGTGTTCTCTTCTTTTAAGTTAGGAAAATAGTCATGAATATTTCATTGCACCATTTTGACTATTCCATTAGATAGTCCATTTAAAAGATAGTCTGCTTTATTGTGAGTGTTAAAAACAAGAGAAATAAAAGGAACACTTATTTTTGCTTGTTTTCTCTGCCCAGTTGATGATATTACAGTTATAAAAAAATGATAATTTTTTAAGGAACTGTCTACAAACAGATATCCCAAATCAAAATTTCTTTCAATCAGTAGCCTGATTACCTTCATCCAACAAAATAGGAGGAAATTAGGAAAATGTTGATGCAGAGAAAATAAAAGAACTATCACCAATTTTTATCTCAGTTTCATAGAATTCTAAGAAGAGTCTTTTTTGATTTCTAAGTCTTTCCAGTCTGTTAATGAAATGAAAACAATATTGAAGTTGCAATTTGAATAATCACCACTTTACTTCCATAAATAAGCATTAACCTAGTTCTTTGGAATATCGTATTAGTTTAAAAACTTGATTTGAACACTAGGTAGAATTTATATTTCTTATTTTAATCTGCCAAAGCTCATCCTTATTAACTCACATAAAGGGAAAAATAAAACCTGGGGTTTTTTCAGAGCTGGTCATTGTGATACTTCTAAACAGCTTCTTCTAAGGAACTAAGATACTTTAATTGATCCACTTTTTCAAAATGTTTTATAAGCAAGATGGTCAAAATAGTATTTTTTTTTCATTTGTCAACATGAACCCTTAGAAAATATGGATTGATGAAATGAATAGAATATAATTAGTTTAATAGCTGGAACCAAACATTTCTTGTCCATTTTCAAGACTGTACAATTCCATAAAAGCAAGTGAAGATTTGGAGCACTTCTTCTAATGAATTTGTTATGACTACTTAAAGCTATATTTTTTTTTACTTCATTTATAAGCCAAGATCTGACAATACTGATAAAAAACTCATAAGTTTGGGTGATTATATAATTAATACTAAACCTTAATAATTTATGAAATGGGTGTAACTTTGATCCAATTAGTCTAATTAAGAGGAAGCTGGGCAGATTCCTAAAGTTATTGAATTGTCCTAAGTAATCTAAAAAATATAGTAACACAAACTTCTTTTTCATTAATTGATAGACTGGTGTATTCAGTATGCTTATGATTTCTAGACTTTCACAGAGAGCATAGCATGAAAATATAAGTATGTTATACACTTTTACACAACCATAATTATTTCAAAATCTATTTGTATGTAAATGTTAAAAAGTAACTTTGGGGGGCATTTGCATTTATCAAATATGTAGCAATGTTGAGCAGTTTTTATGCATCTGTTGGAGATGAGTACACATATCTTCTTTAGAGAAATATTCAGATTTTAATCCACTTTAATTTTATTAGTTGCTGGCTATTGAGTTGTTTTAGTTCTTTTTATATATATATATATATATATATATATATATATATATATATATATATATATAGTTATAAATGGACACAACATCTTTATTTTATTTATTTATATGTGGTGCTGAGGATTAAACCCAATGCCCCACATGTGATAGGCAAGCACTCTACCACCAAGCTACAACTTCAAACCATAGTTCTTTATATATTATAGTTATTAATCTTTTGCCAGATGCATAGTTTGCATTTTTTTACCAATTCTTAGATTGTTTTTTGTTCTGTTGATTTCTGTTGCTTGATATATCATCTCTCCCCAATTAAGATGGCCATTGTCAAAAAGGCAGGAGAATAACAAATGCAGGCAACAGTGTAGAGGAAAAAATAACTTTTATATACTGTTGGTGGGATTATAGATTAGTATAGCTGTCAAGGTGGTGAGGGTCCTCAAAAAACTAGAACTTTTTTTTTTTTTTAAGAAAGAGTGAGAGAGAGAGGGAGAGAGAGGGAGAGAATTTTTTTTTAATATTTATTTTTAAGTATTTGGCGGACACAACATCTTTGTTTGTACGTGGTGCTGAGGATCGAACCTGGGCCGCTCACATGCAAGGCGAGCATGCTACCACTTGAGCCACATCCCCCGCCCCAAACTAGAACTTTTGAGTGAGCTAGCAATCCCATTCCTGGGCATATGTCCAAAGAAAATGAAATCAACATATCATGAAGATACCTACATTCCATGTGTGTTGGAGCACTATTCCTAAATGCCAGAATATGGGAACAACCTAAGTAACCCTCAATGGGCAAATGGATAAAGAAAATCTAATGCATAAGTACAGAGTGGAATATTTTTCAGATCATAAAAAAGCATAAAATCCTGTCATTTTCAACAGCCTGGATGGACCTTATGCCAAGTGAAATAAATCAGACATAGAAAGATAAACATATAACCTCAATCATATATCAAATCTAAACAAACAAAAAATGATCTCATAGAAGTTGAAAGTAGTCAGTGGCTACCAGAGACTAAGGAGAGTAGAGACATTAGGAAGGAGGAAAGGTTGATCCATGGACAAAATGTTGCAGGGAGACAGAAGGAGTAAGCTTTTATAGTCTTCTATGGCACACCAGGGTGCATATAATTAACAGTAACACAGTACATAGTCAAAATAGTTACAGTAGAGGAGGTTTGTGTAAGTGTTGCCATGCACATATAATCTCCACTCAGCACGCAAAATATATTCAGGGTTTTCTGAAGAATAAAAAATTCATCCATTTTATTCCTGGCAAGACAGCAATAAGATATTTCTAATAAGCATATGGTGCATTCTCTGGCAAGATTATTGATAGCACTGCAGGTACTGCTTCCAATTAGGAAAGATACTGAAGCAAGGTTTCAATGGAGTTCTGTTGCTCAAGCTAGTCTCAAATTCAGGGGCTCAAGTGATCTTCCCACCTCAACCTCCCTAGTCAGTTGTTCTGAAGATGTGGGCCACCATGTCTGGAAAGAACAAAGGACTTTGAATATATTCAGCATAAACAGTTATAATAGTATAAAGAGATGCATATGCTAAATACCCTGAGTTGATCACTACCCAATATGTACAAGAGTCAAAACAACACATTATAGCTTATAAATATGTATAGATATTGTGCCAATCAAAATAATTAAAATTTAAAAGGTGAGCTTGCATCAATACCTCCATTATACCCCAATCTTTTCATTTGCTCAAAATGTACTTGTTTGTTGAATATTACCAATCTCCAAACACCTTTAACTGTTTTCTTCACCTTATATCTCCACTTCTCTTCCTCTACTCCCAAGGTCCTTTCTCCTATGGTGTAGACAAGCTTCCTGTGTCTTTTTGACAAGAATAGAAGGGAAAAGTAGAGCTTACTGAAGGAAAAGATGAGAAAAGAAAAAAAAAAGAAAAATAAGGGAAAATCAATGGATAAAATATCTGCATGCATTTTTAAACTTTCATTTTGCAGAGAATAAATAAGTTCATTGAGATGGCTGGAGGAGCAAGTTTAGAGTATTTACTATTCTCACTCAATAAAAATAGAAGCAGTGTCCTGGAAAATACCAGACTCAAATTCCTATATGACCCTGAAACTGAAATGCTGATTCCCCCTTCTACTACAACCAGCAGGAGCAGGACACTGACACCACTCCCTTATACCTCCTCATAAATTTATTAGCATATAATTAAAGAAACTTGAACCTCACACATTTAAAATTGTGAAATTCATTGGGCTGAACAGATACATTTATGCTTGCAATCATTGCTATGATGGTTGAAAATCTTAGTCTACAGTGAACCAACCCTACTGTCTGTAAGCGACATCTCATTTAACATATGCTCTAGTGATTTTCCGAAGACCAGTAATTGTGACAAACTGAGAGCTCCCACCATAAACTCTATGCCTTTCTCATTCTTCACATTTCCTGTGTGCTATAACAACTTTAACTTTCTATTAATACATCTACACCTAGATTTTCTGCCACTTCTACTTTTAGGGTTTCCATCTGTTCCTGACAGCACAATGCTCCTTTGAAATCCTTCCTTGGTTACCTTTCCTAATTGGAAGAAATACCTGCAGATAACTACAGTGCCTTCAACAATCTTTCCAAAGAATGTATCATATGCTTATTAGAGATATCATATTCCTACCCTGACAGAGATAAGAATGAGTCTTCAATTCTTTACAAAACCCTGGAGTATATTTTTCCTCCAGAGCAGAGACTACATGTTCTTGGGAATATACATGCATGTATACATACATCAACATGCATACACAAAATCACTCACCAAAACACATAAATCATTGGGATATATTGTAAAAAAAACATATGGAGGAATTTATTCATTCCTTATTTTTATTTCACCTACTAGAAATTATATTTTTTAAAACATATCTCTTATTTTCCCTATAAAATAATTAATCATCTTTGAGAACAACTAAATCATAGATGCAATAACTAATAAGAAAAGTTGCCTCCAGGGTTTGGGTATATTAGAAAAACATCAAGGATCTTCCTATATTCCTGAAGAAAAATAATACAGCAATTCTATTTCTTTTCTACTGTCCAGAATCTACTTTAGAATTGAAATCCAAGAATCTGTGTAACTACTGGGCTACACAATCATTTCAATTCACTTTTTGAGAAATAAGCACCATGGGTGCTAAAAAGGTTTAAAAGGCATGGTGTTCACTCTGTTAATTTTTAAGTAATCATGGAGACCTGCCTTTAGCCCCCTCTCTTGGACACTTATCTGCTCTTGCTGTGCAGGACTTCATACTAAGAGACTTAAACTCTTGACTCCCCTGATTCTTTTGTTCACAGGGTTGGATGAGGATGACAACAGTGGTTTTCCTTGACTTCTGGTTTGAAGATCTTGAGATTTCAGCCCCCAAAACCGCACAATTCAGTCCCATGTGGTAGATCTCTCTAGACCTGATTAGTTCTTCTTTTTTTTTTTCTGGAGAACCCTGACTAGTACATGTAATAAGATTACTGAATATCTAACTGTAGGCTTTCCTGTGAAGGAATTAAATATTTTCGATGTTCAAAATATTGATAATTTGACTTCTTTCATTCACAAACCTCTTCATGCTTGAATATTTCTAAGAATATATAAATGTCCTCAAAAGATAGGTAATTCACCACACCCCTTCTCTCATAGTTGGTCAAGTTCCCCTTCTAAATTAGCATCAGAACATGTGTAATTTAAAATTTTTATTTTAGATATTTTATTTATAATTAAAAATTATCATGTTCTTTTTTGCTTTTGCATATTTTCTTTCTTCTGAATTTATTTGTTCATTCTTAGTGGAACACAGAATTTGTTGGAATCATGGCAATAAATTTATGAAATATTCTACTGAGTGGACATTATATTCATCCTTCATATTGTGAGCTTCAAAACCATTTTTCTAAACATGAATTTATTTAATCAAACTTCTGTTCATTTCTTTGTAGAAGATGCTCATTTTTTTTGATCCAAACTTTGATGACAATAGTTCTGAAATCACTGATCCTTTTTGCTCTATAGGTAATCCACATTTTCACTCTGCTAGCTTTTAAGATTTTCTTGCAAAAATGAACAATGCTTTAAAAATTGTAGGGTTTTTTTTTGCCTTTAAGTACAATTCATGCTCAATAAGGTCATTTAATCTGAGTACTGCAGAAAGAATCCTCTCTGGCTTTTGTAATCTCACAGGAGTCTCATGGAGTGGCAGACAGGAGTTCACTAAAAAGATGGAGAATACAGCTGCTCAGGACAGAATGAATAGGTCACCTTAGGAATTTCAACTTGGGCCTTACAAAACCCAAGTTTCTTAAAGAACTTAGAAGTCCACCCCTTCTGAAACTGAAAGATACAGATGATGGCCCAGGAAGTTTAGCTCCCTTAGACAAGTTAAGGAAGGCTCCTGGGACTCTGACCCATTTAAAACCTGTGAAATTTCTGAAAGTGGAAACCTGTTTGAAATCTGTGAAATTTTATCCTTTGTCCTCATGCATTCCTCCCCCTTTCTAAAAGCTCTCTTCTTCCCTGAGCTTTTGAAGATAGAACTTTTGAAACAATGAGGTGTTTTGTTGTTTCCCTCCACCTTCCTCCAAAGCTGGCTTTGAATAAGACCCACTTTCCTACCAATTTGACTTTGAATGTCTCTGGATCGGAGAGCAATACAGCTTAGTTTTCTTCCTCCTGAAGCAAGTGTGCCCCATAAGGGCTTCTTTTGTTCTTGACTACTTTGATAAAGTTCTCTATTGTCTCCAGTCCTGTGACCTATAGACTCCCTTTGATGCAGATGTCTGATTTTCTCCCTGCAGGTCATCACCCTTTACTGTCCTTCCCTTACCCACCTGCTCAGAGCTGTCTAACCTACTAACATGAGGACTGTGTCTTCTTTTCATTGTGGGAAATTCTCAGTTTTCGTTACTTCAATAATTGCATCACTATCCTAATCTTTATTCTCAACTTCTGAAACTCTGCCAGAGAGTTCAGATCCTCTATTTCTATTCTTCACCTGTCTTTTCTTTTCCTATTTACTTTCCATTTTATCTTTATGTACTGTGTGCTAGGAAAAATTCCTCCCCCTAATTTTCCACACCATTAATTTCTGTTCAGCACTCAGCATTCTAGTACTCATCCCACCTATTGATGTTTTTCTAATTTCACTAATTATGTTTTTCATTTCTGATATCTCCAATAAATTCTTCTCTTAACTGCCACTTCTTTTCTTCAAAGATATAACACTCTGATTAAAATCTCAAGCAAATTGATTGAACTAAATTTCAACATTCCTTTTTTCTTGAGCTTAGCAATTCATTGCCTCTGGTGATCCTGGCACACACCTGAATGTTTTGGCAGTGAGTGGTTGAAAGCTCCTTTTCTCAGTAGAGAATATGTGCTAGAGCGTGGTCTGTTATGGCTTGTAATTTCCACCTTGGTGAATAGCAATAAGTACTTCTTAATCTTTCATTTAGCTCTGTGAAATAAGAGATAGACATGATGCATGAGAGGATTCAATCTCAAAAGCAATAGTTTGATCTTAACTTCTCAGTATTTTCAGCCACCTAGGGCACTGTACTATCCATGAAAGTTCAAAAAAAAAAATGTTTCATATATTTCTCAACTCTTGATGCCCCAGGTTCAACAGTCACCTGCCCAATGAAATATATCTTTCATATATTTATTTAGCGCTACTCTTGAGTAGATATTGAAGAACACTTTCACTGATAACCTCACAGAGCGTCTTAGATTGGATTGTTTAGAAAGTGATTCTATTGAAGAAGAGGTGGTTGAATTTCATGACCAATTGATTTTTTTGGCAGTTCAGCTTCTGAACAAAATCAAACACTTACATTAAAAAAGTATAAAAGATATGCTAACCTCTTTCTTAGCTAATGTTTCCAGAATAAAGTCAAACTCCTACACAATTGGCACATTAATATCCTGAAAGATACACACTCACATCTTAAATATGAGAAAATTTCACAAGAAGATAAACTATATATTATATGGTAGCATCAACAGCTCTTCTTAATTAATACCATATTCTTTTATTTTAATATGGCAGTTTGTAAATAATGTTTTCTTCTTTATAATGCATGTATGCTTTTGAAATTCTACATGTGATCAATGTGTTTCTCTTCACATGTCCTTCTATTTTTTTTTCTTTTTTTGGAAAAGATGGGGATGATGATTTTTTAAAAATGTGTAGATGTATATTCACATTCATTAAAATGCACAGATTCCTAATATATAGTCTGATTAGCTCTGACAAATATACAAATCAGTGTATCCCTAATCTTAATTAAGAAATACTGACACCCCATTTCCTTCACCCTTAAATTTTTTCTTATGCTCCTTGTATTTTTAGTTGGTCAAAACCTTACAGGCAGTCACTATCCTCATTGCTATTCCTATAAAAAACATTTGTCTGCTATGGAACTTACATAACTAGAATCATAGGAAGTGTGCACTTGTGTGTTTCTTTTGCTTCACATGACATCTTGGGATAAATCAATACTTGAAAGATAGCAGTAATTGGTTCTGGTCTATTGCTAAATGTTACATCACATTTTATTACATGTTAATGAACACTTTACCCCCAATTTTGGCTATTATAGACATAGCTGCTCTGAAAATCATAAGGAAACCTTTGTGCTGGCATGTTTTTTTTTCTTTCTCTTGAGTAAATAAGAGAAAAAATTCTGGATCAAATGGCAAATGATTACAGCTTTGAAAAATAAAACTGCCGAACTGTTATCCCAAGACATTCACTTAATATGAATATTAGCATAATGATATCAAGGTTTATTTCCTGTGCCTATGCTCCACTTGGATTATCCTTTTGGTGACACATCCATTTGTCTTTTACCTGTCACATGTCACATGTATTTGTCATTTTATCATTGAGTTATATGAGTTTCCTACAGATTGTGGAAAGAAATTATTAGTCAATGCAATAACATGCATTGTGTTTTTTTCCTGGTTTTTAGTTTATCTCTTTGTATATCTAGTGCTTTTGTTTAAGATTCAGTGCTTTTGTAATGTCCATTTTACATTGTTTTGCTTTTTCTTTGCCAATTCCAATGTCTCAAAGATGACCTCCTTTGTTCTTCTAAATATCACCATTTTAACTGTTAATTTAGGTCTATGATCTATCTCAGTTTCTCTCTGTGATATGAAGATTCATTTTTTCTTCATTTTTGATATGGATATTCATTAGTTTAAGCATTATATGCTATAATGCATCATCTCCCCTCATTTCTAGCCAAGTCAGCATTACCAAATTATATCTTATGATTTATGGAACAAAAAGACTTATAATTTTGGCTTGATTTCTAGACACATTGCACCTCCAAAACTGCAGGGAACTCTTAGCACACATGTTTTATAAACACAAATTTCATGAGGTGCACTTTCCTTCTTTCAAGAATTTAATTCCATTCTACCACTTTTAATCTTTTGTTCATTCCAATAGAAAACCTCTGTTTTCAACCTATTATTTATTTTAATTTATGTGGAATTTAAAATGGTTGTTCACAATATGAGTATAATAAACACTACTCACTTTTATTAAATTTGATATTCAAGACTGAAATTTCTTCTACTACACTAATATAATGGTAGTTTTACAAGTTTTGACAAGTAGAAAGACTCTTTCTCAATAATTTATACATATTAGTCAGATTAACATCTAGAACTCAGAACGTGGTGCTCATATGATCTCTATTTCAGAGATGAAAAACAGCAAAAATTCTGTCTCTCTCTCTCTCTCTCTCTCTCTCTCTTTTTTTTTTGGTAAAGCTGGAGATTAAACTCAGGGCCTTGTGCATGCTAGGAATACAATCTACCAAATGAGCTATATCCCCAGCCCTTCTCTCTGTTCTTTTAAACAATGACACAAGCTCTTAAGTGAAGTACCAAGACCTTTATGAGTGAAGTACCAACTCATAAATATTATTTTATACCCCATATTTACACACACACACACACACACACACACACACACATGGCACATTTCTCTACCTCTTTTTTTTTCCAAATAGGGTGACCCAAATGTTTTTCAGATGCTATTTACTTCTTTTGTAAAGTGTACTCCATTTTCTTTTGTGGGGAAAATGTCTATTTGTCCTGTAAGATTTAGCTATAATGTTGCTGCCTCTGATATTTTCTTTTATGCCTTTGTGCCCCTTACTTCTTTCTTTTTTTGTTTTTCTGTTTGCTTTTAGTATCTTCATCAATGCATCTATCCCTGTATTGTAACTATTTGATTAATTTATTAAGCATATGCCAAGAAATATAAACAGAACTCTGGAGTCAATGTCATGAACAACTATCTCCTATCATTTTATTGCATAAATTCCAAAGGCAGATTTTCAATTAATAGTTACCAGAAGAATAAAAGAAAAAATGCACAGTGGTGAATTTAATAAAGTAAATTAGAAAGTAATGGGCAAAAAGAATGAAATGTAGAGATTGGAAGTTGGGGCTCAAACAAAGAGTGAAGAGAGGCTCTGGATGACTAGGAGGAGGCTGACATGAGAAAGGTCCTCAGAGAGAACTTTCCAGGCAGAAGAAAGTGGATGCCTTACATTGCACATTGGTACATTCTTAGCTTTCTCACACAAAAAAAGAAACCATCAAGACTGATGTCTAGTCAGAATCTCAGGTAAGCAAATCATATGAATTGACTATTCATCCCATGGTTATGTATGGGAATGAAGTCCATTTCAGAGTCTCTGGGCAACTGAGCTAGAAGAATCCTTGTGATTGGTGACTGAGAAAACAAGAGCACATTGACACACTTACCCATGAGCATCAGTGGTTTTTATACGAAAAACAAGTAAATAACAAAAACTTCACTTGTGGAATATTAATGACATTTTCTTAGATAACATTATTTAAAAAACTCCAATCAACAGTGAAAATATATTATTCTTTTGGATGTTATTACTGCTGCTGCTGGTGTTGTTCCTTTTACAAGTAGAATGTTCTCAAAATCTGAAACCTATATACAAGGTAGATACTAGAGGTAAATTCCAATGCTTAGTTAGCGATTATTAAAATTTGATTAATTTTTTTCAAGGTAGGGTCTCACTTGTAGAATAAGAATTAATTTATTTTATGACACTTATAAAAAAGTCTAGATTTTAGGCTTTAATTAACAATTTCAGCTTGAATAAATTCATTTTTCATTTGTTCACCTTCTTCTGTTTTCAGTATGATGGTGAACTATTTCCTATGTGATGCAATGAAATCTATAATGCAGATGAATAATTTTTTAAAAGCATAAAGTGTTTCACAATTAAGTAGAATATAAGAATACTGGATCAAATATTCTTTCTTGAATATGAAGATATCTCTTTTACTCCAAGTCTTTATTCATGGTGACCCCTGTACCACATTGGAGGTCTCTGTTAATTAAAATTTTGATGTTTTATGACTCTGAATGGACTTGGTAACTGCAATTAAATTAGAAATAGAAAACAAAAATCATAGAATAAAAATTTGGAGAGGCAATGCCATCTAGACGACCAAAAGGGATCAAAGAAACATTTAGGGGCAGTTTCCTACAGGTCAATAGGCAGCATAACTCATAGACAATTAAGTCTTGTTTCCATATTGTTAAGATACCTGCATTAACATCCTGAAATGCTGATCATCTTCTGCCTTGTCTTAAAGAAACATCCTGACAAATTTATAATTAAAAATGTGAATGTGTAAAATAAAATTTATTTTCACTGCAGCATTCTATAGTTCTTCCATAATCCAGGCCATTCTTAGCATAACATTAACACAATTTAGATCTACCATAAAATGAATAAAGCATAAGCTTGAGCAACACAACTATTGCTTTGTAACTCCTTACCAAAGTCTTAGACAAACCTTCAAAGGTGTTCAATTGCTCTGGCAGAATTTTCAAATGTGAGTTATTTTCTTTCCAATGTGTTAATACTATCTACCAACTATTGATATGTTCTCTCAATTTTTTTACACTTCCCTTGAAGTTGTATTAAAGTGGCTTTACCGGGATTTTGAGACTAGTGTTTATTTTGTTTTGGTACCTTATGCAAACAGCGAATTTATTGCTGACCATCTTGTTGCCATAATTTCTGCTAGAACTTTTGGTAGCCCTAGTGTGGCCACAACACAAGGGTGCAAGTATATGTGGTAAAGAACAAGCAAGCTTTGAATATACAGTGCTGGCAGGTCACTGTGGAAAATAATTAGTGACAGATTCAGTTCTTACCAGAAGTACTTGGTCAAAAAGGCAATTTTCTTTTCTCTGGAAAATACCTGATAATGCAGTATTTTACAATTAAATTATTTTTTAAGAAAATTTTTCTTCATTTAGGAATATTTGATAAAAAATATCCCAAAATGCAATTTAGCCAGCTATATCGAATATATGAGTAAAGCTATGTGTTTTATAGATTCTAAATATTATTAAAAATATTAATAAAAATTTAAATTTCTATCAGCCAATTTAAAGAGAATTACTTCTCGGAATAATAAAATCCTTGTTTTATGCAGATGCCATCAGAGCGACCATCCAAATGCATTAGAAAACAGGGTGAGTTTACTGATCAATGAACACAAATATTATGTAGTTTTGATTTTTTTATGCTGATGTTATATGACAGCATTCAATATTATTAACTCAGATTCACTTTTGAAACAAATCCTTTTAAAGCTTTATATTATTTTCTTAAAAAAGTCTTCCAATATTTAAAAATTTTAGTCTTTCTAATGCCTAAAATGACAACCACCTCATTTGAAATTACACAAAATAAAAGTATCAAGACAGATGTGGGTCTGGCTTATTTCACTTAACATGTAATTGGCTTCTAATTTTTATTCTCAATCCCTAAAGTGCAGGATTTTGTCCTAGGATGGTGCCTTCTTACTTCATATTTTGATCATGTACTCTGACATTTTGGTGTATGAATCATTTTCACTTTTAGCACAATGTTTTAGTCAGTCACTGCTATGACTAAAAGATCTGACCAGAATAACTGTAAAGGAGGCAAGTTTATTTCAAGGCTCACAGTTTCAGAGGTCTTAGTCCATAGAAGGCCAGCTCCATTCCTCTAGAGGGGCTCAAACTGAGACTGAACATCATGGCGGGAAAGTGTGGCAGAGGGAAGAAGTGCACATCATGATCAAAAAGCAGAAAAAGAGACTTCACTCTTCATATACAAAGTATATATCCCATAGTCATGCCCCAAATCAACCACTTCCTGCAGCCAAACCCCACCAGCCTTAGGTTACCACTCAATTAATCCTATCAGGGATCAATTCCCTGATTAGGTTATGTAACCCAATCGTTTCTCCTCCAAACTTTCTTGCATTGTCTTACATTTCACCTTTTGGGGGACATGATGTCGAAACTGGAACAGCAATTATTGGTACAAAAATAGATGTTACAAATATTCAGATATTACAAGGTTCTACACTTATTCTGCATTTATCAACCATGGATGTAAGGCATATAACATTGCTCTTTTTAAAAGATGAAGAATTCTGAGTAGAAGGTTAACACAATAAATAATCATAGAAAAGTTTTGACTTTAGACCCTATCACACAAGTAAAGAGTCAAGATTAACTTTCCTAAATTTGAAAGAAAGTATTTTTCAACACTATTAAATTGAAGAGATAGCAATATTGCGTGCTTTTCTCATTGAGATTTTAATTAATTTATTCTCTGCTCATGTAAAAAAGATAAAAGAAAATATTTTATATGACCTAATATGATCACTGTCTTAGAAATGGTTCCAATAACTTCTAGGAATTTATTATGGACTGAACACATTGTATTTGAAGATGTTTAGATCTTTAAATTAAAGATTTTTAGATAGCAATAAAGTAAACAGAGCTAAACCAGCTACAATTTCAGCTTAATAAGAAGAGGATATAGGGCTCTGTCTTTGAAGACTTGTCATATAGAAAATGGGGGACCAGTTATTTTATTAGATAAACAAAGTCCAAAAAAATCCATCAAGAAGAAAAAGGAAGTCAGATAGTAGGACATATGGCAGTGGAGCAGCCACCAGATCAATGTGTCTGGGTTTGAGATTTCCAGGATAAGAGATGCAAGAAGCCTTCAAGAATGTCTAGTTAAAACTCTAATTTTGCAAACATGGAACGAAGGAAGAGAAATGTTCATGTCTCTATCATTAGGAGCATCAAACTATTTCTCTGAGAAAGAGGAAGCTCTGTGTAGGATTCTGAAGGTAAATCGTGAATACCACTGACAAAATAAGAAGCAGATTTTTGACCTGGATTCTTTTGGACTCACAAGTGTTACTGCTGCATATAAAACCCTCAGTATTTATGTTTTTCCTTGTTTTTCCTTTGTGTCAGTTCTTATCAAATAAAAATATTGAAAGAGCAGATGGTTTTTTAGTTAAAATATCATGATTTAATTTTGCCTTTCTCACTAATTATATTTTTACTTACCTGAGTCTGTTTTTCCTCAAACACAAAGGTAGTGATGATAATCCTTTCCATTCAAATTGAGCGGACAATATATACTCATGCACCACAAAATGACATTCTAGTTAATGATGGACCAACCACATATAGGAAAGTGTACCCATACAATTTTAATGAAACTATGAGTTTCCTGTCACACCTAGTAATATTGCAGACATTACAATGTCACAGCGCAATATGTTTTTGGTGATGTTGGTATAAACAAATCACTGTGCTGGCAGTCAGAAAAAATATAGTGGATCCAATTGTGTGTTGCATATTGTTAGAGTCTGTAAAAATATCAAGATGGCACCTGGCATTTTGCAGAGGGAGTGGTTTGTGAAGTAACACCAGCAAGCCATTAAGTGTGGGGATTCCTTATTGGTTGACTGCTGTGATGCTGGGAGCCATCAGCCAAGTAGGTATGACAATCTCCTTGCCAGCTTACTCCCATGCTGTCTAGTGGAAGGACTTCTGAAAGGTGACCTTGCTCAAGGACCAGGGCAGGATCCATGTTTAGGGTGTTCCCCCTTTAAAATAGGGCGGTTTAGCATAATAGGAGATTAGGGTGTTCCCCCTTTAGAATAGGGCATATCCTGCTGCTGAGTTCCTCTTGAGTTCTTAGGGTCAGACAGTATATTTTGGGAGACAGAAGCCCAAGAGTAGTGGATTTGGGAGAAGTGGATTTGGGCAGAGAACGTGGATTTCCCCAGAACGTGTTTGTAGACGGCCGGTGTGAATTCAGGAATAAAGAATTGCTGTTTGAATCTACAAGCTGTGTGGAGACTCTTGATTTGTGCCCAGCCAGAGACTGTGGCACTATATCTAGTTCATGTTAATTAAGATAAGCTGTGTGTAATGTATATATACCCCTCCTGTCCTACAATAAATGGCTCCCACTCCTGCTGTATCAATCTACACAAGTTCCTCGTCACCCCCCGGTTATTTTGCTGCAGCTGGACTGTGGCAGCATATAATACTTGAAAATATAATAACTGAGGATGTTACTGGTTTATGCACTTACTACTCTGTACTACCTATTGTTACTTCAGAATGTATTTCTACTAATGAAGATTATTGTGGTTAAATTTTGTATTACCCTAGCAGCAGCCTCTTACCTCTCCTACTTGCTGCATCTCCTGTTTCATGAGATCACCTTGAGTGGCTGATCTAGACCATATGCATTTGTGTAAGTGTACTATATGGTATTTGCACAAGACACCCAAGGATGCATTCCTCAGAACTGGTACCTGTCAGATGACACATGACATATGTGTGTGTATAAAATGTCTATTTATATACAGAAGAGGAAAGAGAGAGAGAGAGAGAGAGAGAGAGAGAGAGAGAGAGAGAGAGAGGGAGACATACATAGGTAGGCAGATAGTTATTTCTTTACCATTGCTTTACAATCAACCAAGAAATTACAAGGATATTTATAAAATAATATAATTACTTTTCTAAAACAACAAATATTTATTAGCATCTGCTCAGTTATAATAATAGTAACTTATTGGCCTCAGTTGACCCAACAAACTAGATGTAATAAATCAATAAAGGGATCAATCTAATCCATTACTTGCTACAAGGGCAGTCTGAAGAGCAAAACACAGCACACTGAATATCCATTAGTATCAATTTTATCCTTGGGATTGCTGAGAGTGACTCACATGTTTCTATCCTATCACCTCATCATGTTAGTAACAATCTTTGTGCACTTTGGAAATTGGTTACTCAGGACCAAAAATAAAGGCTAAATTTGTTGAAAATACTACTGCTTACTAAAAATGTCATTGAGAAAATCAGTGCTAAACCCAGGACAATTTTTTTTTCCCTAAACGCGTCAGCAAATGCAATTCACCTTTGAGCAGTTATCAGTGCTGAAACTGATCCTGCTTAAGTGACATTAGCATTATCTTTGAATGTGGTGATAATTAGATCTGTGTGCAATCCTGAGGTTTTACATCTGGTAAATTATTTTCTTGACTGAGCTAAATTCCTGTGTCAGCAAGGGAAACAGAAAGTGCTCCATGCTGGAGGCCATATCATCTGGCCACTTCTTTTTGACCTGTGAACTCTTACCCAGTAGTATCTTACATTTCCACAAAGCTGCTCAACTGTGCTTTGGACCTAATTGTGACCTTTCCTTCACAAAATGTAAATAAGCAATTAACAGGGCCTCTCATATCTATAATGTAACTAGTATATTTACATGAGTGGCTAAGGACATTTATAGACCTGTTCTTCAAACTGTCTTTGTGAATGCTTCATTGATGGAGATGAAGAGGAATAATTTAAATATGTTTATAAATAGTAAATAATAGTTAAAGAAAGCAATTTTTATGTCTAATTTTTTAATGTTTTCTAGTATTAGAGTGAGATCCCTCAAGAATTAGTGATTTGCCTTCTTTGAGTGAGAATTTATTAATGAATGGATTTATTTACTTATGTTTTTATATGTCCATCTTCTGCTTCAGAAATAATGCTTAAATTAGCTGCCTTTTTGGCATTTTGTAGTCTCCACAATTCTTCAATAGGTTTTTAATGCAAATATTAGTTTGCATTAATGCACAGACATACCATGGTTTACTCAGTAATATCTGAACAAGAAACTCACTTGGGTGCTGCCACAAATGACAAAGTGTGAAATGGAAACCCTAATATAGTTGACAAAGCCTTATAGCTTTATATAATGAGATAGAATGGAATCATTTGTATGATTCCCTTCCAAAACTATTTGACTTTTTACAAAAGCAGAAGCCTTATTTATCCAAATTCCCTCCTCCTCATCATCATCATGCTTCTTCCAGAATTACAGATTGTAACCAGGAACAAGTTTGCAGTAAATAGAAGTCACGTCTAGCTATCAGAATTTTGAACCTTGAAATATATGAGGGTGTTCCTATGATGAACAACCTATGATGACATTTACATATCAATTTGAAAGATTTAAAATTATCATTTTGCTAATAACTCAAGTTCAAAATTGAAATAAACAATATATGACTCACAGAGAAAAATGAATAGGTAGGGAAATAGAATAATGAAACATATCATTTAAAGTGATTACCTATTTATGTAATTCTATGTGTCAAATTATAGAAAGTCCTTTGTTAGCAACCCTGTGATTAATTCAATTCAGGAAATATCTTCAAGCATCAACTACAGGAAGGTAATCTGCTTGAAATTTGGCCATGAAGTAATTACCATAAATTATATTTAAAAAATTCATAAAAATAAGAACCCCTTTTCTCACATGGGGGAGTCTAGTGTCACTTTAGAATAACAAGCTAGGCACCAAATATTTAAAAAGAAAGAGAGAGACTAGAGCAAAGGGATCCCAAAATGGATAATAGGCATCAGAAGAGGAAAAAAGACTAAAATTTCCCATGTGTTCTTTCTCTAATTAGCGCATTTAACCTAAAGAAAAGAGCTGATTGGCTTCTGAAAAATGTGTTTATTGTTGACTGAGCACTGCAGAGAATGAATGCTTCAAATCTTATGTACATGGTTCTATTCAACAAAGAATCAAGCCTAATTTCTGAAAATTCAGAAGAGCCAATTGTATGATTCCTCCCTAGAAATCATCAGATACATTGGGAAAACAAAAATAAATAAATAAATAAAACAAAGAAGAATATAGGCTAACATAATTTAAAATGCTGTCTGTACTTTGTGGTCCATAGCAATGATATCAAACATGAAGATGTTATTTGCCTGTGCCTGAACTTTAGCAATTTAGGATGGTGAAAGTTACGGTGAAGGCAAAAATTTTGTTGGTATGTTTTAATATCTAATGAATTGTAATTTGTACCACATATTTCACAATTAAGACAATACTTTTATAATAGCCCCATAGCATTAAGAAACCATCTGTTTGTCTATTAAAATGCTTATTCCTGTAAATTATGTCAAAAAGAACCTAGTTTCCTTCCTAAGTTGCTAAAAGATAGAAAACTTTAAGTCTGGAATTTTCATTTCTAGAAACATGGCAAGTAAAGGGTGGGGTTAATACATGTCTTGGTACAATCATCAGTGGACGGGGCAGGTTGCAGAATAACGTAAAACACCAACAGATTTAATCCACCTTAGTGATGTGATTTGGGATCCTCATACAGATCTGGCAATCATAAGCAATTTCTCTTTGAAAGCCACTGTCTAGTCATGGTGATGTTCTCTTAAATCCAGTCCACCTGGAAATGGTCTTTTATTCTCCTCAAATCTATGAGACAAAATGTACCAGTTTTTTAAAAAGCACCATGTAGTGATTATGATATGACACTCTCTTTCACCTCTACACATCCTAGTAGATATTTACGAAAGAGAGAATCAAGGCAATCATTAACTTTTGATCAGTTCAATTAGAGCTCTACCAAAAGATGCTATTTTCATCTCTCTCTGTTTATAACACAATGCAGGTTCAGAAAAAAAAATCATGTAAAGACTCACTATGTTACCAAGAGCCTAGACATAAGTAGATTGGACATATTATGCCTGATGACTCTCCATTGAATCTCTCTATGTGAAATATCCCCCATGGGTTTGAATATCCAGTAGTTGATTTATTTAAATACAGTGAGGTTGTCATTGACATTATAAAGAAACATCACACTTTCTTCTGAAAGTCAGATAGTTAAAAAGACATTCTGCAAAACAAAATGTGCATGACAATATTCTGAAAAACCTACACCCAGGAGAGTGGCAAGTTACAAGACTTAACATCCTTGCTGTGGAAGAAAGGGCTCTCAGCACAGTTAACTACAGCTAGTTACATACCCACCCTGGAATTATCATACTGCCCTGCAGTATGATCATAATAAAATGTGAGGACTTGAACAGCTGTGATGTGACCTCTCAGATGAATAGAATATCTGCTTCCATTTAAGAAATCTAGAGGAGAACAAAGCAAAAGTGTCCTAAAATTAAACTGAAAATAATCTTAATATCAAGCATGTTATCTTGAACATAAAAGACAAGTTGTAACTCCTGATTTTCTTTACTGAAAAGCAATAAGAATAAGTTTACATTACTGGAGTTGATATTGAACTAAAAACAAAAAAAGCCAGAGCGGGGGGGGGGGGGTGGGATATTTCCAAGATAGATATATTTTGTGGATTTTTAATACAAGATGTTGTTGAAGGCTCCATATATTTTAGTTTTCAAAATCATAATGAGCAAAACTAATGTGAATCTTAGAAGTAAGAAACGTGGAAGCCAGAGCACCTGTGGGTTTGGGGAAATTCCGTTATTTATTTTAAGAGTTTAACATGTGCAGCACATTACTTCTTCATACACAGAGAAAGCAAAACAAAGTTAAGATAAGTGCCCCGCATGGTGTTTATTCACACAGTAAACAGTGAGACCTGAATATTCTAGAGACGTAATTCACCAGACATCCTGGCCCCAAATGTTCTGAAAACACGTAACTGTAGTCCAGTGTGGGCACCTTTAAAATTAGCGACTACATTTCTCCAGGCAATTTAAACAGCTCTGGAGGTGTTGTAAATGTAGATTCATATGTTAACCCAAATAGAGTATTTCTATTGTTTACTTTAGAGGAAATAATTAAGTAAAACAAATAAGAATATTTGACATATGGGAAGAATGTAGTCTATTTATGTATTTACTGGTATGGAGTAGTTAGATCATATTTACGTTCTCTTGTAAATATTTTGGAAATTTTATATTGCTTTCCATAACCCTTACCATACCACCTTCCACTTTACATTTCCAAAAACAGTGTGCAAGAGTTTCCATTTTCCACATCTTCATCAGTGTTTGTTCCGTTTACTTTTAAATAGCCATCTTAATAGTTGTGGGATGATATCTTTCGATGGTGTCAGTTTGTACTTCCCTGATCATTAGCATTGAAAACCTTTTCATCAACCTATTAGATTTTTTTATTTGTTCTAATTAATTACATGACAAAAGAATGCATTTTGACACATCATATATAAATGGAGTATAACTTTTCTTTGTTTCTACATGTTGTGGGATCACACTGGTCTTGTAGTCATATAGGCAATAGGGTATTAATGTTCAATTTGTTCTACTCTCCTTCCCTATTCTCATACCTCTCCCCTTTCTTCACTCCCCTCTGCCTAATCCAATCTGTTCTAATCTATTCTTCCCTAGCCCTCTCCCTTATTGTGAATTAGCATCTGTATATTAGAGAAAACATTTGGCTTTGGTTATTTGGGATTGGTGTACTTTGCTTAGCATGATATTCTCCAGTCCCATCCACTAATGGCAAATGCCATGATTTCATTCTTCTTTAAGGCTAAGTAATATTCCATTGTGTATATTTACCCCATTTTCTTCATGCATTCTTCTGTTGAAGGGCATCTAGGTTAGTTCCATAGTTTAGCTCTTGTGATTTGAGCTGCTATAAATATTGATGTGGCTGTGTCACTGTAGTATGCTGTTTTTAAGTCCTTTGGGTATACAAACAACAATAAACATTGCAAAGATGTAGGGGAAAAGGTACACTCACACATTGCTGGTGGGACTGCAAATTGGTGCAACCACTATGGAAATCATTATGGAGAATCCGCAGAAAACTTGGAAAGGAACTAACATTTGACCCAGTTATCCCACTCCTCCGTTTATACCCAGAGGAGAAAATCAGCATACTATAGTGATGTAGCCACATCAATGTTTATAGCAGCTTAACTCTCAATAGTTAAACCATGGAACCAACCTAGGTTCCCTTCAAAATATGAATAGATTTTTGTACATCTTCTTTGAAGAAATACCAATATAAGTCATTGCCAATTTTTAACAGGTGTATTTGCTTTTGTTTGATAGAAATTAGTTATTAACATGCAAACACATATACTTGGGTCTTTTTTGGTGGTGGTGGTTGTTTTTGTTATTGAGTTATGGTAGTTACTTAGGTATATTTTGGATATTAACCTTATTATTACATTATGGTTTGCAGATATTTTCTTCCATTACTTAGACTGTGTTTTCATTCTGATTATTTTCTTCACTGAACAGAAGCTTCTCTGTATGATATAATCCTACTTGTCTACTTTTGTTATTGTTGCTTCTGCTTTTGTGGCTATATTCAAGAAATCATTGCCAAGGGCAATTCCATGAACCTATCCACATTTTTTCCTTATAGGAGTTTTGTAGATTTTGGTCTTTAATTCACTTTGAATGAATTTCTGTGTAGGGTATATGGTAAGGACCCAAGTATACGTGTTTGCATGTGAATAACTAATTTTTATCACCACTAATTAAGAGGCTATCTTTTCCCTATTTGGTATTCTTGGCAACCTGTTGAAAATCAGTTGTCCATGTATGTATACACGGGTTGATTTCTGAGTCCTCTATTTTCTTCTGTTTGTCTATACATATGTATTTGTGCCACTATCACATTATATGAACTATTGTGGTTTTGTGCTCTATTTTGAAATTATGAAGGATAGTCCCTCAATCTTTGTTCTTTTTCAAAATAGCTTTGGCTATTCAGGGTCTTTTGTGGTTCTATAGAATTGAAATTAGACTCTTGAAGAGAATTTCCACTCCCATGTTTATTGCAGCATTAACAACAATTGTTAATATACAGTAATAACATAAGTGTTCATTGACAATGAGTGAATTTAAGAAACTGGTATATATTTCTTTCTTTAAAGCTAAAGAATATTCTTCAGTATAATGTGTTGCTGTCACATGTGAGAACATGAATGAATCTGAAGGACATTGTGCCAACTGAAGCCAGTCTAAGAAAGACAAACATATCATGCTCTAACACATTTGAGATGCCAACAATAGTGAATCCATAGAAACAGAAAGGAAAGTTAGGGATACCAGGGACTGTGGGCAGTAAGCAATCTATATCTGCTGTCCAATGGGCATAAAACCTTAGTTATATGTTCTAGAGATCTGCTGTACAATGCTGAACCTACATTAAGTATACCACATTGGGCTGTTTATTTTTAAGTATAGCTCTTGTGTCAAAAATTATTAAACTAACATGAAAAAAATATTATGTCTTATTAAAAAAGAGTTAATTATTCAATTCTAAGGGTCTTATAAGAAGCCAAAGCAATATAAAATAAAGAATAATATTGTTTAAAAGCGAGATATTATTATTTTTATTGTTTTATATTCCTCTAGAAATTCAGAGATGTATATTAACCCCAAAATAATTAGTCTATAAATCTGCCATATTCTATGAAACAGTTGTGCTTCCTTATTCCCATTTTGTGGATGAATAAAGTAAGGCACAATTTCTTCAAAGTTACTCATATAGAAAGCGTCAGGTATGGGATTTGAACACAATTAAACAAATTATCTCATCTATGACTTGTGCACTATACCACATAAATTCATTAATTCAACTAGATATAAATTATTTCTAACACTAAGAGCACTTTCATATGCATCAGCATTACTTAGGTCAAAAGTTACCAGAAATATCATTATTAAATAAAAAATATAAATAAAAAATAGATTTATTCAAATATGTAAGACCTAGATATAAATACAATATAAAATTTTACTAAATTTCTAAAAAAAGATAATACAAAATCAATTTTAAAAAGCCACATATTTACATTATAGCCCCTCTCTTGCTTTAGTTACTGCTTGACTCCAAATCCTACTTGGCAAATAGTATTTTAAATATTATTTTTGTCTTAGTTACATGATTTTTAAAAATAAATATCTTCCTTAGAATGGATTCCTATATAGCAATAATTTTCAATACTATTTGGGACTTTGAGCAATTAAAAGATGAAATATTTGTTATTAGAAAAACATCTTACTGAAGCACATAAATGCTTAAATAAGTGGAAATAATGCTATTTCTGGATGAAAAGCTCAGTATTTAAAAATGACAAAACTATTCATAAATTCAATGCAACAAATTGCAAAATTAAGAATTATTTAAACATATAATTATTTTTTCCAGATTCATAGAGAAATGATCAAAAAGATTAAAATCAAAAGCAAAAAATATGACAAAGAAACCTGAGGAGTAAAGTTGAACTCATAGGTATGGGTCCATATGAATCTCAAATAATCTACAAAGTGAAATTCTGTTTCAGAAACACTTTTGGACACAATTCAGAGACAGACTCCTGAATAAATAAAAAGTCTATTATATATTAGAAAACATAATATTTTATGCCAGCTAAGAAATAATATACTGTTGACTAAACTATTGATTTAATTGCAAATATTTGGAGTAAAATGTAGCTCATTCAATGTGCCAAAAATTTAGCACTTATTATTGATCTACATAGGAAACAAAATGATAGACCCAAAAAACACATGAGTATTTCTTATAATTTCTTATTGAATAACTTATAGAACTAATTTATTTTACAGTTTCTATATTTTTCTTTTTCATGTTAGATAAAATAAATGTTTGAAGAAGGGTAGCAACACTAGTCATTCTTCAGACTTTTGGACACCCAATGCAAAACAATTCTTTTCTATTTTATCAGATGAAGACAAAGTAAAAACGTAGGAGGATTAAGAAATCTGTTGGCTTTCTACCGCTGTGTAAAAAAAAAATAAATAAAGATGTTTCATAGTATTTAGCCATTTATATGATTGTCTCTCTGAAAGAATTCCAAAGCTGAAATTAATAAGTGTTGAATTATCTGTCAGAGAGAGAAGATCATATTGATTATAACACATAACTGAAAACTATCAGACTGAAGGTTTTAAAACCAAAAATAAAATAATTATATAGTAGTTCACCAATGACTATTCAAAACTTGTTTTGCATTTCAATCAATTACATCCTTGAATAAATTCTTTCATTGTTCCTTGACAACAATTTTTTAACTTAAAAGGTAATTTTATTATTGGAAAAAAATGTGAAGACTGAATTACTTGAATAGGTCTGTAATTGCTTAGTCTGGTCAGAATCTCAACTTTTCTGAAGTATATTTCTTTAACCGAACACTGTGATCGGTAACTCCAACCCCACCCCCCTTTATTATTAAAAGAGAAGTATAACTGTTCCATAGTTACATTTTTATCTTAAATAAAATTTAAAGTATACCAGGAAATTTCAAAAATACATTGAATGAATATTTAGTATTTCACATTTCTCTATCTTCTGTTTTGTTCCTGAAAGAAGCTATTGTTTTACATTTCTTATCATTTTGATACTAGAAAGGACTAGAGGGAAATCTCAATGACTAGGATGTATCTTCAAACTTATGTACTAGTAGTCCTCCAGAATTGTTACCCAAACCGTTATCTATTTTAATGCAATGATAACTCTGACTAGAATCATGGAATCACCAAATTCTATTGACAGTAAGATGTCTCAGAGATTTTTCTGTTGTCAGATGGGGAAATGTCACTATCTAAACCCCACACAACCATACTATTGGATCCTGGTCTAGTGCAAGTATCCTGAATTTCTAGCTAGTGCCTGCAGTAAATAGAGTGAGTAGAATTAAGTAGAAACCTCGAGAAAGGTTTGGATTATACAACTAAATTATATTACAGTAGAGTCTGAAAACCAAAATTTAATTATATCAAATGCATATAGTTTTAAATGCCTTAATTTCCCATATTTTGTAAATTAAAAAGTGTCTTAGTATATTTAGATTGCTATAATAAAATAAAATATAGCTCATAATTAATGAAAATTTGTTTCTCAGAGTTCTGGAAGCTAGAAATCTGAGATCAGAGTACCAGCAAGCTCAGGTTCTGGTGAGGGTTCTCTTTGTATTTATGATTGCTAGCTTTTCACTGCAACCTTGTCTGGTAGAAGGGACAAGTTAGCTCTATGGTTCCTTTTATAATGACACTAATTGTAGTTATGAGGGGTCCACTATCATGACTTAATTATTCTTTATTCCCATCCTCCTATGACTTTGGGGATCAGAATTTGAACATGAATGGGGGTTGGGCACAAAACTTCCATCTACAGCAATAGGCAAAATGGCTGATGATAATTATCACCTCATCTTTGCTTAATATGGAAAGGATGATACTTAAAACTCATCATCATTCCTTCTCCAGATGCATTATGGTGTCCATTTTATGAAATGGAAATTAAGAACTTTTCTAAGATAGTGCAGCTGATGGAACACAGGCAGCATGGTTGCTCCATATATATCATGTTCTTAGTGTGCTATGCTGTTGGTCTTCCAAAAATGACAGCAAAATAATTTAGGGAATGTCCACACAAATTTGACCTATATATTCCTTTTCCGTAATTTATCATATAAAATATATAAGATTAGCTAGTATTTATATTTGTTTCTTTTGTTATGTAGTCCATTATGTGAAATCAGATATTTTTTAAGATACTTAAGTGAGTATAGTTAAATGCATCTTAAATATAAGTGCTTCCCAGGGAATTATTTTGGTTGTACTTCTCACATGTTCCCTTCAAAATTAGACAATGTGTATTTCTTGAGATAAGGAAAGCTTTGTAATTCTCCACCTCAGTGTTTTTCTCCAGCCTTAGAATAGAGTAGTTAAGCCAAATTAGTCATTTTTCCAAGTGTGACTTTTTTTTACTAGCAATTGAAAGATATATAGAATTAATGAAAAGAGAGAAATTAAGAGATTTCCCAAACTTTCCTCTATTGTATTGTATTCCTAATGGATTTATATTTTCCTTCTTTAATTTTCCCTGTATTTCCTACTTTCTTTAGCACATATGAATATATATATATATATATATATATATATATATATATATATATATATATATATATATGAATTTCCACTGTCTAAATAGTTTGAGATATTTGCTCAGGGGTAAATAATGTGCATATCTTGTCTATTTTCCTGAAATTTTGTCAAACTACAAAAATGATTTATGCAAGGCTGCTGTATCTGAATCTATTTAAAGGAAAATTAATATGACTAATCAAATATAATAAATGGCTTCACACTTTGTAGAGTATAATTATTTCAAATTAGAGGAATTATAAGTTAGGCATATTACTACTCAGTTGAAATAGAATATTCTTTTCTTTTTCAATCAGGCAAATAATACACCATAATTAAGTAATGTTATAATGTAAATCTTTAAATTTTCAAACACAAGGAAATATAATGCAAAATTTGCCTGAAAGTCAAGTGGGAATTCACATTCCCAGAGAATTTCAAATAATGCCCATTGTATTAATGGTAAGAAATAAGGCCTATCTCTTTCCCTCTAAGAATTAGATTGAATGAGAACAGTTGGATACCACAGTTTTGCCACAGATGGGACATCTTTTCATTTGGATTCCTTGGCTCTTTCCTATGGGAAATCATGGGGTATGATCAATGTTCAGTTATTCTGTTAAATCATATCAAGAAAACTGTTGTTTTACTGCTAATATTGATCATCACTACATGAGATTTAATGGGCCCCATGTTGAATAAAAGATAGACTATCATAAAATAAAAGGTAATAAGGGGTTACTACCATGACAAATAAAAATACATGCTGCAAATCAGAACATCTGATATGTTGGATCTACATGTCTGTTTCTTCTGATGAGACTGTAGCTCTTACAAGTAGGGAACATGCTTTTGTAAATTATATGTTCAATAAACACTTGATAAATTAATGAATGCAATTCATTAATTTATCAAGTTTTTTTTAATATATATAGAGAGACCTCATAGTGAATGACAGGAAGGCAAGCCCTGTAGCCTGTCACACAACGTAGCTGCCATTCACTCTCAAGTTGCTTACTAAACTGAACAAGTGACTGAACCTCAATAAGTCACCACTATTTACCTAAAACATGAACATAATACCTATTATACAGAATTTAAAACATGACTAAAATAAGTAACACTGGCAAACAGAATTTTTGAATTCGTGAATTTTAAAAATCTTTTTTGATCTTTCTTTTTATGCTGCTTTAAAGATTCCCTTTCATAATACCCACTTACCAATAATGTTCTAGGTGTTCTTAAGTGAACACAATATAAACCAGACACAGAGTGTTCATCTTCAGCTATGCCTTCTAAGCATCACTCAGACACTAGATTCTTCTAAAATTAGACACCCCTTACCAAGTCCATTTATTCAATATTTCTTTCACACGTATATGCAGAGTAGGTACTATGTTTTGAAGTAAATAAACTCTTTAATCAATGTAATAACATATAATTTCATATTGCTTCTAACCCATTAAGTAATACAGATGGGATCATGTATGGTTATGAAAGTTCCCTGATAAAATCTCCTTCTTGGTAGTCTAAAATGGAAAATTTCACTGCACTACACTCATGTCTACATTCACATTCAACTGAAAAATCAAGAATAGCTCCTGATTTATTTTAGTAGTTTTTGGTTCCATCATTGTAAAAATGTCAAAAATGTGAATGTAAACAACTACTGCAGTCCCTGAAAATATAGCCATGAATGTGGGTACCTCAGGAGTCTGTTTTTTATTGGAAAGGGACTTTGGAATTTTCAGCTGTAACTAAACATAAAGTTATTTTAATTATCAGTTTCAACTAATTTCTAAACCAAAAATATGCACATTTTGATCTGGGACAGTGGCACATGCGTATTATACCAGGTTGAAGCAGGAGAATTGCAAGTTCAAAGCCAGTCTCAGCAAATTAGCAAGGCCCTAAGCAAATTATTTAGACCTTTCCTCATCCTAAAAACATGGAAAAAAGATTGGGGGAGGGGTTTATGGGGACATAGTCAGTGGTAAAGCGTCCCTGGGTTTAATTCTCAGTGGAAAAAAAAAAATGCACATTTTAGAGGTAAGTCGAGTAATTTAGAGAAACAACTTACTCTAAGGTAATTATGAGGCATGAACATGTATCAAAAATGTCGTTCCAGTAGAATGACTTGGACATAATATCCCTATTTTCACATGTAAATACACGACCAGTGTAACTCTATATCATGTACAACCACAAAAAATGGGAAGTTATACTCCATGTATTATAATATATAAAGAAACATTCTATTGTTATGTATAACTAAAAAGAACAAATAAATTTTTAAACATCATTTACATCAAGAAAACAATCATTATATGTCTCAAACCACTTTTGCATCTAATGAATAGATGGCTTATTTTGCGAGATGAGAATGTCTTTATTTTTTTATATATCAAGGAAATTAATGAACAATTGGACTTTTTTTTAAAATCTATCATATATCTGTCTATCTATATATCTATTCCGAAGAACATCTAAGGTTAACAACAATGACCTGTCCAATCAGAAGGTGCTATAATGACTAATACCCTGCATTCATCCAACAAATAGACCATACAGAAAGTTAATAGAAAGAAGCAATAGGAAAAATAGCTTGTTTTATCCCTTGAATCATCTTCTGCAGATGAGAAAGATCTTTGCCCCTGATTTAGAATGAAAGCAACTCAGGGCTTTCCATAACAAGCTCAGCCAATCTCAAGAGAGCATATCATGTTTTCAAGATATTCTGTTTCTTTTCCAAATGTTCTACACATTAATTCCCCTGTACCCACATTACTTTGCAATCAACATCTGCCTTTTCTATTCAATACCCTTGTCTTCTACACTCAACTCACTTGGTTACTATATCGTTAGCAATTTAAGTAGCAACTATTGTGAATCCATATAGTCACAAGAAGAGCAAAAAAATAGACATTAACTCAATGAATAGAATCAAGTGAAATGGAAAATACCAATAACAGTATGTTAAGAAATATGCAGACTTGTCACAATCCACAGAGCAGAGATTATTATTTGTACAGTTAAAAGGATCTAGTTACTTTAGTTGTTTTATGGCTGAAATTAGTTCTTATGTAGCACAATCAAGAAAGAGGTAAATGACTTACTTTAACTGAAATTTGATTAAATTTCTTATTTCAATCAAAGGGCACCCAGCACATTATTGAATGAAGAAAATATAATGTTTTAAATATGAAGTATACTTTATTATTTATGTCTTATTGTTAGAAAAAATGCAAAATTCTTACAATGGTGGAAGATATTTTTTAGTTTAAGACATACTTTTAATATAGACTAGTATATTCTAATGAAAATAATTTCATAGTTTAAATTAATGCAAGAAAGTTTTAGACAAGAATCTGCCATTTTTCAAAGGTATTAATGGTTTAGATATGAGATGTCTCCCCAAAAGCTTTTGTGTTGATACAGCAATGCTCAGAATTGATTGAAATGATTAGATTATGAGAGCTATAACCTGATCAGTGAATTATGCTGTTTGATGGATTAATAAGTTGAATGGATACCTGAATGGTAACTATAGGTAAATGAGGCATATCTGGAGGAAGTGGGGCACTGGGGTATGACCTTAGGGATTATATTTTGCACCTGAGATCCCTCCTTTTCCTTCTCTCTCTCCGTTTCTCTGCTTTTTGGCTGTCATGAACTCAGAAGCTTTCCTGTGATATGCCCTTCTACAATGGTATGCTCTTTTACCATGAAGTTCTGCCTCACCTCACTTTCAGAGCAATGGAATTGGTCAATAATGGACTGAACCACCAAAACCAAGAGTCAAAATAAATTTATCCTTCACTGAGGTGTTCTTATCAGTTATTTTTGTACAGCAAGGTAAAGCTGACTACACAAGAGTAGAGAATATTTATTTTTATTTTTTTTGTACCAGGCCATTCATTTTTTTAATTAGTTTTTATTTTGAGACAAAGTCTCCCTAAGTGCTTAAGCCTTATGGTCTTGCTAAATTGATGAGGTTGGCTTTGAACTTGTGATACTCCTGTCTTAGTCTAATGGGCCACTGGGATTACAGGAGAGTAGAAAATAATTTTTAAAATACCTTAAAGCCAAATCATGCCAAAAGAAAAATAAAAATTCTTGTTCTAAATAGGGAAAGTAGCTGACTTGGAAACGTTTTCCCATGTCATGAGAAAGGCAGATAATACTTTCTTTGAAAAATTTATTTCTCCTTTTTTTGTGTGTGACAGTTTTTTAGATAACCATATTCAAATTTTCAGGATTACATTGACCATATCTAAGACATTGAGTTATGTGACTTATTCATTGCACATTTCCATACCATAAAATGCATAAAATAATTCAATACTTAAAAAGTAAATTATAAGATTAAATAAAATAATATGTCTGTAGACAGGGTCTGGCACATATCATAGTCCATAACAAACAGCCTGGTATTATGAAGGAAACAATGTTTGTTTTTTTTTTTAATTTCTCCTTGGGAAGAGGTGTGCTAAAGAAATGAATTTTTCTGCATAAATATAGTAATTTTTTCCAATAATTTGGGCAGCTTTTCATCTAAAAACTAGTTTATTAAGTAGTATTAATTAGCATAAATTAGGAGAGACAGAACATGGAGAACAAAATACAATTCAGTAAGCCATCATGACAAATGGCCAACAAAAAATCTTAACTCAGTGATAAATTCATGGATATATCACTGGAAAGACATTTTCATTGCCAAATAATTATACATTTTTTCTCCCCTTGGATTACAAAATTTGTTAATTTTCTGCTTAAAAAAATCAGACTATTAATATGAAATGCATGCTTTCAGGATTAGCTCAAAAAGTTGCTACTCATTATTGAAATTAATCAATGGCTAAAAGACTATGAAGATTTCTTTTACCAGAAAATGTTAGCTGTAAAAAGATAAACTGCTAAGAAGTTTATGAAGACAATTAGTATTTGCAGCATTGTGAAACTTCATTTTAGTGAAGGATTTTGACATCAAAGTGACTTCATTACCTTAAAATATCAGGACTTCTAGTCAATTTTTAAAACCCATTGGCCTTCTATTTATTTCATGTATGTGTATATACATGTATATATGTATATATGTATATATATACACACAAAAACTTTTCAACTAATATAACTATATACTAATTATATAAATATTGAAAACAATACCTAGGTTGTCTGTTTTCTAATCTATATTAACGAGAAGATACTAACAGATATAAAACTTATTGCTTGTCTTAGAAAATATGCATGTTTTGGACTATTCACCAACAATTACAATTATGTTTTTTAATGATAAATATGTCATTCAAATTCAAAAATATTATGTACTCAGTAAAATTCCAACTATGCAATGTAGGATTCACACTATAAGTTTGAAATAGAATAAATTATCTAAACTACATAATAATTAGCTGTGTCATTGAGTTATGAGGAAGAGGCTAGGTGCCTATGTAGAGAGACCTAATGTATATCTATATTTTTCAATATCAAAAATGCTGAAAGAAGAGAAGAAAATGAAGAGCAACATTTTGGAGCAAGACTTGGGTAAGAGGAAATTATTTATGGGAGTAGAATGAGTAGAAGAGACACAATTTTATTGGGTCACATATTGTGAACTTAAAAAGCCAGGAAGACATTGTCTTCTGGAAAAACATAAGGCAACTACAACATATTGCCTGATGTCTGCCCTCTCCTGATCTATGTTCTGTGTTCATGATAATATTTCATTTTGTTTATCTTTTGATACATTTGTGTTTTTCCAGTACTTTTTCAGAATGCATATATTAAACCCCATTAATAAATGTAATTAACCACTTATCTGCCTTCAAACATACCCTTCTGATCCACCCTGCGCCAAAGTACATAAACTGTTTTAAATGAGATTGGGATTTGGGGGATTATATTTCTGAATACCAAAGAAAACATTTGAGGTCGAATCTTAGAATCTAATGCCTCCAATTTCTTTTTCAGAAAAAAACCACATCGAAAATCACATTACAGTTTAGATTTTTTTTCTTCACCCTTAAAAGTGATTTTCAAACAGCCACTTGGAGTTGAGTTTATTTCTAAAAATTTGCATTTTAATATTCATTTTTAGTGAAATATGGAATTTTCTATGGATCTCACTTAGAAATAATACCCTAGTGTAAGTATTCTATGCATTAGTCCTCTGATAATACACTAGCTTGAATTTTTTACTTAAAAGCTTCTGATAAGTGCTTTTCACATACTTTTTCTACTAAAATAAAATGTATGCCCCTGGAATGCTAGGTTCAATTCTTAATTCTTTTTTTTATCCATAGAGTATAATCCAAAATAAGCACTACATGAAAGCAGCAATTGATAAATGTTTCCAAGACTTCTATTCCCTTAGAGAATAGAAAAATATTCAGCCCCTGTAAGTTTTTAAAAAATAATTTCCTGAATACAGGTTGGTACAATGTAATGAACTTATACATATTAAATATTCAGTCAAATAATTGAAGCCACAGATATACAAGGTTGTGTTTACGTGATCTACACTTGTGGAATTAGCAGATAATATGGAGAAATAGACATGGAAAAGGGAAAAATTGTGTAGATTGGAATTGTGAAGGTCGGAAGAAAGTTTTTAATAATTATCCCATGTATGACATTTTATGATAAAAAATATAGGTGTTTACTGTTGTGAGAAGATGGCTTCAAATGTTCTCTCTCCAGCCTTAGAGACAAAATTAGTGTAACTTTAGTGATTTGTTAATGCACATTTGTATATATCACAAGGACATCCAGCATGTTTACATAAAAGGCAGTCTAAACATACTGCAAATTAGATTTTTTAAATCACTAGTATCTAACATTTGCCAAGACAAAAATAAGACTCAATTGAGATAACTTTTTCTGTATTTATTTTATTTATTTAAAACATAATCTCTCTACCCATGCTCATATTGTTCAAATCCAATGCATTTTATGTTTACTTGACTGAAGTTAAAATATCACATTTTATTGGAATGAAAAATGAGTGACAAGTGCTAAATGTCTTCGAGGGAAAATTGTTTAACCAAAACATATTTTGAAATTTCCTATTGAATCAATCATTATTTCTAATACTGAAATTTTCATAGAAATGAAAGATGGATGAGATGGTGATAAAGGCAAATAGTTTTTATGATATTATGGGGTTTTGCCTTGTTTTGTACTATGTTTGACAAACAGTGACATCTGTCTAAAATCTGTCAATATGATGGATGGGAGGCATAAATCACATTATCATATGTCAACACTCCTCTCAGAACAATATTTTAACATATACTCAGTATTACATCCTGAGAATGACCCTTGGGTATAAAGGGGAAACATATGACATTCAATTGGATCTTATTTACACAGTTTTTTAAAACCTCTTTTGACTTAGGAAACAAAATGTTAAAAGTAAAAAATTCAGTAATATAAAATGAATGCATACGTTTTGAGATCTGTTAACATGGTACTGAAATGAAATTGTTAAGCATACATGGTAAAGTGCCATGTCCACAATAGCACTTCTAGAGATATCACAATCCAAAGGCAATAAAGTATTTAATGCATAAATTTACATTTTGACAAAAATTTATTTGGATGCATTTGTTAAAAATCCATGAAATTGTAATATATTTTATACCTGTTTTAGAGTTGATGGTATCTACAATTTTATAAACCATTGCGAAACATCACAAACCACTTGACTGCTATGAAGCATCACTCTAGATAATCATGTAGCTTTTTCTCTTTAACTGTAATACAGATTCTTAACCAATATTTCTGATTGCAATACACATGTCCTGATTGTATTTGGTTAAAAAGTTTTTGCATTTGTCATCAAGGTGATCTCTTCTGCAGGAGTAAGGGAATCAAGATATTTAATTGTTTAGACAATGTTTTCAAGGTTTTAATATTTATGATTGAACTTAAATAAGTCACCCAGATTTTTGATTGTTATAACTGAGCATCTCTTCCTCAATCCTCAAATGCATGTTCATTTGAAAGTGTTTGTTCTGTCACTCTGTACCAGGATAAGACAGCACTCTTATGGCCACGACCCTAAAGACTCAATCCTATAGGATGCTTGTTAGAGAAAGAAACATTCTCCCACAGAACCAAGTCTGCCCCAGGTCCTAATGAAATCTTCTCTCACAAGCTTCAATCTTTGTACAACTGTTTTTCAAATTCAGCGAATGACCTCCTAGCTGATAGTGTAGTGTTTAAAAAAACTCAAGATGTATCAATGTGTCAACTTTTCATTGGAAATTGTTGTTAATCACATGCATATAAACGCGGTAAAGTTCAGACCTCCAAAAAGTGAAACAAGAAAGTTATTTAAACTCTATGTACTACAGATTTCTCACTTTCAAAGTGAGTGGATAAATGGACCTCATTTCACAAAGTCTTTATGGGAATTAGATGAGAAATTTTACATAAAGCATTGACAGTAAATAAGGCCAGTGCCTTGAGCTGTTTGGGAATTCAAGAAACCTTTATGAATAAAGGAGCTGAGTGTGTTATCTATACTACTTTAGTTATTACACACTTTTATATTTATTACTAAGTCACTTTATGTCCATTATATGAATATAAATTTATTCATATTTTAGTTCATGGAAAGAGAACTCAATTTCTCTATATTGAAAAAATCAATTGAATTTCTCTCCTCTCCCAAACAAACAGCTATATTATCTAGTGGTGTTTCTTTCTGTTGTTTCTACTCTCCTCTAGTTATCCTGAAACAGATTGGATATGGCACACTCCTGTAATTGTGGTTGGGGCTGAAGGAAATTAGCGTCAACTCTCATGACACAAAATGAAGTGATATTATATAAGTTTTAACTAAAACCTGATGAATGGAACAACTACAAACATTAAGCACTGAAGCATTATTAATTGTGATTTTTTTGTCTTTTTCCTTTGCTTGTTTACTACTAAATCATCTAATTTAAATTATATTTGCTAAAAAAGTAAAGCAAAAGTCCACTTCGTTTAGTATTCTGTAGTTTTAATGGATTCCTGTCTAATCATTCATGCAGAAGAGAGGAGTTGGTAGTCACTGAATGTGATCACAAGCAATTTACACATCACCTCAGTTCTAGCTCACAGGACTTGTCTGTTTATCTAACCTTGATACATATTCAAGTTTCATACTGTGACTGGTTATCCACAGTAGTCTACTAGAAGAAAATATTAATTTGATTAAATTGTGCAATCTGATAACTAACCTGCAAATAAAATATAGTTTGCATCCAAGTGGGTAATTTAAACTGTCTGCCTTCTTTCTTTCCCGAACTATATGTGTATTCTTCATCATGATATTCATGTCTGAAATCACAGCACACAAAATGTTGTAAAAATTATATAAAGATTAATTACTCCATGTGCAACCTGATTTGAGGATAACTTTAGCAGTCTTCCTAGCTATGTTTAAGAATGCCAAGTGACTTGAATAAACTACCAGGTCCATATAGAATTCCCAGGACAAGATGCATTTTAGGTCAGGTAGAACAAGCCTCTGTGATGGATTGGCTATTACTCTGAGATGAATGCAGCCATGGTTCAAGTGAATCTAGATGTTCCTTAATATCCTTATTGAGATTCCCACTAAGGCTACAACCACTTACTGAACCATAAAGGTGGCAATAACCTTGATTTTTTTTTAAAAAAGGAATATATTGGGAGATATAGAATAGGACAGTCTGCAAAACTTTGTTTAAATAACTATATAAGAACCAATGAACAGATAGATTGAATTATGAAAATATTAAAAACAACATATTCTTTCTGAAGGGTCCTTTTGAACTTTGATAATAAATGAAGAAATAAATGAACAGGACAATGCAATAGAGTAAAAACTATGATGCAAATCAAGTAGCCATTTTGTACTACATGGAAAGTAATTCAAAAAAGAAAAGTAAAATATTTTTAAATAAAGGAAATGTAAACATCATTATTTATGTCCTTACTCTAATTCTTCATTGACCTTACCTCCTCCCAATCAGAGGAACAGGCACTAAGGGAAAATTACAAATGGAATTACAACATTATTTATGCAGAAGTGAAATCTGGGTAAAGATAAAACAAAATAAATGTTTTTAAAATAACCCATTTGTCAAGAGTGATAAGAGAGGAAGCTATGCTGTTAACTCCTTGATGTGGTAGAAAGATTATCCTGTCTCCATCTCCTCCCTGGGCATTATTTCTGGGTGACCAATTGTCATAAATAACTGTCTGTCTCAACAACCACTGACCAAGCAGTGTAGGTAACCCACTTAGTATTATGAAAGCCATCACCTGAGTCAAAAGCTTAACATAGACATTGACACATGTCAAATATATTTCAGTACCTCTTAATTTTATTGCAAAGTACTATGAGGATATGCTTCTCAACTAACTGGACAGTTTCAAATAATGTCCCTAGGTTAAATTAATGCAGATTTAGAGGTCCCTTCCATTACTTTTTTTTTTGGTGGCACAAAGAAAAAATCTATTAACAGGATGCCTTTATTGTCAGTCTTTTAATGTCTTAAAAACTGTTCCTGATGTTTATGTGGTATTCATTTTATCCCATAGCATGTCAGTGGTAGCACCCCTAGCAGAAAACCTGACAGTAACACAGGAGTCACCTCTCCCAGTGGGCTGCAGTAGTACCCTGAGAACATTTTCATTGTCCTAAAATTCAAGAACAAAAATTGCAGGAGAATATATTATTTCTTTATGCATTCAAGATTGAGGGAAGGATAGAAAGATTTTGAAAGAAAAATATATCAGTTCTTTCCTTTAAACTGGGTGGAGTGAGGGTTGCTTGCATAAAAGCTGATGAGGCTAGGAACATAATTTATCAAAATCAGGTATATGTGGACAGCTCATTGCTGACTTACATGGCATATCTGGATTTAGAATAAAGATAAGCCCTATTAGAAAGAAAGGCATTTAAAGAGATGACAGTTCTTGAAATTATGCTCAAGAGGAAAACAGGTTGTCAGGTGAAGCACAAGTAAAATATTCCCTTCAGCATAACGGTTGGTTATAAGGAATCACAAATAAAACACATTAAAAGAGAGCCATCCCTGTGATCCATATCACTAGAAGCCATTTTATCACCTCCTGAATGGCAGGGTCATTGTTACTCTTATCAATTGTTCCTTGCAGAGCTTACATGAACAATTTATTAGAACAGGGAAATCAGAAGCCCTAAGTTGTGGAGGAAAGAATAACAACACTGTCATCCTCAGGGCACTGATGACAACTAACTGCAATGCAGGAATAGACAAGAAACAAAACACTCCTGGGATGTAGCGGGCATGCGTGCTCCACTCTGATTAAGCCAGGGAACGACCTGAGCACTGGAAAGTCCACACCACCTCAAAGTCTCAGGCTATAGGCTGTGGCTTAGGACAGTAGGGAACATCCCCTTCCTCCTACTGCCAGCCAGTCTAGCAAACATTCACTACCAATAGGAAAGACAGACTTCCTTAGAGGCAAAGCACAGAGAAGAACCTAAAACAGAAGGAAGGAAGGAAGGAAGGAAGGAAGGAAGGAAGGAAGGAAGGAAGGAAGGAAGGGAGTCTTTGAAAAGTTATTCCTTACCTTAAATACAGAAAAGAATCTGAAGATTATCATGAATTTTAACATAACCATTCCAACAACAAATTTCAAATGTAGCCCAATTCTTAAGCAGATTAATTCCCCTATTCACTTCTTCATACTACAAACATAGCAGAAGGCAGATTCACTTGTATTTATTAAACTATTTACCTTAATTGCATCTGCCAAGTCCCCTCATTTTGCCATAGAAAGAAATGGAGAAAATCTCATCATATTCATAGGTGTCACACTCAAAGGGAAAGTCTGAAAGAGAGGACTATAAAAAAGGGTGAGTCATTGGGGTACCTCTCTTAATTCTGTCTATTGCAATATTCAGAATATTCAGGTCAAAACTTACACAGGGAGACACACCAATTGGCTTCTATTCCCATTTATGGAAACATTGAGATCAACAGCATTTAGGGCTCATCCTGTACATACCAAATGATTGTGACTAAGCAAAATATTGAACCAAAGCAAGGATATTTGATGCTTCTATAAATCCTGAGAATAGCTACAAATGAAATTTGGATAAGGTACTGTAATCATATATCATTTTTGCTAAGGTGAAACACAATCATGAGGGATTCCCATCATTCACAAACAGAATAATTATTTGGTCTTGCAAAATGGGAGGTTCATCATCCCTTTCATTTATATTCATACCTTTGATTGTACTTGAAGTAATTTTATTTTCTATATGGAATTTGAAACACTGTTAATGAATATGGCACTTGCAAGGTATTACTGTTTGTCTATGTAACTGCAAATACTTAGCTCTTTCTAACCGCAAATAGTGATCCAGAAACAAGATTTCACAATAATGTTCATTCAAACTTTCTTAATAAAGGGGAAGTGTGCATCAGCTCAAGAAGGATAGCAGATCTAGAGTTAGACTTTAAGAGGCTGGACAATCTATATCCTAAGATATATGAATATAGACAGATATAAATTAGATGAATTTTTAAATGTTAAATATTATAAACAAATAATGTATTAATCTATCTTCAATAATAAAATCTCATCTTCCTTTTGGAAGGATAACAGAGGTTTCACGTAAAAAAATGGCATTAGTCAGGAATTTGAAGATAGGTGCACTTTCTATAATTGTAAATAATATATCATTTAAAGGGAACAAATTGGATAATCTAATAAACAGGAAGCAAGAAACATAATTAAAAACAACAATTTGCTTCAGTATAGCAATACAAATTTTTTCTATGATTTCTTTGAAGACAATTTAATCACTGTTTTCTTAAGAATAAATTTAATGGGAGAGATGATTGGCAAAAGTTTTAGGATTAGTAAGGTACTAAATGTGTATTTTGAGAAATCATTAAAATTGGGCTTATTGCTTTTGCAGTGAATAGAGAGAGGGATACTTGGGATACAGGAGAGTACAAAAGTATTATCAAGTGTAATAAAGGATTTTCTCAGAGGCAACAAGAGCTTAAATATTGTAAGGGAGAAGGTATTGTCATCACCTTGTTTGAGAGTCTCCACTTTCTCTCTGTTCAGTATCTGGTCCTCTATACTAAGACTGAAATAAAAATGGTAGAGTTTTACTCAAAACAAATGATTCCTCTGCCCTAAAATCAATACCCTCTGAAAGACAATTAAAATCACGAACTAAGAAACTATGAACCATGTGAGCATTAAAGGTGACAGACTGGGGAGAACTATACCCTAGGGAATTATAACTTCCCAGTTAAAGTGCTTGGAGCTAGAGTGTTTTTACACAATAATCATATGTAAGGGTAAGTCTAATTTCAAATGTTTCAAATACCATAGACACTAAAACTACTGTAATTGAGGCATACAAGGACTTGCCAAGAATTGATAAAATTATTAACAACCTAGTTGAAGTCCTGTTTTTTGCATACAGTGAGGAATAGCGATCCAGTTTCAATCTTCTACATGTGACTATCCAGTTTTTCCAGCACTGCTTGTTGAAAAGTCTGTGCAATCTACCTTTGTTGAGAATCTGATGGCTATCCGTGCATGGGTTTAATTCTGTGTTCTGTATTCTGTCACATAGTTCTGTGTCTGTTTTTATATCAATACTATGAAGGCTTTGTAACTAAAGCTCTGCAGTACAGTTTAAAATCAGGTACTATGATGCCTCTAGTGTTGCTCTTTTTAATCCAGATTCCTTTTGTTATTAGGGGGTCTTTTGTGTTTTCTTATGAATTTTAGAAAATTTTCTAGTTATGTGAAGAAAATCACTGCTATTTTGGTAGGTATTGAATAGCATCTGTAGGTTGCTTTTTTTTTCTTTCCCTTTCTTTCTTTCTTTCTTTTTTTTTTTTTTTTTTTTTTTTTGGTGGTGGGGTGCCTGGGATGGAACTCAGGAGCACTTGTAGATTGCTTTTGATAACACAGCCATTTAAGCAATGTTAATATCCTCAAACCATAATTTGATAGGTTTTGCCATCTGCTAGGATCTTCAATTTTTCAGTGTTTAATGATTTTTATTATAGTAGTATTTCAGAGGTTGCATTTATTCCTAGATTTTTTGCTGTTTTTTATTTTTATTTATTTTTTATTTTTTGAGGCTATTGTGAATGACATTGTTTCCTGGTTTCTTTCTCAGCAAGTTCATTTATGGTGTATAGAAAAGGTACTGATTTGGAACTACTACAGGAAAATACAGGAGAAACACTGAAACATGTTGGCACAGACAATGATTTCTTGAATAGAACTCCAAGAGTTCAGAAATTAAAAGCAAAAGTTGACAAACTGAATTACATCAAATTAAAAATATCCTGCTAACAAAGGAAACAATCAAAAATGTAAAGAAAATAAACAAAAAGAAAGAAAATCATTGCTAGCCATGCACCTGGTAGAAGATTGATAACCGTAATTCATAAAGAATTAAAAAAAATCAGCAACAGAACAACAAGTAATCTAATCAACAAATGGGAAAGTAATCTGATCAATCACTTCTCAAGCACAGTACAAATGTCAATAAATATATGAAAAATATTCAATTTCTTTAGCCATCAGAGAAATGCAAAGCAAAACTTCTTTGAGAGTCTATCTCACTCCAGTCAGAATGATATTATTTTTATTTCTTCTAATTAGTTATACATGACAGTAAAATGTATTTTGACATATTATACATATATAAAATATAATTTCCCATTCTTCTGGTTCTACATGATGATGAATTACACTGGTCATATATCCATTTTTGCACATAGGAAAGTAATGTCAAATTAATTCCAGTCTTTAGATTTCTGCTCCACCTCCCTTTCCTTCATTTCCCTTTGTCTAATGCAAGGTATTTCTATTCTTGCCTACTCCTCCCCTTATAGTGAGTTAGCATTCATTCTCATATCAGAAAGAACATTTGGACTTTGGTTTTGTTGGGATTGGCTTACTTCACTTAGCATGATAGTCTCCACTTCTACCCATTTAATAGAAAATGCCATGATTTCATTCTTCTTTATGGCTGAGTAGTATTCCACTGTGTATGTATGTCACATTTTCTTTATTCAATTATCTGTTGAAGGGCAATGCATCATTATGGCGACTATGACAACATTTTAAAGGAGACTAACTCACTGTGTTCTGAGAGTAGGGCCCTGCCAACAGGTATTTGGACTCAGGGGAGGGTGTGGGTGCCCTACTGTAGGGCTGAGCCTCCTTGGGATAATGGCTATTACCAAAAACAAAACAAAACAAAACAAAAAACAACCAAACAACACACGCAAAACAAACAGCAAGTAACAAATGTTTTTTCTCACTTGGAGAAGAAGAACCTCTTACATCCTGTTGGTGGGAATTCAAATTAGTACAGTCACCATGGAAACCACTATGGACATGCCTCAAAAAACTAAAAACGGATCTACCATTCAATACAGCTGTATCACTCCTGAGTCTACATCTAAAGGAAATGAAATAAACATACAAAAGGGATATCTTTATACCTATGTTTACAGTATCATACACAAGAGCCAACATATGGAATCAGCATAGATGCTCACCAACAGATGAACAAATAAAAAATGTCTACATAGGTATGGAGTTTTATTCAGCCATGAAGAAGAGTTAAATCCTGTAATTTGCAGAAAAAAAATGATAGAACTAGAATTTATCAGACTATTCAAAATTAACCAGACATAGAAAAGATGACTATAACATGTTTTCTTTCATATGTGGAAACTAATAAATGAATGAATAATATGACTTCAAAATAGATAACAAACAATTAGAGAAGGGGAAGAGGACTGGGGATAGATGAATGAAAAAAAAAGGCAAGAAAGGGTAGGAGGGAAGGTGGATATAATCAAAGTGTGGTATATTTATGTATATAGGAAAATATCACAGCGAAACCCATTAATTTATATGATTAATACGTTCGAATACTTATAATAAAAATAACAGAAGTAAATGATTAAACAATATCAATATAGTTTTAAAAATTGCATAAAAGTGGTTGGTGTATTCTTCAAAGAAAAGGCATTGAAATATTGAAAGGGCTAATGATGATTTTGGATGAACAGTCAGCACTGAATTTGTCAACTCCTGGCCCTCATTGTAAGAAATGGTGTGTAAAACATATCATATTTAATCATATGTGTAGTACACGAACTATTAAATCAGCAAAATAGAAAATAAATGGTGAAACAACTAGGAAAGCATGCTCCAAGACTTCTCTAAGTATAGAATGACTATATGGGAAGGTCATGACTGGGTTGTGACAAATATTTTGAGGAAAAGTTTAAGTGAAAAGGTACAAGATAATATAAAAACTTCAGGAAAGAGTTAAAAAAAAGACATTGTTGAGAAGTAATTTTGGAGTAAAAAGGGTAATTAGGGTGAAAGTCATGAAAGCTCATTTTTGGAATAATCAGACTGTTCTGATTAGTAACAGATTGGATATTGTGCCTTATTTAATTACCTGTTAAATACTTGCCTCTTTGAACAGTATCTCTCTAAAAAGTTCATGTTTTTGCCACTAAATATCTCTTCACCCTAGTGTGTCCAACCACCTCTTTGAAGAGGTTCAAATAATTCTATAATGAAATGAAATGAAAGAACAGATAATTAACCACTCTGCAATGAACATAAAATGAGGTGTAAGCTTCCATAATTTGCAATCATGGCTATATTCTGTAACTGGTGTTTCTCCTGGGAATTTACCAGTTTAAGAATTGAAAAAAATATAGTACATAAAGAAAGAAAGACTGATGGAAAAGGAATAGATAATGGTAAACCAAGAACTTTTCTCTTATTTTCCAATTTATCTAAAATATAAATTTGTTAAAATAAATAGTATAGCTAATATTTCTTATTTGTAGCATTGTTTAAGTTTAAGGATATCATAATGATCAGGAGGTAGAAGTTTTTAATACTCAGTTATAAGAAATCTGTATTACATGTATAACTCACTTTTAAAGCCTTGGTAACTACATCTTTAAAGACTGCAGAGTGCATACAAAATATAGAATGATACATGCTTAAAGAAAAATTACACTTCAAAATTGTAAACAAAAATTTCATCTTCTCCTTTAAAATATAAATATAATAGAAAAGTTCCTGTCTTCAAAGATCACATGAATCCAAATTTTAATGTGTATTTCTCCTCTGAAGCATAATTTCTGTATTTACATTTTATATGATTAAATATTACTACACAAAAAATGGTTGAACCACTAGTATGAATATATTTTGTTATATGATTGTTATGACGATTTTTCCATTGAATTTATAGAGGTTTATTTTTCTACTTTTCATAAAGTTTTATTAATATTCAGCTATGTCAACAGAGTGAGAATAAATCATGTAAAGCAGCTCTTTGAAAGGAGTTTTTCATCAAATTGCAAAGTATGTATTAAAGAACACATTTTCCAACATACTACCTATAATTGTCATCTATTTGCAGCATTAGTTAATCAAAGCTATATTTTTAAATAAATTGTACATAAAATAATTATACAAAAGTAAACATTGAAGAGTGTCATCATTGTTTTAATTATCATAAATATGTTGTGATCATATGAATTTCTGAAATATTGTGTACAGGTAAAATGTTATAGAACAAACACTTCAGGGAGCACATAGAATATAATTATTTCTTTGAAATTACATAAAATAATTTTATCATTTTAGAGACATAAATAAATTATATTAGAGTATGCAGCACTGGTACATAGTACCACAAAACAAAATAATAGAATTGCTAGACTAAAACAAAAAATTTTCCCATTGATTCCCTAGAATATTCAGTACATTCTATAAGTTGACTGAATCTAAGAGGAAACTGAATTACATTTATGAAAAAAAATTAACATTCAGAAGCACAGTATATATAGGCACAATATGCCCACATATCATGATTAAACCATAGAAGTCCTATTACAAAATGGAAATCCATTGATTATATAGGTTATATTGCAGAATAAAATCTATTGAAACAGTACAACAATCAATCCTGTATTAATCTTTGAAATAAAAAAGAGTCTTGACTTCTGCAGAGATTTGTGTCTCCAGAATCATAAACAATTAATTATTCTTCACGTCTTCAATGACATTAATAGTGTTTATAACTTCATGAAAAGTCTGTTTTTGTTCTTCATGAAGAATAAGAGCTATGACTACCACATAGAGTTGAATTACTTCTTTTCTATCAACATAGATGTACAATCACTGATAAACCCATTATAATTTTTTTCAAAAAGTGAATACTAGACACATTCATTTCTTTCTGTTAAGAAAGATTAACCTTTTACCTGTAAGATTGAAAGCTACCAAAAGGTATCAGAATTTGTACTGTTTACTTTAAAGGCTACTTTTCAGAAATAAAAAAATATACTGTAAGCAGAAATTATAAGTCATATAGTTTTCCACACATAATTTTGTTTGTAGACTATAGAATAGAGAATTGCTTCTTTAACCAGTGTATAGAGTTAAAACTTAAGAGAAAGAATGAAGTAAATAATAATTTTGTTCATTATTGGATATGGATTTTGGAAAAGACAGGACTTTCAAATCAGATTCATAAAAATCATTAAAAACTATATAAATGTAATTATAACAACTATTACAATTTCAAATTTTTGGCTCAAATAATATACAGTGGAAATTTTCCCTGAATAGAGGCACAAGGAATGGAGCTCATTTGTTGGTGAGACAAAGTGCTATGTTTGAAACATTGGTTTGAAATCAGTGGTTTGGGCCATCCAGGTGGAGATGATATGCAAACAGATCTTGGTCTGAAGCTTTGATGAGATCTGGGGCTCCTTATGCATGTATTCGTCAGGCTTTGTTGTTGTAGTTAAAGTTGTATGTACTTGGATTAGGAAAGAAGACTGTGAACAATAACATTTAAGGAAGCTTGACAGGAAAGAAGAGTCTGAAAGAAGAAGAAGAAAGAAGAAGAAGAAGAAGAAGAAGAAGAAGAAGAAGAAGAAGAAGAAGAAGAAGAAGAAGAAAGAAGGAGAAGGAGGAGGAGGAGGAGGAGGAGGAGGAGGAGGAGGAGGAGGAGGAGGAGAAGGAGAAGGAGAAGGAGAAGGAGAAGGAGAAGGAGAAGGAGAAGGAGAAGGAGAAGAAGAAGAAGAAGAAGAAGAAGAAGAAGAAGAAGAAGAAGAAGAAGAAGAAGAAGAAGAAGAAGAAGAAGAAGAGTGGCCAGATAGAGCAATATGATAAAGGCATGATTAGAACATCAGGACCTGCTTCCTTAATCTGCTAACCATTCCCATATACTTCTTATCTCACTTTACAGTAAATTCCTAAAAATACTCATGATCTTGACACCAAATCATGACCAATAGTACATGATGTTGATACAAAATAATAATTTGGTTATAAATATAAATAAAATTCATAAAAAACAGGATTGTCACACCAAATTATTCAGCCTCATTAGACCATGAGCAACCTGGATTTTTGACAATTTATGGAAAAGGAGTTTCTTAAAAGGATGTATGTGACTTCCTGCTGAAAATATACATAGGAAAGACAGTGGAATGAATCTGGCATAACTTTCCTATGTACATATATGAATATACCACAATAAAACCCCACATCATGTACAGCTATAGGAATGGGACCTTAATTAGAATAAGATATATGCCATGTTTGTATAAATGTGTCAAAATACACTGTAAAACTAAAAAACTAAAAATAACAAATTAAAAAAGTTAGAAAATATACGCAGTAAATCAAAACTTAAAATGTTTTCTGACCTCTTATTATTCTCCTCTTATGCACTATGCAAATTATAGGTAGTATAATTTTTGTGTTGGTACAAATGTGAAATCCTATTTAAAACACTATGAGTGCCCCCTCAGGGGAGAAATATACAAATACACTAATACATCTTAGACATTCCCTGGCGATGTTGCTCCTATAAATTCCTCAGTGGTCAAAGCTTGGCATTGCTGTGTCCCATACTCCTAAGTAAGGCAGAAAAGACCATTTCCTCAAAATATTATATATCTTTTTCTTTTGGAATTTAACCATACAATTTCTACTTTTTGCATTGACATACAAATTATTTTATTTCCTCTATTACATTAGTCACTGTGTGTGTGTGTGTGTGTGTGTGTGTGTGTGTGTGTGTGTGTGTGTTACTGACCCTTTGTGTTAGTTAGGTTTTTAATCACCATTATCAAAATACCTAACAAAAACAACTTATGTGAAAAAAAGTTTACTTTAGCTCATGTTCCAGAAATTAAGTTCATAGTGATCCAACTCCTTTGCCCTGGGCCCAAGGGTGAAGCAGAACATCAGGACAGTGCCTACCTCATGGTATCCAGGAAGCACAGAGGGAAGGACAGACTGCAAAAGACATGAACCCTTCCAATGCACAGCTCAAGGACCCACTCCCACAGCCATATCCCACTTTCTACAGCCACCACATGGTTGGTCCATTCAAACTAGGATGAACTGATTGGGTTTCAACTCTCATAATCTGTTCATATCACCTCTAAAAATCCCTGCATTAACACAGGAGCTTTTGGAAGCCACATGATATCCAAATAATAACATCCTTTTTATTTTTTTAATTAATTTTGAGACAGGGTCTGAGTGGCTCAGGCTGACTTTGAACTTGAGATCCTCTTGTGTCTCAGCCTCCTGGGTCATGCAAATTATAGGCCTAGGCCACCATGTCTGAATTCATGTTCTATTTCTTAATAAAGCAGAGTATTACTTCAGTGACAATGTACTTAGATCTTTCTATTTTATTATAAGACTTTCCAAAAATAACATCACAATGAACTATCACTGGAAACAGTGTTCCTGCTGATTCTAATTTGCAGGGCTACCTTTGGTGGTCTTTCCTTTTCTTTCTGAGCATTCTCTTCCCTTAATTCTAGCTGAGGCTACCACTTTTCCTGGGGATATATTCTATTAGGTTGGCCTTGCTCTTTGAGGCAGGATTTGTCTCGATGGCCCAAGGTGTTCCACCATAATAACCACCCCTTCCAACACTTCACCTCCTCTAAGCCACTTGCTCTCAGGAGGTGGTATCCTGGAAAATTAACTGCTAAAATATGTCATCATAGGATATCAATTTTAACACCATTAAAATACTCTAAATTTCTCAATAATACTTAATTCATAAATTGAAATTTTGGCTTAAAATTTTAAAACTAACAAAAAAAAGCATATGATTCATATAGAACAAATTCAGAAAGTTTTTAAAATTTGTGAAATGTGGTTTGATCAGGAACTAAATGAATTTGGCATGAGTCCAAATTCTGATAGCTACTGTAACTATTCTCTTCTAATAGATGTGATTTTTGAATCTATAATAGGTCAGTATTAAGGTTAATAACTTCTATATATTATTCAGGAATATTATTTAACTTTAATACCCTAAGTCTAACAATAAATCTGAGAAAAGAAATATTTCTGATCATGGAGTTCTCATGACAGTCCACAATTCAAATTATTTAATCAACCGCACACTGTGGTGACCCAAAGTTCGTAGATGAATTGTTCATTACTCCATGTTGAAGATGACATCTGTTGAAATACCAAAGCCACATAAAAGGGAAATACCTATTAAATCTACCACTTTAGTTATTTGACTCATTACATTAGTTATGTATGGCAGAAGTCTCATGTTCCTGGAACAAAACTCCTTCTCTTTGGATTAAAAAAGAAAATGCACAGAGTTACTTTGCTACATAAAAATTGCCCCTGAGAATAGAAAGTAGCATAAAATGATATACTGCAGTAATCAGGAGGAGAGAATATATTTCATGCTTTTCCCTCACTGTATTAACTCTAGTCAGCTTTTTCACAATCACATTTAGTCAACAGTCATTGAATGCTAACCATTTCTGCGGCCAATGCTGTGAAAGGTGCTTAAGCCAGGAGGCACCTGTTCATAGCAGTGAGTAATGGATAGCAATGAGAGCTTGCCTGGGGGTAGCGTGGAAGTAAAGGAGTATGTATTTTTATACCAAAAAAAATTCTTCAAAAAATGATTAATTCTCAAGCTCCTAAGAAATTTTATTTGATGCTAAGCTCTATAAATCATGGATTCCTCCCAAGAAAAGTTTTCACCATTCAGTTAAATCACAGTTGAGAGATTTGCTTGGAATTTATCATTTGCATCACAGCTAAAAAAGTAAATAGATTTAAATCCTTTGAATCTGCGTGGAACTGCATATGCAAGAGTTCTTTTCTCGGCAGATTGTTTGCATTGTGTGTGCAGAAATGATTTGCTATCATTGTGCTCACAGTCAGATAGCTACAAACACTGGTCCCTTACCAGAGACTGCAGTAAATACACACCACATGGGTACTTACATAAAAAGTAATCACCAGAATTAAGCTGGCATCAATAGATGTTTTTAATTGTAGATGTTAATTGTGCACAAACAATATTGATCTAGCGTATCATTAACATTTTTCATAAGACGTATTCTCAGTTATATGAATTAGAAATTCCTGGGAATGTATTTTTCCCCATGTAATATTTAATTTTTCTGTTTCATATAATTTACATTCTCATGACTATAGTGGTCTCTTAACCAAATGGCACATGTTAACATAATCACTGATGTCTCCCTTATACCAGAGCTCATCCACTCTCATCAAACACATGCAAGTACTCTTACAAAAAAAAAAAAATACATATTTTTTCAAAAAGCATAAAGTGATCTGCAGTTAGTCAACAAGAATGTCTTTAAAATTAAGAAACTAAGAATCTATTTATACTTAATTACTACTTGTTGTTGCCAAGATATAAATGAATTATCAGTATTGTTGGAAGCTGATTTTGTGGTTTATGCATGTATTTATTTTAGGATTGTTATCTTTGAGATTATAGAATTTATGTTTAGTTAAATAACGTTTCAGTGCATGCTAACAACTGTCTAAACAAATTAATCTATCAGCATGTAAATCAGAAAGTATAATGTTTAACTATTATAGCACTGAAAATACTGAAATATATTTTTAAAACTTTAGTGATGAAAAGATAAAAACCACAAATGAAGATTGATACATTTAAGTGTATGAAAAATGAGAAACTAAATTCTGAAAATAAAATAGTATTATAAAGCATGAATGACAAGATATACTTAAAGTTTATTAATATTTCATTGGTAATCTACCGCAAATTGAAAGTGCAAAGCTGGAGCTGTGTATTTGGCTTAGTAGTAGAATGTATGCTTAGCATGTGTAAGGCCCTGGGTGGGATACTCAGCCTACAAAAAAATTAAAATGAAAATGCAAAACTGCTGTCACTATTGATTGTTCTACAAGAACTCTAACCCATTATACATATCATAGATTGAGCTTAAAGTTTCACTCATCTTTATGCTCAAATTGTTTTCTTTACTCATTTATTTAATTCATTTAGGAATTATATAGAACCACATTGCAAATTGTCTTAGTTTTGTGGTTCACAGTATTAAGACATATAATTTTGGAACAGAGGCGGGCCTCCTTGCTCTCAACCTGTCATGCAAGGACTTCTAGAGGCTTACACTGTCCGGCAACTTGCGTATTTTGTTGTGTTTTGAAATCGGCACTCAGAACACTCAAGGCATAGGTTTAGGGTATAGGATTCCATTAAGAAGGAAATTAGGTTTATGAAATGATAATTTTGAGAATAATTCAAATTACCATGTAGAAAATTTGTTTAAATATTATGATATTTCTGACAAAAACCTAAGTTCAAGGTATATGTTATCTGTTTGTTTCTGCAAAGATAAATTCACCAAACAATGATTTAACTCATCCATAACATTATAAATGCTCCTGTACACAGAATTATAAAAATATCGCTAATGACAGTGGGTTGATTATGTGAAAATTAATGATCAAATTATATTTACAGATTCAAGTCACATTTTCAGGAGTGAATACTTGTCATGGTAACTTTTGTAAAAATTAACGTGCTTAAAAATCAATTGGTAATTCCAGAAGTCATGGAATAGGTGGATTAAGTCAACTTTCACTGAGTACTAGAAAAGTTATAATTAAATAAAAAGAATACATTTGTTCAAAGGCACAAAAACATTTCTATGATCTATAAGAGTAATGGAGAGAGGTGTATACAACACGTGGGGCTGCTTGACCCCACAGACATCTTCCAATGTCAATGGCATGATATGAGGGCTGAGAAAATGAAACCAGTAGGAGAAGTACTGATGAAGTAAAGGGTCCACAAAGGGGGAGGAAACCTGGAAATTACTCAGGTTTTAGACAAAATTTGTACTCAGGAACTGAATCCTACTTTCCAATGATATAAATCCTAGACTATTTTATGGTAATCTAGGATGGAGATTTGTACCACTAGCCACAGTGTCAGTGGCTCCTTTTTGGAGGTAAACCCATCATAAGTCACAAAAGGTATTGGAAGTTTTCAAATAAAATAGTAAACACACACAGGAATCATGGTAGCAAAGGAAAGTGACTAAAAGACAGGAACAAAGCTTATTTTTGCAGGAAGAATTCTCAGGGACTCCAGAATAATGTAGTATCAATCAGAATCTATGGGATCATGCTTATAAAATTAAAATGAAACACTAGAAAATGTAAATAGGAAACAATGAGATTCAGAAGCTAAGAAAATAAACATGTAATGATGGAAATCAATATTACAAAAAGGAATTTAATAATCTAGTTTATAAACCAAAGGAAAAAATTCACTTTTAAGCATAAAGAGAAAAAAAAATGGTGGACACAACAAATATCATACACAAATAATACAGGAATATAGAACCGAGCCAATATTTATATGCAATTGCAGTTTCAGAAATGGGAAAGAGAGAAAGCAAGACTCTTCAATATGTTAAGAACTGACAGTTTTCCAAAGGTGGTGACAAATATCAGTCTTTGACTTTAGTAAACTCTACAACCTCAATTATACAAAGAACATCAATATAAAACTACTGATAAGTAGTACTAAAGACAAGTACAAAAGAAAAAAAAAACTTCCTATTAAATAAATAAAAAGATATTATCCTCCAATTAAAATTTAAAAAATTAAAGAAATTTAACTCCTGTGGCAATAACATAATATACGTCACTCCACTCTCTGTGCTGTTGGTGTCACATTTTACTCTGTATTCCTTAAAATTCTCACACACAATTCATAATTTTGCTTTAAACTGATTGTCATTTAAAGTAATAAAAAGCTTATATATTTATGTTTCTTTCCATTTCTAGGGTTTTTACTCCTTTTTGAAAATCTAGGTTAAGCCCAAATATGATTTCAACTTAAAAATTACTTTTAATATTTCTTGTAATGCAGTTCTGAGAGTACATTGTTTTTGTAGTGTGAGCCATAATAAGTTGCCAAGAACAGAACAGATTTAACATCACTCATGCATTTTCTCACACTTATGAAGTTCATAAGGCCATTTGGGTTAGGAGGGTGTTCCAGATGGCTAAAATTTAAAATGTTGATAACACCAAGTGTGGGTGAGAATGTAGAGCAACTGCAACTCTAAATGTAAGAAACTGTGTCATGGTTTCTAAAAAACTTGAACACATGCCTACTCTCTGACCTAGGATTTCCTCTTCCATTTATACTCAAAGGAAATGAGTATGTGCTTATAAAAGGGTATCCTTGTGCTCACTTTGGCAGCAAATATACTAAAATTGGAACGATACAGAGAAGATGACCGGCAAATTGGTGAACGTTCCATATTAAAAAAAAGGGGGTATCTTTATGTTTGATTACATTGGTGTATTTCCTTTGCAATAGTTCCTCATTTGTGCTCTTTTAAAATTGTTTTTTTGCATGTTTTATGCTTCAATAAATTTTTATTTACATGACATAATGTAACATTTGGAAGACATTTACATAATTTTGGAATTTTTCTGTGATGTTACTTGTTAATTCTTCAATTCATGGAAATGAATTGAAATCATGAAAATTCAATTCATTGATTAAAGAGAAACTTCCCAAAGGTCCTTTCTATACTCTCCTCTATGTCATCTGAATTCACAAGTTAAGAATATGCATGTTTTAAAATTTCAATATTTTAAAGATTTTCTTTTAAATTTAAGCACAAAGCTTTAAGATATAACAACTTAATGATTAATTATTTTATTGTACCAATTGTTGCTTTTTTAAAAAGTTTAGTTGTAGATGAACACAAATTCTTTCTCCTTTCTTTCTTCTTTCTTCCTTTCTTCTTCCTTCCTTCCTTCTTTCCTTCCTTCCTTCTTTTCTTCCTTCCTTCCTTCCTTCCTTCCTTTCTTTCTTTTAATGTGGTGCTGGGGATCGATTGAATCCAGTGCCTCATACTAGCTAGGCCAGCGCTCTACCACTGAGCCACAAGCTTAGCCCATAAATGTTGCTATTTTAAAAAGGAAATATGTAACTTTAGCTGACAAATTCCAAGCATATTTCATAGAGCTGCAACTCAATAAAAGTATAGTTGAACAAAACCAATATATTTTTTTTAAGTTAATATAAGGCAATGAAGTATTTATTCCAAATATAAATCAAAGTCAAATAAAAAATTCACAGCCAAATCTCATACCAAATACTCTCCACACAGCCAAGTTATATTCTTGACCTTTGACCTGCTCTGCATTTTCAGGTTTCTTGCCTCTTCACATAACAAAGTGTAGAGTGGTGAATATGAAAGATTCTATAGAACTATTTTATCTCAACAGATTGACCATTGTCCATTTGATTTCCAGTAAACTGGCTTGATAATTCAAGTCTGTCTGGTAAAGATCAGATGACAAATGAAGGTATAAATCAAATATTAACACAGAGCAGGAGCATAGTAGGTACTACAGGGAACGTTTCCCAACTCCTTGAACAAAATCCAAGAGAAAAAAATGGCATCGTATGCTTACATATATCTAGCTGCAGCAATCCTTCACCTATCTGGAGAAAAAGGAGGTTATCATACAAGGCAGAAGCTTGAGGCCATCTGTCTAGAGTTCAAGGCTCAACATGATGGAGGAAGAGGGCATATTTCTTAGAAGACAGGACATAAAAGAGAAGGACCATGTGATTCAAGGAAAGTTTAGAGGAATGAGAGGAACAAGGAAGGAAGACGAGTGAAAAATCCTGCACAGATACTTCATGCTCCTAACACAATAAAATGATTAGATCATTTAATAAAATAACCACTAAATCATATTTTTCCTGATGATCACATTATAAGAATAATAAATAAACTTCAATTAACAGGAGAATACACTTCTTCCAATATTTGACGATTTTTTAACAAAGGTAAGCTTCATTTTCTATAATTCAAAGACCATTCAAATATAAAAATTTTAACATTTTCTCCCCAAACTGATAGATATCTAAAACAGCTTCAGTATCAGAACTTTAATGGTCACAATTATGTATTAATGAAGAAAAATTAACCTATCTAAATTAACGTATCTTTATTATTAAGTGGCTAGAACACAGTTTAGTTTACAGGTTTGAAAATGTGCTGTCTTAGGACAGAGATAAAAGTAATTACACTTGTGTGTTAATGAGCAAATTAATTTTATGTTGTCAATATTGTTTTAAACCTCACAGTTAATTATTTTATAGGTACAAGAGTTTCCTAAAGAGTATGATGATGTGCTATATTTTATTTGATAAGAAATTTTGGATTTTCTCAGATCTCAAGTGAAGCTTTTAAGGAAATACATTTCGGTTTACTTATGCAGCATTGTAATTTTAATTGGAGTGTGTCTACACAATGAGAAAATCATTAACGTGCAATTCTCTAGAATTCTTTGATGGAAGAATCAAACATTTGGCTATGTATTGGTGAATTTTTTTCTAAATAGCCTAAGAGTAGTTTACAATGCTCAAACAAAATGAGGAACAAATATAAAAATTTATTTAAAATTTAAAATAAAAAACAGATTTTGGGTGAGAAACTATGTACTCTAGAAAACAGGGATTTATTATCTGTAGTCATAAAAGAATTTTTCAATGAATCATAGATAGATAGATAGATATAGATATAGATATATATTTTGGTATCCAGTGAAAATATATTTTTGCTTTTTTAATCATTAGTTTTTAATATGTCTTGTTCATAATGAATACTGTTTAGAATATGAATATTTATTAATGTTAATTACTTGAGCATTTTTAGATATGAATACAAATATTTTCACATGTGACAATATGACCATAATCACTCCAGGTTTACAGATTTGCAAAATTAGTTTAATTAAAATGTGTAAATATACCTTTGCTTTTACTGAATTTCATATCAAATAGAGTTACAAATAATATTATTTATTTATTTGTTCAAATTAGGTATATATGACAGCAAAATGAATTTTGATTTATTGTACACAAATGGAGCACAACTTTGCATTTCTCTGCTTGTAAATGATATAGATTTGTACCATATGTGCGGTCATACATGTACCTAAGGAAATGATGTCCATCTCATTTCACCATCTTTCCTGCCCCCATTATTCCTTGCCTCCCCTCTCTTGCCCTTGCCCCATCAAAGTTCCTTCATTCTCCCCCCACCCCCAATATGGATCAGCATCCACTTAGAAAAAAACATTCAGCCTTTGTTTTTTTGGTATTGGCTTAGTTTACTTAGCATGATATTCTCCAACTCTATCCATTTAGCTGTAAATGCCATGATTTTGTTCTCTTTTAATGCTGAGGAATATGCCATTGTGTGTGTGTGTGTATGTGTGTATATATATATATATATATATATATCACAGTTTCTTTATCCATTCATCTATTGAAGGGCATCTAGGTTGGTTTCACAGTTTAGCTATTATGAATTGTGCTTCTATAAGCATTGATGTGGCTGTGTCGCTTTATTGTGCTGTTTTTAAGTCCTTTCAGTACAAATGGAGGAGTGGGATAGCTGGATCAAATGGTGGTTCCATTCTATGTTTTCTAAGGAAACTCCATACTGTTTTCCAGAGTGGTTGCACCAATTTTCAGTGCTACCAGCAATATATGAGTGTACCTTTTCCCCCACATCCTCACCAACATTTATTATTGCTTATAAAAAATTCTTAGTAGTTGACATTCTGGCTGGAGTGAGATGAAATGTTTGAGTAGATTCATTTGCATTTCTCTTTTGAATGCAGTGGAAAAAAGACCTTTGCAAACAATGAGAAGCTAAGACAATTTTTAATCATCAGACCTGTACTAGACCTATACAAAAATGTGAAAGAAAGGCCAGAATAAAGAAAAATGATATTTTTAAAAAATGGATATATACAAAGGAATAGAGCATAATAAATGATAAAAACAAAAGTAAATGTATAAAAATTTCTCACTTTTCAATGTTAAGTGGTAGTTGCAGTTTTATATTAAAAAATAATGTATTACAAGGGACATAACTGATATAGAACTATAATATCATGAGGGAGGAAATAGCATGAGGAAGGAAACATAGAAATATACTGATGTAAAATTCTTAAATTAGAAATAAATTGGTATAGTGTTATTTGAAGGAAAACTGTTACAAGTTAAGAATACATATTCTAAAAAATAAAATAATTGCTAAAAAGAGAAAGCTATAAATAAAGCACTATAGATAGTAAGCCTTTAGTGGAGATAAAGTAAAATATTCAAGATTCCTTGTTGATCAAAAACTACTCAATCCAAAATATTTAATCTAAGGCAAGAAATAAGAAACAGCAACAGAAGAGATATGGCAAAGAGCAAAAACACAAGCAGATAGGAATAACAGAGTTCAAGTCATATAGCCATATGGTTGTGTAGTTAATTGCATTAAAGACTAATATGACTTGAAAATTCTCACTAAATAGTACATACGCATTGACATATTGGATAGAAAATGAAGAACTAATAATATGCTATATTATAAAAGACAAACATTGCCAAAAATTCAGATGGACATTTCATAACAAAAAGAAGTTCAAATCAACAGGAAACTCCATCAGTTCTAAATTGTGTATTCCTAATAACTTAGCTTCTCAACATATGGGGGAACAAAAGAAGTGAAAGGAGAAATAAACCAACCTATAATTACTGTTGGAAATGTCTATATCTTGCACCCCTAAAAAATTTGTACAAAAAATAACATAAAAAAGACTTAAAATTTTTAACACACAACATGATTGATATTTATAGAACTCTCCTCTGAACAACTAACAAAAAGAGAATAAACATTCTTCTCAAAGGCACATAGAAAATTTATCAAGTCAGACAATAAGCTGGCTATAAAAATAAAAATAAACAAATTGCAATAAATTTAAAAAATCCATTAATCTCTGACCAAAGTTAAAAAAAATGCTGAGAGAAAAAAGTTGACTCAACAAATGCTTAGTAACTAAAAAATACAGTTATAAAATAATCATTGGGAAATATATCGCCATTTACTATAAACAGTAGTAGACTAAAGTGAATAGATAAAAAATTAAAGTGGTAATTAAATGCACCAACAAAAGTAACATGTAGCCAACACTGATTTTAAATCACATTTATTAAATCTCTTGAATAAAAAAAAAATCCCTATTTACTTAAATTTTGTAGAGGTATTTTTCAGAATAAAAAATGGAAATCAATTAATTCAGTTTGAATCTACCATCTGTTCTGTAACATTTCAATTACTTACACATATGTATAGGTAAAATTAAAAGTTTTGCTCACCTGTAATATTAATGGAAAAGTCCCCAGTAGATTACTAACAACTTTAATGTAACACTGCATATTTCTAAAATACCATACAGGATTTATACTAGAAATGCTAGTTTAGAAAAAAGAGGGATTCACAAATTCAAACATATCCATTATTTATTAAGAAGTAAAAATACCTGAAGCAAATGTACTACACCAATGTAGTTTAGATTTAATAAGCAAAATTAAAGTTTGATAAATGGAAATAGAGATTATATATATGTAAGGTATATTAGAAAAGATATTGCTCTGTATATTTAAAATATTTTAAATAGAACTTGATCATTTAGTAAACATGTTTAAAATCTGTTGCTATAGGCCTTTGTTTCTCACAATGACAGATATTTCTATTAGACAAAACCTTCCTCATAGATAACAAGTTATGAAATAAAATTAACAATCAAAACAACTACTGGGAGCTACTTGGAAAAGAATAAAAATGGGCAGAATCTATTCAACTCACTGAATCTATTCAACTTGATGATTGCTGAGAAGAAGCTTTTCAATTTGAAATCATACCATTGGTTGACTCTTGATTTTATTTCTTTCACTTTAGGAGTCTTGTTAAGAAAATAGGGGCCTAATCCAACAAGACGAAGATTTAGGCCTATGTTTTCTTCTATTAAATGTAGGGTCTCTGCTCTAATTCCTAGGTTCTTGAGTTGAGTTTTGTGCATGGTGAGAGAAAGGATGTAATTACATTTTGCTACATATGAATTTCCAGTTTCCCTAGCACCATTTTTTGAAGAGGCTATCCTTTCTCCTATATATGTTTTTGTCACCTTTGTCTAGTGTGAGATAACTGCATTGGTACGGATTTGTTTCTGTGTCCACAGAGAGCCTACAGAATGGGAGCAAAGTATTACCATGCATACATAAAATAGAGCACTAATCTCCAGGATATACAAATAACTCAAAAACTTAACACTAAAAAACAACTAACCCAATCAATATATTGGCTAAGGAACTGAACAGATACTTTACAGAAACAGATATACAATCGTCAACAAATATATGAAATAATGTTCAACATCTCTAGCAATTAGAAATCAAAAATCAAAAGATTTCACCTCACTCCAGTCAGAATGGCAGTTATTAAGAATGGAAGAAACAATAAGTGTTGTCAAGGGTTCAGGGAGGAAAGGCACAGTCTTACATTGCTGGCAGGACTGCAAGGTGGTGCAACCACTCTGGAAAGCAGTGTGGAGTTTCCTTAGAACACTTGGAATGGAGCCACCATTTCACCCAGCCATCCCACTTCTCAGTTTATACCCAAAGGACTTAAAAACAGCATAATACAGAGACACAGTCATATAAATATTTATAGCAGGACAATTCACAATAACTAATTTGTGGAACCAACCTAGATGCCCTTCAATAGATGAATGGATAAAGAAATTGTGGTATATATACACAATGGCATATTCCTCAGCATTAAAAGAGAACAAAATCTTGGCATTTGCAGGTAAATGGATGGAGTTGGAGAATATCATGCTAAGTGAAGCAAGCCAATCCTGAAAAACCAAAGACTGAATGTTTTCTCTGAAAATTTGATGCTTATCTTTAATGGGGATGGAGGAGCACGGGAGGAATGGATAGGGTAAAGGGGGGGGAATGGAAGGGAGAGGACATGGGGAAGAAAGATGGTGGAATGAGATGGATATCATTACCCTAGGTAAAGGTATGAAGACACAAATGGTGTGACTCTATTTTGTCTATAACCAGAGAAATGAAAAATTGTGCTCCATTTGTGTACTATGAATTGAAATGCATTCTTTTGTCATGTATAACAAATTAGAACCAATAAATACATTGATTAATTTTAAAAACATGGGCAGAGTCTGAGGGAGGTTCTGCACTTGAATGAAAGGAATAACATTTGCTGAGTGATGGATCTTGGTCTAAAAGCTGCTGGCGCCAGTTAAAAGCAAAATAAATAGATAAATAAATAAAAACAAACAAAAAAATGAGAAAGGTGGTTTGGGGAAAGCAGACTAACTAGAAATTAAGAGGGAAAGAAGAAACAGTCAAACTTAGCCTGTTGAGGCCAAAATCAGACAGGCAAATGGGCAAGGGTCAGATCCAGAAAATGGAGAGAAATATTAATTCTCTCGGAGCCCTGCTGGGAGCCATCAGCCAAGTAGGTATGACAAATTTCTTGCCAGCTTACTCCCATGCTGTCTAGTGGAAGGACTTGTGAAAGGTGACCTTGCTCAAGGACCAGGGCAGGATCCGTGTTTAGGGTGTTCCCCCTTTAGAATAGGGCGGTTTAGCATAATAGGAGATTAGGGTGTTCCCCCTTTAGAATAGGGCAGTTTAGCATAATACGAGATTAGGGTGTTCCCCCTTTAGAATAGGGCGTATCCTGCTGCTGAGTTCCTCTTGAGTGCTTAGGGTCAGACAGTATATTTTGGGAGACAGAAGCCCATGCGGAGTGGATTTGGGCAGAGTAGTGGATTTGGGAAGAAGTGGATTTGGGCAGAGTAGTGGATTAGGGCAGAGTGTGGATTTGGGAAGAGAACATGGATTCCCCCAGAACGTGTTTGTAGACGGCCGGTGTGAGTTCGGGAATAAAGAATTGCTGTTTGAATCTACAAGCTGTGTGGAGACTCATGATTTGTGCCCAGCCAGAGACTGCTGCAGAGCCCTTTATCCACCTTTATCAAGATAATATGCCCCTGCTCCAATCTGTTGCTAAGGTAACCTGTCCCAGGGATTGTCTGTTCCTACAGAGGGTTGTTAATTATGCCCCCTTCCTGCCCAGATCACTCCACCTTCGCCCCTCCAGCCCATCTGCTTCTCGCCTTTTGGCCATCCCAGCATCTCCTGGGCCTAGTCAAATTCTCAGGAAGGAGAGAAATGAGGGGAAGAGAGCAGGGAAACAAAGGAAGCCTAGGACATATTAAAAAGGTATAAAACCCTCACTTCTTAAGATCCCAGGATACCAGCTATTGTTCCTTTTTTTTATATGAGTCTATGTTACCCCTTTTTAAACAAATCCTGCTTTATATGCTTGCTTCAACATGCTTCTCTAATGTGATACTTCAACATGTGAGGAAGTAGGGCTCCTCACTAGTAATGGGTGGTATCACTGTCACTATGTAACAGCAGCAGCAATCAGCTCTGGGGGGACATTGAGGAGGCACTATTGATACTGCCAGTTACCTTAATCAGTCTTGTTTCCCTGAGTGCTGAAGCATAACACCAGAGAAGGACACTGAGGCAACTGTAGAGTAGAAAGTAAAAGGCTCTATTTAAGGATAGTAAAACAGACTTCTCCCTGGAGAAAGAAGGGGACTGAAAGGCGGAATCCATGGAATGAGGAAGTCCCATCTCTTTATATCTAAGGTTTACTTTGTTCTTCTACATTCCTGTCCTTTATCTTACATGGGATGGAGCATGCAGGAGGAAAAGCCAAAAGGTGGGAAACAGGTGAGTTCATGGGGTGTGGGAGGGAGGTATCTGGGCAGGAAGGGCCTAGGGTGAATTAACTAGCAATCCCTATCTGATGGGGGCTGCTTCATTAACAGTCTTTAGGATGAGCCCAGGCCTTGGGGACATTAACTTTTCAATCTCCTAGGTGCAGTTTCTGGTTTGTGAGACTCAGATCAGACTCAATTTTCTTTATTAGAGTCTAGTCTAATAGGCTATTAAACTATTAGTCTTAAAATAACTACCTATCTTTAAATCTGGCTTCATTATTAGCCCACTCCCTTTGGTCACTGTGGTTGCAATGATGAGTGCCACTAACTGCATCACCAAGACTGTTTCAAGCTGTTGGTTGATGCTGTGAATAGAGACCTCAATTGTCCAGAACACATAGTATCAGGGCATGGTGTCTGATTCTGATAAGAAATATTCAAAGGAAAAACTAAGTGGAAACTGTACTACCTTTTATCACCTGCTCTTAGAAATTCTATGATATTATTTTCACATGTGTCTCAGTCCTGCCTAGATTTATGGGAAAGGAACATCGGCCCCCAATGATTCTTAATAAGGAAGTTCCTACATCACCTTTTAGTAGGTGCATAAAGAATAGTGTATCTTGGTAAATTTTAAAAAAATAATTCCACAAAATATCCATATTGCAATATTAAGACCTGTGAATGTGATGCTATTCATAGCATAAAGTCTTGGCAGATCTAAATGAAGTTGAGGACCCTGAGATGGCAAATCATTATCCAGATGAGCTCATACATGTTCTTAAAAGTGGAGAGAGGCAGTTACAAGAGTATAAAAGAGATTCAGAAAGGTGTACTGGTGTTTGCCTTAAAGGTGGAGGAAGGGAGTCAGAGGTGAAGGAATGTGAGCACTCTGAAAACTGGAAAAGAGGAGAAAATGGATTCTCCCTTTAGAGCCTACAGAAAGAAACTCAGCCTTGGTTTTACTCAGTGAGACTCTTGTTAGACTTCTGACCTGTCCAACTATAGGATGATATATTTGTATTGTTTTAAACCACTAAGTTTGTGAGATATTTTACTACAGTGTCTATAGATAACTAAAACACATAGGATATTTCATACACAAGGGGAGTCTATGCATTTAAATGGATTCTGTCTACACCCTAAGCTAGGTATGCATTGAATAGACAATAAGCAGCCTAGCTAAAACTAAACTAACTGAAGAGGCATCTCAGCTGCTGTCCATCTGAAGAAAGTAGAGTTTGTAAGTTGATTCCAGCCCAGGAAACTATCTGCAAAATAATTTTTAAAGAGACAAGGATAATTCAAGTCTCTACATTTACAAAATTGGAAACACAACTCAAATTTAAAAGGCATATTAAACAAAAAAGAACTTGACCAATTCTGATGGAAAATGTCATGAATGTAGATTGATTATAAGATAATCCAGATGTGGAATTAGCAAAGTAATTTAAAGAGGCTAAGAGGCTTGTATACCTTAGCTGAATAAAAATTTAAGCATTGTCATAATTAGTGACTATAAAAGGAATCTCAACAGAGAAATAAAAGCATAAAAATAACCCAGTGGAAATGATAGAACAGGATATATTATATAAATAATTAATTAAACATAGCAGGAAAAAAAATCAGTAAATTTGAAAACAGATCAATAAAAATCATGAAGCATATAGAAAAAGATAAAAATAATACAGGATCAGTAACTTGTCAGGTAATATCAAATAGCTTCATGAGAATATGATAGATTTAAAATAAAAGAACTAAAGGAGAAAATGAGGGTGGGAAGAAAAAAAAATGATGACAGTCTAAGGTCTTATAAACATAGAGAACTACTTCAAAGACCCAAACATCAGCAAACTCTGAGAATATAAATATAGAGAAAATAAGGTACAAAGAATTATAATCAAAATTAGAGAAATTTATATGCCAGAGAAAGTGAAACATTGTATCTAGATATCCAGTACTCACATGACCTAAGTCCTGTCATTAGAAATAGTGATAGAGAGTGTCACTGAGAAGTCCATGCTCACCGTAAGTACCCTTCAATAACAAAGATGAAATAAAGATATTTTTAGATAAAATAAAACTTACGAGAATGAACTGCCATCAGAAAAGCATCACAAGACACATCAAAAAACAACCTTTAGGTGGATAAAGAAATGACAACAGATGAAAACGCCAATCATCAGAAAGAAAAATGAACAGTAAAAATAATAACTGCATGGATTAGTCTAAAATATACTTTTCTTCATAATTTCTTTAAAATTTATATAACTAACACCCAAAGAATAATATAGATATAGTAGTAACTAATAATAGTTTTGTGCATTTTTTTTAATGTAAATGTAGGGAGAGGGAGTAATGAACATTTTAGTTGCAAGGTTCTTAAACTTTCTGTGACCTGGTTCAATATTAACTTCATATAGACGTCACTTATTGTGAGGGTTAAAATGTATATTGCATTCTTTAAAGCAATCCCCAAATAAATAATGTAGAATTGAAAACTACAAATGCTAAATATTAACATGAAATTTAAAAAATGCAAGTTTAACCCAAAATAAAGTAAGAAGAACAAAAAAAGATAAAACAAACAGAATACTAGGTACAATGCTAGATCTTTTCTATTTGTTTAACATTCTAATATCCATATTCATACCTGTTATTTCTCATTTCCATCTATTTACATTTATTAACTTTTAGAACAATTTTAATTAATAGGAATCAGCCTAATTTTCACTCAGTTTTATGGAAATATCCACTTTTATATATAATGTACTTCTTTTAATTCCATTTATTTTTTCTTCAGGGTTATTATTCAAGTATCTCACACCTGAAATTCCTCATGAAAATTTAAATGTTTTTATATTTATTCCACATAACTTTATGGAATCTTCATAAGATTTGTTAAATTCAATAAATTTGTTATATTTATGCATTACAGTAGAATAGTGGTAATGATGAATAAGAAAGGACCTAGGAAATAAACAAAGGCCAGGTCTTAGGAACCAGGGATGCTCCTCAGGGGACAGTAGTTGGCTAGTGCACATGAAAAAAAAAAAGACCAAGCCCTAAACATTCCACCACTGTAACTCTGAGGAAAAAGGGAGCAGAAAGTACCATTAAGAGAAATTGACCCGCCAACTAGAGGTACATTGCATTTGTTGAAATAGAAGATTGAAAAGCAGAATTAACAAAAAGCAAACAACCAACCACTCAGATAAAATTCTGCTGATATTTTTGTAGGAACTGTAACACAATTTTAAGTATGTGTTCAAAGGGCAATTAGATTAATTAACTAATTACATAGAGGCAAGAAAATTATAAAGGACTGTAAACCATTTTTCTGCACATCAGGAATGAAAATGCAAAATATATAAGATCTACTATTTCTTGTTAAAATCTTTAATGCTAATTCATTAATATTTCTTTAAATGTGCTGCACAGTTTTAGACTGAATTTGAAATTTGATTCTTTCATGGGAACTTTTGGGTTTTCTGACTATTGTCTCTGTGAAACCTGAATTACCTCAACTATAAATTATATCACTGTAGCTAATAGAAACCAAACTTGAATAAGTCTGTGTTCCAGCAAGAAACAAATGGTAATCTCAGCCAGGTATTACTTAACAAGATTAAGAAAAGAACAATCTTTAAGTGCAAAAAAAAATATAAATATACCAGAAAAAAAAGAATGTTTTGCCAGTTGTAGGGCTTTAAGAGTTTTTGCTCCCAAGAGGTAGAAAGAGTGTCCATGTGTTCACTGGGACACAGAGAGCAGGCTATGCAGAGAGAGTAAGCACCATGAGTAGAGAGGGTGATTTTACTGTGGTGGACCCCCAGAGTAAAGAGGGGCCCCTGATAAAAAAAAGATCTTGGTGAAAGAGCCAAGCAAATGTAATGGGAGGAGCATGATTAAGATGCTTACCCTCTTCCCTTCCTATTCTCCTGCTGGCATGCCCAATAGTCAGAAAAGGAAAAGATTCTCTCCTTGTTTTTTTCTATGAGGTTTCTCCTTTCATTTTGTTATGAAGTTCCAACATTCAACATGAATAGGGAAGAATGAAGAAGCAGATCTAGACTGGTAAAAGGGAAGAGTCTCTCATTTATTCTCACTGTTGGTGAAAAATCACTATATCCACAAGATCTCTCTCTCTCTCTCTCTCTCTCTCTCTCTCTCTCTCTCTCTCTCTCTCATAGTGTTTAATCTTTGTTTTACACCAGAAACAGTGATTTTATATAATATACTACTTTTATGCCTCTTGGCAACTTTGAAATAATATTAACCTAACTATTGATTAAATGAATCAATTTATTTGTAAAAAAATAACTTGTTCTCTATAATTCCATATGTATGCCATAATTGAGCTCTATGTTTTATAATTATAAATTTTCTATAGACTATCAAACATGACAGTTTGCCATAATGATTTCTGGGATTTGTAATATAAATTAAATGGAAGTTTTACATTATATTTCAATGATTTAGGATACAGTTCCTCATATATGTCAAATATTATGTAAATTTAATATGTGTAGTATTTTACGTAATTTGTATGTGTGTATATATGCATAAAATTCTACTTGCCTTTGAAAATTTATTTTATATGCTTCCATTTCTTCCCAATTCTCTACTTGCCCCTTAGATTTCTTATTCTTTCTTTTTTTTCCTTCTCTCTCTTTTTAAATTTGCTTCCTAAGAATAGACCGTATGTCTTTTTCAGTTGATGTTTTCATTTATGTTAAAGCAATTTTTGGTCCATAATCCTTTCAAGTCTGCCAATGCCTTTGAAAGCTTCATTAGCTCTTTTAGGCCACTAGCAAATTCCTACTTCAGTGCACAAAATGGTCCACTTGTCATCTAAAATAGTTTATACAGCTTCTAAAATGATACAAGTTGCTTTCAGAAAAACTCTTACTACTGAGAGGCTGAGGGTAGGAATGCATTGCACAGTTCATGGAACATTATGATTTGCCAGTGTTTGGTTCTCTTCTAAATAGATATAAACTGGGGAATTCACGGTAGGAGTCATAGATGTCCCCATGTAAACAGTGTATATGCAACTTTGCCAAAGAAAGCAAATTGTCATTTACCTGGCTCTGCTTCTTTTGTAAAAATAGCCTGCATGTGTATGTATCTATATCTAATCTAAAGACAGAGATCATATGGAGTTTGCCCAAGCAATGCAAAGACCTGTGTTCCATTAGATATTGAACAACAGCTACTTTCAGAAAAATGATAAGAAAGGAAGATATTTACACAGTTGAAGTAACTCCAAATACTCAAAGAGATATCTATGATATAGGTAAAAACTGTGTAGAATAAACTGAGTATTGGTCAATAATGCACACAATGTGATTGTAAATGATTGAATAAGACAGATCTGTTACATAATTATATTAGGAAAGAATTCTGAAACAAAGAATCATATTTGATCATTTCAAAGGATATTTTCTCTTCAACTCCATGGAAATTATTTTCAATCAAATTAAAATTTCCTTTTCCTCAAAAGAGTTCACTATTCAATATAGTTTAAGGGGTGCAAAAAAATTAAACAAAAAACAGATTAACATTCTGGACAAGATAATCTTTCTATATAGAAGGGAAGATGAATCGCTTGTATTGATAAATAATTTGAGATAAAATTGCTATTGATAATCTATTTTCTAGAGGTAAGTCATGAATTTGAAGAGCATAATATTGAAATACATGATTAAATTTCAGATTTGGGAATTATTAAAAATCCCCCAAGACTCAGGGTGTTACAGAATTACACTAAAATAGTAAAATAACTCAAACTGAGTAATACCTATATTTTTCACTTGCCTTGGAAAGTTTTCCCTTACAGTTTCTAAAGATATGTATCATTTATTCTCAAAGCAATGGACTATAATTTACTTAATGAATACACACTTGATAGAAGGTGTATTTTGATTTAATAAATTGTTTCCTTTGTTTTGGATAATAGCAATATTAATGAATATCATACATATATTTAGCAAATGTTTATCAGTACATTTCGTAGCATATCTAATGTGGTTGCTTTATCAAGGAGCAGATACATTTTTCAGTTTGGGTAGGTCCTGGCAAGTTGCTTTCAAGACCATTTTAAGTATCTTTTAATATTATTTAAAACTTTTTGCTTCCCACACCCTTGGCAACATAAATAATCACCAAAGTTAATTTAGTTTAAATAGGAAAATGTTGAATGCATAATACTAGCTTCTTCCCCAAGACACTTCTGGCATGATTTCAATAATATATTACTGAATAAACACTTTTTTTACCTGTCTTTATTATTAAGTGATTATACAGAAAAGTTAGTAGGAAAAAAGAGAAGATAACTTGTGCAATCTAATGGAAGCTATGCAGAAAACCTGTCACACAAATATCAAAAGCCAGTGTAATGAGAACCAGCTGAATTTGTTGGAAGACAGGGTTTAAAAGGCAAGTATTGTCATTTCTATCAATATGAAGTAGAGAAGTCAGTCAGAATTTTGAGGGTATGGCCAATGTGAGGTTGAATTTTGGGATGGTTGTCAATATGGCAGCATCTGAGAAGCCAAGTAGGAGACCTCCTCCTCTCTAGGACTGCCCTGCCTTCTTCCCTCTCTCATTTCTTTAATGTGGTTCCTTGCTCAACATGTAAGCATCTCTTTTTCTTTCACTTGTTTTCATTTCAAGATTTTTCATCTTTGGTATCAATATCCACACTACCCACAGTCTGTCTCTATTCTCACACACACACACAAAGAAAAAGTTATTGAAAGATTAGTCCCATGACAGCTCAACTGATTCTACCAATCTACTCCTTAAAAGAAAATTATGACAACAAGTAATGGTATTTTTTTTCTCACTACTGCCTCAAAATAGCTCTTTTTGGAGATGGTAAGTTATACATTCAATATACACTTAATTTGAAAAGATCAGGACTAAATTGCTTTTCTGAGTAGTCCTGATTATAGCATATTGTGCTGAACTGTTATGTCTAACTGTGTAATCAAATACACTATAAACCGTCTTTTCTGTAAAGCATGACAATTCCATAGAAAAACGAAGTGGAGAAGAAATGTGCAAGTACAAATGCAAACACTTTACTCAGGAAACACTTGCTTGATGCTCTGCAGGCATTGCACCCCAAATAAGATCAAATAAACTTTTAAACACAGAGCTAGATAGATAAAGGAGTGTATTGCATTAGCACAGCATTACAAAACACCACAAGGACAAATAGTGAAGTCATCCCCAACCTAGCAATTTATTCAGTGTGTGTGCAGCCAGATATGTAAAGTGCAATTTTCTAACAATAGATCTAATGGAGCAGTATTACAACCATTTCAGCATACTCTGGTGTGTCAATTCTCTAGAATTAACTAGGACCTCATTTGAAGGAGAATATTAGGTACTTCTTTATTCACTGAGAAAGATTCTAACACTTCAATATTTTGGTTTAAGTACATGTTCTGAGTCCTTTTATGTTCTCAATTGCTCCCATGAATTAATTTATTTTGAGCGAGTGTGCAGAATGAATGCAAACCCTCCAAGTCAATTTTAATAGATGTCAGTGTTTCCATGAATTGTTGTCAGACATGTTAAGAGCAATCGTTTGTGACCTACAAACATAGCAAAATGAAGAGTGTATAATTTTAATATCTACTTTCAACTTATTCTAAATCAAACTTGAATATTTGCCTTTTAAAATTCTACATGCAAATGTAAATTATCGCCTCTCTGGGACAAGGTCATTGAGACATGGAAAAAGACTCAAATTTTATGCAGAAAATATGATGATTGTCTTCAAGAATCAGTTTTACCACCAACCTGATTCCTAATACATTCTCTAGAATAATTTTGATTGTGTTTAAAAAATCAATTCACATTTCAAGGTCTCAAATGTTGGCATATAAAGACCAATTTATTTTTTAGATTTATTTTGTTTCTATGATTATTTAATTTTACACATTATTATATAAATATGGACATTTTGATAAGCATCCAATTATATTTTATCAGATAATTGCATATGTAAAATGATGAATTTGGGCAAATTTTATAAAAACTTGAGACTTTAATAATTATTATACATATAAGACTCTACACTGACTCAAGAAAAACCTAATGTGTATATTCAAACTATATTTAAGTAGTTATGGCTTCTCATGCAGGAATTACCATGAACACAAAGATTTGAAAAGATGGAGATTGTATAAAACTGTAGGTTTAAAATATGAAAGAAAAATTTAAAAGAACAAGTAACACATGAAACAATATTAACTTTCAGACTGTTGTGACTAAATTTATGTATACCTTATAAAGATGGAAGAGGTAGGGAAAAGTATTTACATTTCATTAGCAGCAAAAAAATTTAAAAAAACACATAAGTCAAACAAAAAATGTACAAAATATATATGAGGAAAACCCCAATACTTTAAAGACATTAAGGAAGATTTTAATAAATGAAGAGTGATCTCTTATTCATGGATTCTAAGATTCAATGTAGTTAAGATGGTATTTCTTCCTAAATTGGTCAATAGATTCAACCCAATCCCAAACAAAATCTCAGCAAGTAATTGTAACAAGTAATTAACAAACTGATTCTCAAGATTATATAGTGAAGCAAAAGACTCAGAATTGCTAATAGAGTGTTAAAGAAAGAAAAATTGGGGAAAAATCAATGCACAAATTTTAATTGTACTATAAAGCTACAGTAATCAAAGCAGTATGGTATTGGCAAAAGAACAGATGAATTGTTTACTGAAACAGAATAGAGAGCCCAGGAAAATATGCACACAAATATAGTGAACTGATATTTAGAAAAGAGTAAAGGAAATTCCATGGAGAAAGGACAGTCTTCTCAACAAATGGAACTGCGACATGGTTATCCACATGCAACGTAATGAATTCACACATAGAAACTACACCTTTCATGAAAATCAACTTGAAATGTGTCACAGACCTAACATAAATGCAAAACAACATAATTTCTAAATGACAAAGTAGGAGAAAATCTAGGTGATGCTGAATTGGGTGATAATTTTTTAAGGAACATATCAATTTCATGATTCATGAAAAAATAAGTTGGGTATTATCAAAATTAAAAAATCTTTCATGCAAATTATATGATCAAGATAATGAAATCACAAATCACAGACTGGATAGAAAAGTTTGCAAGATATGGTTTTTAAAAAAATCCAAAACAGACACAGTATCAAGTGCTGTCAGGAATGTGGAGCAGTAAGAACTGTCTCTCTGTATTGGAGGGAATATGTGATGGTAGTTGTTTGGGAAGATAGTTTGGCAATTTCTTTTAAAAAAGAATAGAGTTACTATATGATAAGCAACCATGTTCCTGGGTGCTTGCATAAAGGAGTTGTAAACCTATGCCAAAATAAAAACCTGAATACATATGTTCATAACAGATTTATTCATAGACTTCCCCATCTTAGAAGCTACCAAATTGTCTTTTAGCCATCAAATGGATAAGTGTGGTACATCTAGATGATGGAATATTATTCAGGGATAAAATAAAACAAATACTTTAGCTATTAAGCATGAGTGGACATAAAGGTACTAGAATGTATGTTACTAAATGAAGGAGACCAGTCTGAAAAGACAATATAGGTATGATGTCAACTGTATGTCATTCTGGAAAAAGTGAAACTATATTCTCAGGGGATATGTTTCAAGAGCCTTAGTAGATGCCTGAGACCCCCAGATGGTACAGAACTCTATGTAAACAATGGTTTTTACCATAGGCCTGCAGCACTGCTGCATGGCACCAAAGTTCATTTTTCCTTCCATATTTTATTTCTTGGTGACTTCTTCACATCATTATGCTAGGGTTTTGGGTAAAATAAGGGTTACCTGAACCCAGAAGTCAATCAGATAACAGGAATGGCTACTAAATAACTAAAAGCAGATATGCAGTTTGGATGTGGTGGACAAAGGCATAATTCATGTCCCTGGTGGGATAGAGAAGAATGCTGTGAGATCTCAATAACTTAATCAAAGCAATGTACAATTTAAAACTCACAGTTCATTTCTGGAGCTTCCACTAAGTATTTTTGAACTGTGTTAACCAGGTGTAACTGAAACCATGGAAAGTGAAGGCACAGAAAAAGGGGAGCTATGTTATAGACAGTAGAATTACCAATGTCTGCCAGGATGGGGGACGGTGTGTGCAGATGCATGTGTAGGTTAAAAACAGAAGATTTTAGGACAGTGAAATTATTTTAATAATATAATGGTGCATATATGACATTACACATTTGTCAAAACCCACAGAACTGTACAACACAAAGAGAGAACCCTAATAAACACTATTGGTTTTAGTTAAGCATCATATATTGATGTTGTACCATCAATTATAGCAAATAAACTACACCAATAAAAAATGTTAGCATCCAGGGAAATATGTGGGAAAGAATAAACGTAGATTATGGGAATTCTTCATGCTTTGTGCTCAATTTTTCTACAAATGTGAAACTGCTTTAAAAAAAAAACTATTAAAAATATGTGCTTTCTATTAAGTATTAAGAATTTCTGAAGGAAAATTAACTCTCAGAATGACACATAAAAATCAGCAACCATTTAGAAAGTATGTGTCCAGTTTTTCTTTATTATTTTAAAACAGGAAAATCAGAAACTCTAGGAACGTTTACCATATTTTTAGCAGGGAGATGTGTAGCTTGAGCTTTTTTATTTAGAGTATTTTCTGTGGTAATATAAAGAAGACAACTGCAAAAGGAAAGAGAGGATTTATGCCAAGAGAACAAAGCCCTCTGAGCTCATCACCTCCATGTACATCTTCTCACAGTCAAAGAAACTACATATGTCATGGATTATTCAGATCAACACTTTGAAAATCAATGTACTCCCAAAGCTTATGTCTCTCTTCTGAGTTTCCCCAGGGTCTACACCAAAAGTAACATTTGATCTCTTGAATAAATAGATAGTCTTTGTTTGTGACTCCAGATCAAAGCTAGTACACAGATGGGGAATCTCATGGGAAGGGAAGTGGAACAGATATCTGGCTTACACTAAGCTGGCTCTATATTTTCCTACTTTCTTTGTGTCTATTAAAAATATATTTAATCAACAGGTTATCAACATTGTTGTGAAAAAATAAATGTATCGAATAGCACTTTAGTGTTGGGGAAAAAATTTTGTTTTCATATGTATCTTTCTTGCTATCCTCAATAAAAAAAATCCTTACAATTTCACATTTGTTTGGTTCTAGGCATCTTATGTTAGATATTATGCTGATTGAAGGACTTTGGAACATCCCCCAAGATTGTCTTTTTGATGCACTAATAACAATTCTAAGTCTACATTTACCCAATTGGGTCGAAGAAAAGCCTTTCTTTGTATAAGAGTGTATGTATATGTGTGTGTGTCAATTGGTATATATTGCTGAAAGTAATTACATCCTACCTAATTTGATATTTGTGTGCCATCACAAAGCATAACAAAACAAAAGACCCTTTCCTTAAACACACAAAATTCAATCAGATAGCAGTATGAAGAAACATACATCAATAAGACACTATGGGCTTCCCTTGAAAAACGTGTTGCTATGAAAAAAAGTTCTGTGTGCTCTTCAAAGCACAGACAAATGCACTTCTGTAATACAAGGCATTCCGAGGACAGAGACTGCCTGAACGTAAAATTCTTACCTCTGCGTGAGAGTAAAAGATTATTCTTAAACCCCAAGCTGGTTACTGGCTATATCTGGTGTCTGGGTCACCTACTATCTAGTTCACTGCTCCTTCTACTGATTTTTGCATCTTTTACTCTTGGTTTCTCACCTACCAAATCATATTAGACAACAGCATTTAAGGTTACCATTAGAGTTCACCAGAGTTCATTTCCCTAACACCTCAATTCAAAGATGAATGGGATAAAGAAGGTGCAGAAAAAATGAATCCTGGGGTTCAAAATAAAGTGCAAAAGGCCATCCCTTTTCCATGGCTATAGATAAGATTAACACATCTAGCTCTGGAAAAAAAATAAGTAGTCTGTGCTACTGATGTTACTAGTTTTCTGCCCTAAAGTTTTAGAGCACTTACGTGGCAGATGAAAAAAAAATAATTTGAAGTACCTGTTCTTTTTTCTACATAGAAAATAAAGAAACTTGAGTCTCTAACCTCCATGCTTGATCATGTCTGTAAGGAACTTTTACTTTTATTTTCCTTTCAATTTTGTGCTATCTCACCCCTTTGATTCTCATCTTCCCTAAATATAAATGGGGTTATGAGCAATTCACTTTATGATATTGTTGCTATTTATACATTAAACAAGATTTATTAAAGACCAAAGAATGCATTTAAATGACTTTGAACACTTTATGGTACATAGTGAATGAAAAGTAAAGGCAAATTATTAAGCTGATCATTCTCTTTCTGTCACTCCAAAGTAAATTTTTACCCTTCTCTGTCCTATTCCACACCCTTGGAAGTTCTCTCTCTGGTATGTGTCTCCTCAGCACCCATGTTTCTAGCTTCCTACTGGTTGCCCCTGGGATGCTTCCTGGGACATTAGAGGGCAGAAGGAGGTGTGTGTTACCCTCACACCTGATCTAAGCCACAGCCCCTGTAGGTGTGTCCTCCTGTGGCTACAGTTCTTGCTCAGGTCCTACTATATATTTCTTTCCTTGGTTCCAGTGTTGCTGGAATTATTATCTTTTGTTGGTTTTGTTCATTCAGTTCATGAAGCTATACATAATTCTCCACTAAACTCTCTTCATCCAAGCCTTATAAGTGTGTGATATATTTCCTACTAGGAAATTAAATCCTACACTAATAATAAAAAAATTACTCTCTCTACCACCACCAGCACTACTTGTTATATTATGAAATCTAAAACTTCTTTTAATGCTGCAATTACTATTATTACTACCATTAATACTGTTGCTGCTTCAATTACTGTTATTGAAGTAGAATAATACCAGCAATAGTATTAATGGTATTGTAACTAGGATGAAGATGAGGTGAAAGGAGAAATTATACTCATTTTCTTGTATGAGTTTAAAGCATTATAACACCTTAACTTTCAAATGTAGGGCACCACTCTTTTACTTTCTATATTTTCCTGTACTTCAAAACAACCTGCTGTCACAGAATTTACCTTCTATCTCTACAAACACAGTTCATTCCACAGATGAGTCTTTTTCCAAATGAGAAGTGAGAAATCAACTGTCATATTAGTTTAATACTCAAGCCAATTAATAAGTTAGGTGATATAATTGTAGATTAGAAATCATCACAAAGACATTGGGCATGCTCAGTGGCAATATAGTTCTGACTGATATCACATTTGTGAAAAATTCTTACTGATGAATTTAATGTGGTTTCATTAGGACCTGTTTTGTTTTGCAAAAACAAGAACAATGCATCAACTAGCTCAACCATCTAGGATGCACATCATGAGAAGATGGGAAGACGCTGCATCTGTGTAAATGATCATGGCCCCAGATCCTACCTATGTGTATTTGCCCAGGATTGTGTAGAAGACTAAGTGCTGGTAAATATCACAGGCTGGACTAACACTATGGGAATTTTGATCTCCTGAGATATTGTCTGATATTTAATCACACCATGAACACTCTCTGTATTAAAAATATATATTATATTCCTCAATATATTATGAGAATTTTAAATTGTTTTCATATTTCCTTTTTTTCTCTTCTTTATATTTTTCATATAGATTCCATAAGAGAAATATCCAATTTAAAGTAAAAATACAATATCATTCATGTATACAACTTGAGCTAGTGATATTAAATCATTTTGTCATTTCTACTAATTTTTTAAACACTTGTATCAGGAATTATTTCTCCATGACATCAGGAGACATGCCTTTAACTACTAAGTTCCTCATGTTCAAAACTTACATCTCTTACATCCTGAAAAGAATAAGTACCATATTCAGAAAATATGAAACAAGCTTAATTTTTAAAAAATCATTTCTGTCCCGTAGATCCCATAGTTTGTCCTTCAAAACCAAGGCTGTCATTAATACAAAAAGAAAAAAGAAATCACATGATGTAGTTAATGTTTTGATTGACATGCCTGCCTCATTCCATTTGGCAAGTTTTAGTATTTTATTGTGCTATACATGCTGCTTTTTATGTGGTTGTAATTGTGATAGGCACATAAATGACAGTATCAAAATTATTCTTGTTTTTGGATTCTTGTTAGTTTGAAGCAGCTGTCAAAATCTCCCTTCTCTGAAAATTAAAAATTCTATCATACAACCTCTCCTGCATAGTTTTTGGCAAAATGTGTATCCCCCCTACTTTTAATTTATGGGTGCTGGGATTATATTTTCTCATTGATCAGTTTATCTGGCCCTATCCCCATCTTCTCACAACAATTCTTTCAGGATGCCACAATCTATTCTCTTATCTAAAAGAAAGAGGTGGTCCTGAAGGCATGCAAACAAGCATTTACTGAGAATGCCTTCTTGCAAAATCTTTCTTTGTATCCTTTTTTTTCTATCATCTCTGCCTCTAGCATTTTAAGCCTTCTTGTTTGAGCTGATCCAAGTCATTTTTATGTCACTTCAGATTTTCTCTTGTTTACTATTCTTCATTATATCAGCACTAAGAAGTATTTTCCAACCACATAATTTAGGTTAGACAGTGGGCTGGGTGCCTGGAATAAAATGATGATCAAATCCAGATCTAGTTCTTGCCCTCAAGAAATTTAGAACTTAAAAGGGAACATCATTACTCACACAATCTCACAAATGCATATAAAATCATAACCCTAGTAAGTGCAATAACAAAAATATGTATTTTATAAGACCATAACAGAGTAACCTGGTCTAATTTTAATGTTCAGGTTAGGCAACTACAGAAAAAAAAATAGAAAATTCAGTAAATCACAGTAAATATTTATCTCCATTTTGCTGAGGACATTGAAAATCCAATAGAAAATTTTAAACAGGGTGAAATGTGGTCCGATTTATCATTCTAATATTTAATCTTATTTCTACTCATGGAAGTGATCTCAGGAGGGTAGCATGCATGAACAGGGACAATTCAGTAGCTATTTTCAGATTCTAGGTGCTCCATTTATCTATTGTGTCATCCCAAACCACCTCAACACTTAGAAAGATAAAACAACAACCTTTCCATAAGCTGAAAATTCAGACCTCAGGGAATATAGGTTTTGCTATTCCATGCATGATATCTGGGGTTTAGCTAGGAAGACTAGAACAACTGAGGGTGACTCTGAGCTTAGACCTGGGGTAATATGGAGGTCTCAATATCTGGGCAACCTGAAGTTCTGGCACAGCTGCCTTATTGGCCAGAGAAATCACACATGGCTTTTGCATGTGGGTTTGAACTCCTTATCAAATAACAGACTTTTGCTAGTTGAAGATTAGAGAGGGGATGCCTGGTGCTGTTGTCCCCAGCAAATAATATAAAGCTTCAGGGTCTTTTACCACATGATCTTGGGAGAAACTCAGCATCATGTCTGCCTTACTCTCTAGGTCAAAATAGTCAAAGTTTCACCCAAATTCAAGGGGAAAAAATAAAAATTTCCACTGCTTAATAAAATGTGTCAAAAAATGTTTGGCCCTGTTTTAAAACTTCCTCTATAGTCAAATGTTAATGTTGATTTTAATTGGTATCAGGGAATTTAATATCACATGAATAATACTTTGAAGAATACTGGAAGAATCTTAATAATGTAATGGTATCCCTCATTCATTACTAGCTGTTTTTTTTTTCTTATTTATTTCTCTTTTTCTTTAACTGGTCTTCCCACAAGTTAAAAATTACATTGATTTTTTAAAGAATCAACTTTACTATTTGTTAACTTTCCCTTTACTTTTAAAATGTTTTATTATTAATTGAACCATCATAATTATACATGTTATAAAGTACAACATGTCAATAAGAGCTTGCAAACAATGTTTAAGAATCAGCTTAAGGAAACTGGAATATGTATAACCTCAAATATTTGCCATTTCTTTGTTTTGGGAGCATGCAAAATCCTCTCTACTAGCAATTTTAATATATTCAATTAATTATTGCCAATCATAGGTATTCTACTGTGTTATAGAACATTAGATGTTATTCCTTCCAGCCAATTGCTCCCCTGTACCTATTAAAAATATTTTCATGATCCTTTCCTCCTTCACAATCTTCTATGCTATGGCACGCACTTGTAATTCCAGCAGCTCGGGAGGCTGAAGCAGGAGGAGTGCAAGTTCAAAGCCAGTCTCAGAAAAGTGATGTACTAAGCAGCTCAGTGATACCCTGTCTCAAAATAAAATACTAAATAGGGCTGGGGATGTGGTGAAGTGGTGAAGTGCCCCTGAGTTCAATTCCTGACATGTGTTCACACACACACACACACACACACACACACACACACACACACATCCCTATGCTCTGGTAGCAATATTTTTATTTGCCAACTTTTTAGTTTCACACATAAAAACATCTGATATTTGTCTGTCCCTAACTTATTTCATTTAATATAATTCCCTCCAGTTCCATCTATGTTGCTTCAAATGACAGAACTTTCCTGTTTTGTATGGCTGAATAATATTCCATTGTATAAGCCTGTCACATTTTCTATATCTATCATTAGTTGATAGACACTAAGCCATTTCTTGGCTATTGAGAATATTGGAATAATAAACATGTGAAAATAGGTGTCTTTTTGATATACTGATTTTATTTCCTGGTATATATCCAGTTATGGAATGCTGGATCACATGGTAGTCTTCTTTTTTGATTTTCTGAAAAAACTCCATGCTGTGTTTCACAATGATTATACATTCCTACCAAGAGTGACCAGGTGTTTCCTTTATTCCCCCTGTTCAAAAGCACTCCATTACCTCTTCTATTGCTGTGTCTATTCCTGGTTTTGGTACTGGGGTAATGCTGGGCACATAGGCTGGTATGGAAGCTTTCCCTTTCCTTTCTGTTCTTTGGAATAGTTTGAAAAAAACTGCCACTACTTCTTTAAAGATTTGGCAAAATCCATCAATATAGTCATGCAGTTCTTGCTTTTCTGTGTTTTAAAGCTGTTTATTACTGATTTACTCTCATTTCTTGCTATTGGTGTGTTTCTGTTTTCTATATCCTCATGGTTTCATTTTAGCAGGTTGTAGGTGTCTAGAAACTTATCTGTCTTTACTAGGTTTTTCAATTTGGGGTGTGTAGTTGCTCATAATATCCCTTAGTTGTTTTGTGTATATATATATATATATATATATAT